>NC_063332.1:97995531-98112952 GCF_021869965.1 Rhincodon typus | reverse complement strand
GGAATCAGTGAGTGTAGGAATCAGTGGGTGTAGGAATCAGTGGGTGTAGGAATCAGTGAGTGTAGGAATCAGTGGGTGTAGGAATCAGTGAGTGTAGGAATCAGTGAGTGTAGGGGCAGGGACAGGCTTTTTGGCCACTTAAGCCTGAACCACCGCCATTCAATAAAATCATGGCTGATCAGATTGTAACTTCAACTCCAGTTTCCTTACTGCCCAAAACGATTTTATAACTTATCTTAATTAAGTCAATGAATGTTTACTAATGTAAAACTGCTTTGTAAAAAAAAATCAATCACACTTCTCACACTGCATGTTTGTGTTAGTCTAAGGCAAACTTTATATTTAATAATATGGAAATGCGTTTGAACAGAAACCTGAGCAAAAAGCACTTCTGAAAATGCATGTAATTTTGAGCATAATTTACACCCAAATTGTTGATACAGAGAAAACTCTTTGCCATTCACATTTAGTAAGAGGAAAAATGATTTTTACACTCTTATACAGAAACTTGATTAAGTCCACTGAGATCACATATTTAAATCATTACTTTCTGATAAAAACGTTTCCCGTAATATATCATGTCAGTCCCCTGTTTAAATATTTTGGTATTCAGTGACGTCTAATGCAATACACTTTGTGGTTAAGTCATTAACAGAGGCATCCTCTAACACATTCCATACTGCACATGCTGTTTGTAAAGCTTAGTGTTACACTGTAACTCTCCTGATGACTTATTTGATTAATACACAAACTGTATGGTGCTAACCCACATCACAGATTTTGTGGTTGATCCAAGCTGATTAACTCAGTGATGTGGTGGGACCTCTGCAATTAGCTTAAAAATTACAAGATTATGAGCAGTGAAATTCACTAAGTTTCCTCCTCCTAGAAGGTTGACACGTGATCTGTAACTTTTACATTACACGTAGAAGCAGGAGTGGGCCATTTGTCCCCTTGAGCTTGCTTGCCGTTCAGCAAGATCATGGCTGAATTTCTGCAGTTCCTCACTCTGTCCCAATTTCCCTTTGGCTATTCTGTTAAGACCAGGAGGGGCCACAACTCTCTCCTTTTTAACCCCCTCATGGTTAGTTACGTCAAATTATTTTAACTTTTCTTCTTTAGCACATAGCTATTAGACCTTAATTAACCTTTGTGCTCAATACAAACAGGAAGGTAAAGGCAACACAGTTACTGAAGTGAGAATGAAAAAACCTGAGTCCAGAGATAGTAGGAACTGCAGATGCTGGAGAATCTGAGATAACAAGGTGTAGAGCTGGATGAACACAGCAGGCCAAGCAGCATTAGAGGAGCAGGAAGGTTGACATTTCGGGCCTAGGCCCTTCTTCAGAAATGGAGAAGAAGGGTCTAGGTCCGAAAGGTCAGCCTTCCTGCTCCTCTGATGCTGCTTGGCCTGCTGTGTTCATCAAAGACCTGAGTCCAATTGTTTAGCTGTTGTCCTGTTTCTTTAATCTGCAGATCATGACTTCTCAGTGAATGATGAGTTTTCCAAATTGATTTTGTCCTTGCACTGGTTTCCTAATCTGAGAGAGACAGAGAAAAAAAGTGATCTCGGTATCCTCACTTTCAGTGCATGTTACTTTCTTGTTCTTTTTGCTCGAGTGCTGCTGTTGTTACACTGCTCCTTTGCAGATTTGAGTATCCATGCAGCATTGTATCACTCCAAGCTGGATAGCTGTCGGCAACCTTTCATTTCTCAATATGTGAATTTATCAGGTAATTGTGAGTAAACAAAAGAGATGCAAATTTCCTCATGTCTCATGGGATTTCAATGCCTCTGAGGTAGCTGGTTATGTACATTCTCTGTGGGTTGCCTGGACTTGTCATAGAGTCATAGTCATTGAGTCATACAGCATGGAAACAGACTCTTCACTCCAACCAGTCCATTCTGACCATAATCCAAACTAACTAGTCCCATTTTCCTGCACTTGGCTCATATCCCTCCATGTATTTCTTATTCATGTACTTATCCAAATGGCTTTTAAATATTGTAACTGTACCTGCGTCCACCACTTCTTCTGGAAGTTCAATCCACACATGAATCAAAATCTGTTTTTTGGGAAAATGTTTGTGTCTGTTATAAAGCACGTAACTACAGTGTATTTAAAAACATATAATAAAGTCATGTGACTTCCCTCCTCCTCCAGAACCAGCAGTGCAGGGCACAATACCTATCGATGCCAGCCTGGTCTGAGATTTTTTTCAGTAGCTTCAGAAGCAATTGGGATCTCAACAGAGTTGGAAACTTCAGTGAATATCTCCTGGCTGCAACTCACTCTGAATTTTCTCTTGACTTTGTTTCCTCCTGAATGGGAAAACTGCATGTGAGAATCTGTGTCTGATTTTTCCTTTTTGCCAAGGGGTGTGTTTCTGAGATGTTACTAGTTGGAAGAGTTCATTAATAATAGTTACGATTTCTATTATTTGGTTAAGTTTTCCAGTCGAATTAAGTTATTCAAAATTCTCTTTCCTTTATTTGTATTTTAACTATATAGTGTTTAAATAAGAGATAACAAGGTAGAGAGCTGGATGAACACAGCAAAAATAAATTGTTATTTGATTAACGTCGAGTAATCTGACTAATGACATTGCATCTGGAACACAGCACTTCACATCTGCTTATAAAATAAGAAAAAGTTAGGGTCCAGGCTACCTTCTTAAAATATTTTGATGGCGTTCTGTGAGTGAAGGCTATCTCCCTTGACTTGACCGAAGGCTGCTGAAAAGGCTGAGAGGTAACTTTAGAGGTTTATAAAATCATGAGGGACATGGATAGGCTGAATACTCAAGTTCTTTTTGCCAGACCCACAGGTCTGATTGGGCAGGCGGGGTGAAGATGGAGGTCCACAAACTTTGGAGTGTCCCAAGAAGATATTTCTGAGGGGTTTCTGTGTGATCTCTTCACTATTCAAGGTAGTGCCTTGGCCCCTTGTGAGGAAGATGCCCTTGGAGTAAAGTCAAGGTGCCACATCTGCTGTTGTCTTTGCTGAGCACCAATAGCTAGAGTGATGGACAGCAGGTTTGTACATTAATCCAGCAGGCACTGAGGGGGCTGGACATGGCTGTCCCATCCATGGATGCAGCCAGACAGAGGCAGCAGGCTGCAAACACACTAGTGCAGTCATGCAACTTTTGTGTCTGTTTGTCCAGTGCCCGTGACCGACCTGCCTGCTGCTCCTGTGCATTTCTATAAAGTTCTCAATTGCTGACACCACCGGATGTTCTCTCCTGCCTGAGGCTGAACGGGTGCCCGGTAACCAGCAACCCTCCTAGTGCCAGTGTCCTGGGGCATTTCTTCCTTGGGCAGCTGCTGAGATGTGTTCACCAGCTCATGTACCCGATTCTGATCTGGATAAAATACCCACCAAGGTGTCAGTATCCTAGATGCCAGAGGGTGCACGAGAAAGCCTTGTCAGTTCATCCACTCAGGGATTTGTTGGGTCTTTCCTCTGACGTGGAGGAGGAGATGTCTTGTGGGGTCATGGTCTTGGTCACTGGGATCATGCAGATGTCACTTGTACCTGAAGGACACAAAAGAGAGAATGCATTGTGACTTAAGTGTTGAAGTTGAGTCATGTTAACAATATATGCACCCCAGTGGGGAGAATAGGAGAGTCACACAGCAACAGACAGGACTTCTTAGCTGGTTGTTGGGATATGAGTGTTTCAGTATGAGCAGTCTCACACCTCACCGCTCGCAGCCTTGAGGAGCACCCCATCAGTTGTCCTGTGTCTCTCCATCCTATTGTGGTTCATTTCCTTCTGGAATTAAAGGAAAGGAGGGATTGAGTGAGATTAAAATGTCTGGCACAGCTGTTATTGCTGGTACAGGTGAGGGGAAGGTGGCTAGGTGTACTGAGTGAGTAGGCAGTGCAAAGGCATACAAGGTTAATAGCCTTGTTGCCTGGGGGGGGGACATTGTGCTGGCTGAGAGTGTGTAAGGGAGGATGTTGCATATAATGAGACCATGACCCTTGATAGTCGAGGGAAAATGATGGCACTTATGCTGAAGGAATGAAGAACATCATTTCTCTGCATTGCTGAGCATTTCTCCAAAGAATAGATACCACACTGACCTGGTGGCAACGTTTGACGAGACTGGCAGGGTCTAATGTTGTGGTTTCCTTTGCCAGTCCACAACCCTCCTCTACATCACTGTGTCCGGCAGGACCCCAGGTCCCTGTCTGCAGAGCGGGATGCCAATGTCAAGGACAGTAGTGGGAAGTTGTGCGTGGAGTCTGAAGAGATAGGAGAGGCGCTAAATGAATATTTTTCATCAGTATTCACACAGGAAAAAGACAATGTTGTCGAGGAGAATACTGAGATACAGGCTATTAGACTAGACGGGATTGAGGTTCATAAGGAGGAGGTGTTGGCAATTCTGGAAGGTGTGAAAATAGATAAGTCCCCTGGGCCGAATGGGATTTGTCCTAGGATTCTCTGGGAAGCTAGAGAGGAGATTGCAGAGCCTTTGGCTTTGATCTTTATGTCGTCATTGTCTACAGGAATAGTGCCAGAAGACTGGAGACTAGCAAATGTTGTCCCCTTGTTCAAGAAGGGGAGTAGAGACAACCCTGGTAATTATAGACCAGTGAGCCTTACTTCGGTTGTGGGTAAACTGTTGGAAAGGATTATAAGAGATAGGATTTATAATCATCTAGAAATGAATAATTTGATTAGGGATAGTCAACACGGTTTTGTGAAGGGTAGGTCATGCCTCACAAACCTTATTGATTCTTTGAGAAGGTGACCAAACAGGTGGATGAGGGTAAAGCGGTTGATGTGGTGTATATGGATTTCAGTAAAGCGTTTGATAAGGTTCCCATGGTAGGCTATTGCAGAAAGTACGGAGGCATGGGATTGAGGGTGATTTAGCGGTTTGGATCAGAAATTGGCTAACTGTAAGAAGACAGAGGGTGGTGGTTGATGGGAAATGTTCATCCTGGAGTTCAGTTACTTGTGGTGTACCTCAAGGATCTGTTTTGGGGCCACTGCTGTTTGTCATTTTTATAAATGACCTGGATGAGGGCATAGAAGGATGGGTTAGTAAATTTGCGGATGACACCAAAGTCGGTGGAGTTCTGGATAGTGCGGAAGGATGTTGCAGGTTACAGAGGGACATACATAAGCTGCAGAGCTGGGCTGAGAGGTGGCAAATGGAGTTTAATGCGGACAAGTGTGAGGTGATTCACTTTGGAAGGAGTAACAGGAATACAGGGTACTGGGCTAATGGTAAGATTCTTGGTAGTGTGGATGAGCAGACAGAACTCGGTGTCCATGTGCATAGATCACTGAAAGTTGCCACCCAGGTTGATAGGGTTGTTAAGAAGACGTACGGTGTGTTAGGTTTTATTGTTAGAGGGATTGAGTTTCGGAGCCATGAGGTCATGTTGCAGCTGTACAAAACTCTGGTTCGGCCGCACTTGGAGTATTGCGTACAGTTCTGGTCGCCACATTATAGGAAGGATGTGGAAGCATTGGAAAGGGTGCAGAGGAGATTTACCAGGATGTTGCCTGGTATGGATGGAAGGTCTTATGAGGAATGGCTGAGGGTCTTGAGGCTGTTTTCCTTAGAGAGAAGAAGGTTAAGAGGTGACTTAATAGAGACATACAAGATGATCAGAGGATTAGATAGGATGGACAGTGGGAGCCTTTTTCCTCGGATGGTGATGGCTAGCACGAGGGGACATAACTTTAAATTGAGGGGTGATAGATATAGGACAGATGTCAGAGGTAGGTTCTTTACTCAGAGAGTAGTAAGGGCGTGGAATGCCCTGCCTGCAAAAGTAGTAGACTCGCCAACTTTAAAGGCATTTAAATGGTCATTGGATAAACGTATGGATGATAATGGAATAGTTTAGGTTAGATGGGCTTCAGATTGGTTTCACAGGTCGGTGCAACATTGAGGGCCGAAGGGCCTGTACTGCGCTGTAATGTTCTATGTTCTATGTTCTCTGTCTCCCATGTCTGGGGAAAATAACACAAACCACAGAGCACAATGTTGAAGTGGCAGGCAACTGGAATCTCAGGGTCTTTTTTATGGGCAGAAGTTTGGTATTCTGTGAAGTGTTCACCCAGTCTAGTAGAGGACACCGCATTGTGAGCAGCAAATGCAGTAGACTAGATTGGATGAAGTGCAGGTAAAGTGCTGCTTCAAGTGGAAGATGTATTTAGATTCTAAAGAGGGAGGAAGTGAATGGGCTGGTTGTTACACCTTCTGCAGAAGAAAGTACTGTGGGGCTAGGTTGGTAGCGGGGGTGGGGGGAGGTGTTGGGAGTGAAGGAAGAGTAGAACACGATGGCTTGGAGGGAATAATCCTTGTGGAAGGCTGACAAGGAAGGAAGTGGAATATGTATTTGGTGGTGGCATCCCACTGGCGGTGGTAGAAATGGCAGCTCATGATCCTCTGGATGTGGATGCTGGTAGGATGGGAGGTGACGTCAAGGGGGACCTTATCGTTTTTGAGGGAGGGAAGAGGCAAGGTAGGGGCCGAAGTGCAGGAGGGGATTCGGACCTGGCTGAGGGCCATGTTAACGACAGTGCTGGGCAATTCGAGGTTGAAGAAGAAGATGTATATTTCGGAGGTCCACTTGTTGATGTTGGCATCATCAGAACAGATGTGACGAAGATGGAGGAACTGGGAGACTGGAATAGAGTCAGGGTGTGAGGATGTATGGCCAAGGTAACTGTGGGAGTTGGTAGGTTTATAGTGGATATTGTTGGCCAGACTATCCTCAGAAGTGGAAACAGAGATGTCGAGGAAGGGAAGTGAGGAGTCAGAGATGGACCAGGTGAAGGAAGGTGAGAGTGGGGTGGAAATTGAAAGTGAATTTGATAAACTTTTCCAATTCCGGATGAGAGAGGGAAGCAGCATCGATGATATCATCAATATACTGGAGAAAGAGTTGTGGTGAGAACTGGAATATGACCAGAACAAGGAATATTCCACATACCCCATGAAGAGGAGGGCATAACTGGGGCTCATGAGGGTAACTGTGGCCATCCCTCTTACCTGAAGAAAGCGAGAGGAGTTTAAAGAAAAGTTGTTCAGAGTGAGGATGAGCTTGGCCAGGCGGAAAAGGCTGGTGGTGTTGATGGGGACATTGCACGTTCATTGTAAAGAAGAGGTGGCTGGAGCCTGCAAAGTGGCAATTCTGAAACTGATATAAAGCGTCAGAGAAATCATAAATGTCAGTGGAAAAGGGAATGGACAAGGGGAGAAAAAAAACAAGTTGAGGTAGGAAGAGATGAGGGGCAAGAGCAGGCAGAAACAATGGGTCTGCCCGGGCAGTTCTGTTTGTATATCTTGGGCAGGAGGTAGATGTGCCTATGCAGGGCTGGGGGACAATCAGTTTGGAAGCATTTGGGAGGAGATAACCAGGTGAAATGAGGTTGGTGACTGCAGGTGACACAATGGCCTAAGATGCCATTGTGAGTTTAGGGTTTAGGCGGAGATAGGAGGAGGTGTCTGAGAGCTGGTGCTCAGCCTCTGCAATGTAGAGGTCAGTTTGCCAGACAACAACAGTACCACCCTTGATAGTAGGCATGGGTTGGATCTGAGAGTCTGGAGTGTAGTCAGTTCAGAGGGAGATAGGTTGGAATAGAGAGAGGGGTACAGAGAAATTGAGGTGACCAATGTCACTTTGATAGTTCTCGATGGACAGGCTGAGTGCAGGTAAATGGCCAGAAGGAGTGGTCCAGGTGGAGGGAGAGTGTTGGAATTGGGCGATGGGGTCTGTGGGATGGGGAGAGGATTCTTGTCCAATGAAATGGGCACGGAGGCAAAGGCAACGAAAGAAGAGTTCAGCTTCATGTCATGCCTGAAATTCATTTAGGTGGGGATGCAGAGGGATAAAACTGAGACCTTTGCTGATCTGGAAAATCATTCACCTGGAAAGACTAAAGGCTGAACATGTCATAACATGGAATGAAAAAAAAAGCATATGGAAGACAATGAAAGCCGCACAGTTAGCAGGGAAGGCATCCAAAAGGGTGATCTTCTACCTCACATCTAAACTTCAATAGAACATCCTTCAGATAGAAGGACCTTGAAAGGAAAATGACAATGCTGAGATCAGACAACAAATGATTGAACTGCAGATGCAGTTTAATATTATACCATGATCAGAGAATTATTTACTGAGAACCAATAGCAAACTGCAAGAAATACTGGAACATTTAAAAGACGAATTATGAAATTCAAGAAGACAAGCTGAGTGGGCACAGCAGGAAGCTGCAAAACTAGTGGAAAACAGGTGCAGAAACTGTTTTGAAGGGAAACATATGCTGCAGAACTGTAACATGGAGCTTAAAGAGAAGTAGTGCCAGGCCAAAGACCTACTGCAGACTGCTGCTTTAGCTCCAAAAAGAGGCATAACACTTTATCTTCAAAGTGATACTGTAAATAATGATTTTGGGGAAAGAAAACAAGCTATCTGAGGTCATTAAAGTGCCTGACGTAATAATAAAAGTCAATTGTTAATTGTGTTTAGTTTTGGCAAATATATATTTTTTAAAAAGGTAATGAATGCCACCATTAAATTGAAATATAGTGGCATTATATTTTGTTGGAACAAAAAGTGTTACGTTGTTCCAAAATGAGTGAGAAATGATGGGTCAGATTTTCCAGGTCATCTTTTCTATTTAACTAAAGAAGGGAGCTTGGCATTTCTGAGAGGAGATTATGATTGGGACTCCCTCAGAAATGAAGATCCATACTCCACTCTACCGGCTCTTTCATAGCATAGAACTGTCAGAGGAAGGCATACATACCTACTGTTCACAGCAGTCAGCAGCTATATTTAAAGGCCCTGACAGACACTTTGACAGTTGCTGTCAAATTGTAGATACATAAGGCAAGTGCAATGTTAGAATGCTGGCAGAATGGAGTGCCAGCTGGGATGGGGTGCAGGCTCTCTGATTTAAATGGAGACTTTGAGGGCTCCAGTTGTTCAATTTCCCAGGTAATTCCTTCAGAGTGCGTTACAATGGGGATTCAACCGAGTATTCTTGTGCTACCCTCATCTACACTGTATCAATGACTGGCTAGTGGGAACACTGCCTCCATACATTCAAGTTAATATATGCAATTATCCAGAATGGCACACATCACTAATTACAGTGGCTACAATACATGTATTGATGTATTACTCAACAACATGTGGTATGATCAGAGAAAAACTGTTACTGAGGTGCCAGCTGGGAACCACAGGACAATTGGCTGGCAAAGCGCAAATAAAGATTGTGCCACCGTTAGTGTGCAGATAGTGAGGAATGGACGAGTGACTATGTTGGTGTTTTGTATTGTTTAGTGCACATATTGTTAAATTATTGAAAGTTTATTCCATCAACACTATGACCTGATGCTAGTTGGGTGTCTGATAATCTGTTTGTGCATACGTGTTCCATCTGGATTAGTCCTCTTGGTCACTCATGGAATCTTATGACTTAATCTTTTGTGAGGTGCCTTGCCAAATGCCTTCTGGAAGTCCAAATAGAACACATCTACTGATTCCCTGCTATGTTGGTTGAGACTTACATAGAACATAGAACATAGAGCAGTACAGCACAGTACAGCCCTTTGGTCCACAATGTTGTGCTGAAATTTTACCCTAATCCTAAGGCCTATCTAACCTCCACCCTTACCTTATACTATCATCCATATGCCTATCTAATGGCCGCTTAAATGCTCCTAATGAGGCCGATTCCACTACCCTCTCCGGCAATGCATTCCACGCCCCGACCACTCTCTGAGTAAAGAACGTACCTCTGACGTCTCCCCTGTATTTACCTCCACTCACTTTAAATCTATCCCCTCTCGTATTTGCTACCTCCACCCTAGGAAAAAGTCTCTGGCTGTCTACTGTATCTATACCTCTGATCATTTTGTACACCTCTATCAAGTCACCTCTCAACCTTCGTCGTTCTAAAGAGAAAAGCCTTAGCTCTCTCAATCTTTCCTCGTAAGACCTTCCCTCCATTCCAGGCAATATCCTGGTAAATCTCCTCTGCACCTTTTCCAACGCTTCCATATCTTTCCTGTAATGAGGCGACCAGAACTGGACACAATACTCCAGATGTGGCCAAACCAGGCTTTTGTATAGCTGGAGCATAACTTCACGGCCCTTGAACTTAATCCCTCTATTAATGAAAGCTAACACATCGTATGCCTTCTTAACAACTCTATCCAACTGGGTGGCAGCTTTCAGGGAACTGTGGACATGAACCCCAAGATCCCTCTGCTCCTCTACACTGCCAAGAATCTTTCCGTTAACCCTGTATTCTGCTTTCAAGTTTTTCCTTCCAAAATGAATCACCTCACACTTTTCAGGGTTAAACTCCATCTGCCACTTCTCAGCCCAGCTCTACATCCTATCAATGTCCCTTTGTAACCTAGAACAGCCCTCCGCACTGTCCACAACTCCACCCAGCTTCGTATCATCCACGAACTTACTAATCCACCCTCCCATTCTTACATCCAAATCATTTACAAAAATCACAAATAGAAGAGGACCCAGAACAGATCCTTGTGGTATACCACTTGTAACTGAGGACCATGTTGAATATTTTCCGTCCACTGCCACCCTTTATCTTCTAAGGGTCAGCCAATTCTGAATCCATTCTGCCACATTTCCCCCTATCCCATGCCTCCTTACCTTCTGCATGAGCCTACCATGGGGAACCTTATCAAACACCTTACTTAAATCCATGTATACCACATCCACTGCTCCACCTTCATCCACGTGTTTGGTCACCTCTTCAAAGAATTCAATAAGGTTTGTGAGGCATGATCTACCCCTCACAAATCCATGCTGACTATCACGAATCAAACTGTGCCTTTCCAAGTGATCATAAATCCTATCTCTCAGAGCCCTTTCCAATAATTTGCCCACCACTGACGTAAGACTAACTGGCCTGTAATTTCTGGGGTTATCCCTATTCCCTTTTTTGAACAAGGGAATGACATTTGCCTCTCTCCAATCTTCCGGCACTTAATTAAAGAAATTCTAACAAATAAGTCAGATGTGATTTCCCTTTTGTGAAGCACTACTGACTCTGTTTGATTAGATTATAATTTTCCAAATATTCTGCTATTACTTCCTTAATAATTGATTCCAGTACTTTTCTAACAATAGATGTTAGGCTAACCAACCTACACTCACCTGATTTTTGCCTCCTTCCATTTTTGAATAGGGGTGTCACATTAACAATTTTCCAATCCTCTGGTACTTCTCCAGATTGTTGGAAAAATTATAACCAATGCATTCACTATCTCTGTAGCTCCATGTTTTAAGATTCTAGCATGCAAGCCATCAGGGCTAAGGGACTTATCTGCCTGCAAAATAACTTTTTGTGATTCATGTAACCCTCAAGGTGTCCTGGAATCATACGCACAGGTGTGTATCAGTTTTCCACAGGGCTACTCTGACTGTCCAAACAAAATGATCTATTCTTATCTAGCCTAACCTCCACACTCTTAGGTTCTAGATACCAGACACTCCCAAATCTGACTGTACAGGAGGCAGTGATCTTTTAGTTGGCTAACTACCTCACTGAAATGCATATGCATCCTTCTTAAGTAGTCTTTCATTCCAATGGCGATAAACCTTTGCCGTAAGTTATTAAATATCTCCTTAAATGTCTTCTACTGCATCTCTATTGTCCCAGCATTTAACTTAGTTTCCCAGTTCACTTTAGCCAATTCTGCCTTTGCATGCTAACTTAGTTATCTTTGTTTCAGTTTAAAACACCAGATATATAAAGAAACTCCTCCTTTTCAAAGTGAATGTCAAGTTCTAATAGATTACAATTGCTGTGCCTGGAAGTTCCTTTGCTGTGAGGTTATTGATTCATTGCGTCATTGGACATTACCAGGGATAGAATAGCCTGCTCTCTGGTTGGCTCTAGAATGTACTCCTCAAAGAAATTATACCAGATACAATCTGTTGTACAGATTTTTCAGGCTACATTTGCCAATCTGGTTCATTCAATCCACATGTAGGTTAAAGTCATCCACCGTCCCTGGTAGTCTAGTACTGTCCCTGGTGGTCTAGTACCGTCCCTGGTGGTCTAGTGGTTAGGATTCGGTGCTTTCACTGCCGCGGCCTGGGTTCGATTCCCGGTCAGGGAATCAAGTTTGGCATTGGCATCAGTTTTGGAACCGGAGGGATCTGTACCGATGGGACGGTCTCCACCTGAACCGATCTGGAACCAGTGTTCTTGCGAAAAGGATAAATAGGGTGGTCACTAGGACTTTAAACTAGTGAGTTGGGGGGAAGGGAAAAGGAAAATGACAGGGAGTATGATGGTAAATAAAAAGGTAAGCAGCAGGTTAGCATGTGTGCAGGAGGGTTTAAGTTCAAGGCAGACTATGAAAGAAGCAAAAAGGAAGGATAACTCAGGAGATATTATTAGAGATGTTGGAAATCATGAAGGTAAGAAAGCTAGCATAAAGGCACTTTACCTGAATGCTCATAGCATTCGTAACAAGGTTGATGAGTTAACGGCACAAATCATCGCGAATGAATATGATTTGGTAGCCATTACGGAGACATGGTTACAGGATGGTCACGA
This sequence comes from Rhincodon typus, assembly GCF_021869965.1. Taxonomy (NCBI): domain Eukaryota; kingdom Metazoa; phylum Chordata; class Chondrichthyes; order Orectolobiformes; family Rhincodontidae; genus Rhincodon; species Rhincodon typus. Next base: position 98,100,361 of record NC_063332.1, on the reverse strand, counting down.
CTGGGAGTTAAATATCCAAGGGTACCAGACTATTCAGAAGGACAGACAGGAAGGTAAGGGAGGTGGTGTAGCTCTGATATTCAAGGACGCCATCAGGGCAGTGCTGAGAGATGATATAGGTTCTATGGAGAATGAGGTTGAATCCATTTGGGTGGAAATTAGAAATTCTAAGAGGAAAAAGTCACTGATAGGCATAGTCTATAGGCCACCAAATAATAACATCACATTGGGGCGGGCAATAAACAAAGAAATAACTAATGCCTGTAAAAATGGTATGGCAATTATCATGGGGGATTTTAACCTACATGTAGATTGGTCGAACCAGCTCGGTCAGGGTAGCCTTGAGGAGGAGTTCGTTGAGTGTATCCATGATAGTTTTCTTGAACAGTATGTAATGGAACCGACAAGGGAGCAAGCTATCCTAGATCTGGTCCTGTGTAATGAGACAGGAGTAATTAATGACCTCATAGTTAGGGATCCTCTTGGAAGGAGTGATCACAGTATGGTTGAATTTAGAATACAGATGGAGAGTGTGAAGATAAAATTCAATATCAGGGTCCTGTGCTTGAACAAGGGGAACTACAATAGAATGAGGGAGGACTTGGCTAAAGTAAACTGGAAACAAAGATTTTATGGTGGGACAGTTGACGAGCAGTGGAGGACTTTCAAAGCAATCTTTCAAAGTGCTCAGCAAAGTATATTCCAATGGAAAGGAAGGACTGTAAGAAAAGGGGTAATCTGCCATGGGTGTCTAAAGAAATAAGGGAGGCTATCAAATTGAAAGAGAAGGCATACAAAGTGGCCAAAAACAGCATGAAACTAGAAGATTGGGAAAACTTTAAAGGTCAACAGAAAGCCACAAAAAGAGCTATAAGGAAAAGTAAGATAGAACATGAGAAAAAACTAGCACAGAATATAAAGACAGATAGGAAAAGTTTCTATAAATATATAAAACGAAAAAGAGTGGCTAAAGTAAACGTTGGCCCTTTAGAGCATGAGAAGGGGAATTTAGTTATGGGATATGATGAAATGGCCGAGGCATTGAACAGGTATTTTGTATCGGTCTTCACAGTGGAGGACACTAATAACATGCCAGTAATTGACAAAGAGACGAAGGTAGGTGAGGACCTGGAAACAATCATTATTACGGAAGAGGTAGTGTTGGGCAAGCTACTGGAGCTAAGGATTGATAAGTCTCCTGGCCCTGATGGAATGCATCCCAGGGTACTAAAAGAGATGGCGGGAGAAATAGCAGGTGCACTGGCGGTAATTTTCCAAAATTCGCTGGACTCTAGGGCAGTCCCAGCAGATTGGAAAACAGCAAATGTGATGCCACTGTTTAAAAAGGCAAGTAGACAAAAGATGGGGAATTATAGACCGATTAGCTTAACCTCTGTAGTGGGGAAGATGCTTGAGTCTATTATCAAGGAAGAAATAACAAGGCATCTTGATAGAAATTGTCCCGTTGGGCAGACACAGCATGGGTTCATGAAGGCCAGGTCATGCCTGACAAATCTTTTGGAATTCTATGAAGATATTACGAGCGAGGTGGACAATGGGGACCCAGTGGATGTGGTGTACCTAGATTTCCAAAAGGCCTTTGACAAGGTGCCACACAAGAGGCTACTGCATAAGATAAGGATGCATGGCATTAAGGGTAAAGTATTAGCATGGATAGAGGATTGGTTGACTAACAGGAAGCAAAGAGTGGGGATAAACATGTGCTATTCTAGCTGGCAGTCAGTGACTAGTGGTGTGCCTCAGGGATCGGTATTGGGACCGCAACTATTTACAATTTATATCGATGATTTGGAGTTCGGGACCACGTGTAGGGTGTCAAAGTTTGCAGATGACACTAAGATGAATGGCAAAGCAAAGTGTGCAGAGTACTGTGAAACTTTGCAGAGGAACATAGATACATTGAGTGAGTGGGCAAAGGTCTGGCAGATGGAATACAATGTAAATAAATGTGAAGTCATACATTTTGGTAGGAGTAATAGTAAAAAGGATTATTACTTAAATGGTAACAAGTTGCAGCATGCTGCTATGCAGAGGGACTTGGGTATCCTTGTGCATGAATCACAGAAGATAGGTCTGCAGGTACAACAAGTAATTAGGAAGGCAAATGGAATTTTATCCTTCATTGCTAAAAGGATTGAAATTAAAAGCAGAGAGGTTATGTTGCAGCTGTACAAGGTGCTGGTGAGGCCACACCTGGAGTACTGTGTGCAGTTTTGGTCTCCTTACTTGAGAACGGATGTGCTGGCACTGGAGGGGGTGCAAAGGAGGTTCACTAGGTTGATTCCGGAGTTGAGGGGGTTGGTTTATGAGGAGAGACTGAGTAGATTGGGATTGTATTCATTGGAATTCAGAAGATTGAGGGGGGATCTTATAGAAACATATAAAATTATGAAGGGAATAGATAAGATAGAAGTAGAGAAGATGTTTCCACTGGCAGGTGAAGCTAGGACAAGAGGGCATAGCCTCAAGATTAGAGAGAGCAGATTTAGGACTGAATTGAGAAGGAATTTCTTCACCCAGAGGGTTGTTAATCTATGGAATTCCTTGCCCACTGAAGTAGTTGATGCTACTTCAGTAAATGTTTTTAAAAAAAAGGTAGATTTTTTTTGAACAATAAAGGAATTAAGGGATACGGTGAGAATGCTGAGTCCACGAAAGGATCAGCCATGATCTTATTGAATGGCGGAGCAGGCTCGAAGGGCCAGACGGCCTACTCCTGCTCCTAGTTCTTATGTTCTTATGTTCTTATTTGGTGCCTTTCAAACGTGCCCCATCTTTTTACTGTATATACTCTGCCCTACATTGCAACCACTAACTATCCCACAATTAATCTCTTACCTTTCCTATTTCTTATTTCTACCTAAACCTACTCTATATCTTGCTTTTTTGAAATAAGATAATCTCTCACTATTGTACCAGTGATATTTTAATTTAACAGTTACCTCACAGCCTTTTCCTAGTTTCTTGTGTTTTTGAAATGTCAAACATTCAAGTATCTCTCAATATTTATATCCTAGTTATGGTCATCTTGCAACCATGCCTTTCTAATTGCTATCAGGTCATACAAATTTATTTCTGAAGAAAGGTCACAGGACTCGAAACATTAACTCTATTTTCTCTCCAAATATACTGCCAGAACTGCTGAGGTTCTTTAACAATTTCTGTTTTTGTTTCATATTTATTTCTATCTGTGCTAACAATTCATTCATTTTGTTACAAATGCTGCATATATTCACATACAGAACATTTAACTTTAAGCTTTTAACATTTGAAATCTCCAATCCTGTCTGGTGATGCACTCTTCAGTTTGTCTGCCCTGCCTCTTGCTGTCACACTCTGGTGATCATTACTCAAATCACTGCTTTGTCTATTACCTCATTGTCTTTTTAGTTTACCACATTCCTTCTTTTAGGACATCTTTCCTCCCACTGTTTAGTTTAAAGCCCGCTCTACCAGCCAAGTTATATGAATAGCAAGATCGTTTCCTCCAGCACAGTTCAGATGAAACTGTTTTCAGTGATAAAACTCCAAAATTCACCACTCCTGAATCAAAACATATTTCTTCCACACCAGTGTTAGACAATCATGCGTTCATTTTTCTAATGTTATTTACTGTGTGGAAATTTGCTCATGCTTCAAGTAATATTATTACCTTTGAAGTTCTGCTTCTTAATTTATTTTATAACTGCTCATAAATGTCAAAACCTCTCTCTTAGTTCCATCTGTTACTATACCTACATGGACCATAACAATTTGATCCTCACACTCCCACAGCGAGTTCCTATTCAGTCCTTATTAGTTATTCTGAACCCTGGCACCAGGAATACAAAATAGCTGTCCGAACTCACTCTCCAGCTGCAAAGAACTGTGTCTTTTCCCTTGACTACACTAGCCTCTACTGCGACCGTGTTACTATTAACCACACTTGCTTGAGTGGCTTCCTGTACCATGATCAGTTTGTTCATCCATCTTACAGCCGCTACTTCCACCTGTAAAACTTGCAAGAACATCAAACATAAAATAAGGTTCACTGGGCTCATAACGTTAACTCTGTTCCACCCTCCACAGATGCTGCCAGACCTGCTGAGTTTCTCCAGCAATTTATGCATTTGTTTCAGGACTTCAAACATGTTAGTCAAGTGCAAAAGCTAAGACCCCCCTGATTCTACTTTCTCTCTCCCTATGGGTTATGCTTCACTCATAGTCATGGAGAAGAGGGTGTGACTACAGGCCAAAGTGACAGACCCTATCCTAACAGGTGTAACTATCTCCTGGAACAATGTAACCAGGCAACATCCCCCCTTCTTTAACATGTTATTGTGTCTGCAGTTCAATTACTCTTACTGAGTTTCCTCCAGCAGCTGAAACTTGCTACAGATATATTTATGCTGGATAAAACCAGCATCCAGGAGACCCCACATCCTGCAAGTATAACACATCATCTTTATACTTACTAATTCAAAGCTAATTAGTTATTTTTTCCAATTGCTCTCACCTTTGGTTATAATTTTATTATTTCAGTAAATGTTGTCCTAAGTCAAATGAAATTCTCCAGGTAAGATATATAGGAACTGCTTGCCAGACAATCTAATAGGTTTCACTACTGCAAGCAAACTTTCCAGAATTAAAACTTCATAAATTGCTTTAATTATCCAAATTTTGAAAGATAAATGGGAAAAACATTCAATAACCAATCACTACCTGACTTTCCATGATGTCACGTGATTGGCATTGTCTGTAACAGAGTGGAATGGATTGACTACAAAATCCTCTCATCTGCTCCTCCATGTTCTGTCAACTGCTTTACTTGGGGTTTTTTTCTCAAGCACTCCTCTGGGTAGTGGTAACTGTGTGCTTCAGTTTGCCTCTTGCCCATTCTTCTAGCTGCTGTTGACTGTCTTTTGCTGAATGCTACTTTCACATGTTCCTCTATTGTCTCAGGGTCCTCTTTTGCTGGCTTCTCATCTACTGTCTGAAGAATTAGTCAGTAATCACATGAGCACATTTCTAGAACAACATGTTACCATGTCCCAGGGTAAATCCTAGGCTATTTAATAATAGTATTTTTATTGACAAAATTTTCGAATTTTGGGGATAATCTTTTAGAGAACAGAAATATCCAATTATTTAAGATGGGCTCTTATGTATCCTAGCTAAATAAAACACCAAAAGATATAAAACATCTTGCTCAAACAAGAACAAAATGTAATGCACATCCAGCAATTGTTATTTTGTCAAATCTATATACCTTGCTAAAGAGCTTGTGCATTAAGCTCCTGTTTATATTAATGTTGATATTAAGTAATGAATTAATAGAAATTAAAATCTTCATTTATATTGACATGATGGTTATTGTTTGGAAAACATAACTCAGCAACTTTTTTTTTATCCTCACTGTTAAAGCATCATTTATCATTTGTACTTTGCCCTTTTAGCTCTGTTATTCATTATCTACCCTTCCTGGTTTTGTTTAAAATGTTTTGAATACCACATTAAGTTGCACTTACTGCTTATCATTTAAGCAGACAAACAACAGAGCTGTGAGCTAAAATGTAATGTAAACATGCAAAGATAAAATTAATTTTATGATAGAACATTTTTGAGTTATATTATTTAAATAAGTCACTGTTGTACAATTTATTATTCAGAACAATATTTATGTATGCATATAAATATATCTCAACGTTAATCAAAATAAATTAAATGAGTCTGAAGTGTAATACATTGCATTGACATGTCTATGTTATTATTTGCCATGATATTTTAAGTCTCTTGAACGATTTATGTTATTTATCGAAAATGGATATTATGTTCCTTTTAGTAGCTGCCAAAAACCTGCAGCCAGTTGGGTGTTGGCGGCCTACCATTTTCTCAAGACTATACAGAATAACATTTCCTCTTAATTTTCTGATATAAAAGATCAACAGATTGCATTAAATGGAGGAATTGCATTGCTCTAGCCTGAGTTTCTGTCCCTTCCTTTAAAAGGATGGAACATTGTTTCTGTTCTGCATGTGCACTTTTTCCCATCTGGTTTTATTGAAAGTGCCTGTGCAGTCAGTTCTTTGGGTCCAAACCTTAAGGAGAAATTCTGCATTATTGCAAAATGCTACAGATGCTGAAGGCTTGAAACAAATGTATGAATGGCTGGAAATAAACTTGAGATCAGTCAGCATTTGTGGAGAAAGCAGACAAGTTACTGTTTCAGGCAATACAGGACTCTTTGTCTTTGGTAGGTATTGCAGATGATCATCACTTGACAAGAATTGGGAAAAGAGATGGTAAGATAAACTAGGATCACACACAGTTAAAGAACTAGAAAGCACCGAAAGCTCTTGAACAAACAACAGCTGGCCAAGAGGCAGAAGTGAGATTAATATGGGACAAAGAAGATATATCGGAAGGAAGAAAGAAACCAAAGATCTGCATAAGACATTAGGGAGTATGTGACTGGCTAAAGGATTAGTCAATAGTTTATGAAAAATGTAGTGAAGAAAAATCTAGTAAAATGGTGCAGCATCCAGTAGTCAGATGGCTACCTAATGCAGTAAAGAAGGACACCGAGGATACATACCATCTTGCCAATTCCAAGGGTGACTCCTCTTCCAGATTGCATTTGAGCAATCAGAACAATACAGAAAGATCAGTGTGGAATTAGAACATAGATAGGGATGAGAAGCCGCAGGGGTTTGGCACCACACTTGCAAAAGAAACAGTTTCTCAGCAAATGTGTCATTTAATCTATATTTGGTCTCCCTGGGATAGGAGGCACCATATTCTGAGCATGGGCTAACTTTTGAGTTACAAGAGGTCTGTGAGTGATGAATAAGAAAAGCTGTGTTAATAATACATAAGTTTTGTTTAATTAGCATCTTCCTTTTTCCTCTTACAACTTTCTGTCTTGCTGTGAAAATGTGATGTGGATTGTTAGCTAACAAGTTTTGTTTTAGTTGAAATGTCTCTTTCTGTGTGATTTTAATGGGCCAATTAACTAAATATTGAGTTCTGGGTGTGGTACTTTTTTCCCAAATCAATAATATAAGTATTTCTATTTTATTGAAGCCTTGATGACATTCAAAGGGATGTTAAGTAGTCACAAGAGGGAGAAAGGAATTTAGGATATTTTGTTGGGACAAGAGCAGGAGGGTTGGGAGGAAGTTGGCATGAAGGATAAGCATTGATTTGGATCTACTGGGCTGAAGAGCTGGTTTTTGTGCTGTAAGTACTTTCTAAAACTTTGTTTAATAAACAGTGTAGAGACATGGCTAACATTGTTGTTAAATATTGCTGTCTGAATGATTCAAAGAAGTCCATCTTTCCTAGCTGTGACATGAATTGTAATTGTTCCAGATCACACAATGTTCCTTTAAGTTATATAATCTTTCAAGGACCACCTGAGAAGCATTTGGCTTGATGACAGTTCTGCAAATTCAAAACAGTAATGAATAAGTTATAACCAAGCCCATCCACATTGCCTTTGAAGTTGTCTAGAAAACATTTCCAAAATAGCCAAACCATATGCTGTCCACTAATCCTAAAATAACAACTATTTTAATTCTGAATTTTTTTGAATTAATACATTATTTCTTGATTACAGATAATAATGCGCTAGCATTTGCATACACATCCAACAGAATGACTGAATTCACAAATAACTTCCTTTGATGCATGAGATGATAGTTGGTGCCAAGTTGGTCAGTTTCTCTGTTAAGTATTGCCAGTGTGTTTCAGGAACTCCACTCTGGCCCGGCAGACTCTGTGGACTGAAAAGGTGCATGATTTTTTTTAGCCTGTTTTATATAAGTGGATATGAACATTTCCAACGTTGACCCTGCAGCATCATTAACCACCCCTACTCACATTGCAGACTCCCACTGGAACACTAACCACAAAATCTGAGTGTGCGAAACTATAACAATGCTGACATCAAAGGTTTGATTTTAATAGTGAATTTATCAATTTCATTGAGTGTTTTGCAATTTATTGAGTGCAATGTTATGATTAGATTGTGAAATATTTATTGACCTACAGCTCTTTTTTCCCATGCCCCTTCCTCAGCAAGCAAGAATGGGCGATTGTATGTGGGTGTCCAAGGCAAAGTCAACATTTACTCAGTATATAGGTAACTACCTAGTTGTTGCCAGACCAGCTCAGAAGGCAGGTAAGTATCAATTACAACAGAGGGGAGGGTGACATGTGTGGCATAGTGGCTCAGTGGTTAGCATTGCTGCCTCACAATGCCAGGAACCCGGGTTCGATTCCACCCTTGGGTGCCTGTGTGGAATTTGCGCATTCTCCCTGTGTCTGCGTGGGTTTCCTCTGGGTGCTCTGGTTTCCTCCCACAGTCCAAAGATGTGCAGGCTAGGTCAATTGGCCATGCTAAATTGCCCGTAGTGTTCAGGGATGTGTAGATTACGTGGGTTATACGGGGATGGGTCTGGGTGGGATGCTCTGAGGGTCGGTGGGACTTGTTGGGCCGAAGGGCCTGTTTCCACACTGTAGGGATTCTATGATCTTACAACTATAGGCTTCACTGATTAAGAATCCAGACCCGAAACGTCAGCTTTCCTGCTCCTCTGATGCTGCTTGGCCTGCTGTGTTCATCCAACTCTACACCTTGTTATCACTGATTAGGTCTGATGGCTTTCCTTCCCTAAAGGATATTAGTTGACCATCTGGATTAGTATAGAGCATCCTTTATTGTCACATGTATTCCAGTACAGAAGTACAGGAGTAGAACGAAAAGTTTTTACAATGGCTGCCTTTAATGGCACCATCGTGGGTACATGTACCTAGGTACAAATCTTACAGAGTAAGACAAATAGTGTTGTTACAGAGTAAAAAAGAAGATAGTTTAACACAAAACAGTGAAAAAGTCCTGAATGATAATAAATACTTAAGTTCCAGTCTGTGCCTGCAGGCCCCAGAGCATGAGACCACGCTGCCTCCACGTGCAGGCCTCCATCCAGGACTCGGTTGGTTGCCATCGCAGGACTTGGCCCATTCTCGTTCTGCCATGGGACACAGCCTGTGTGAGCAACGGAGAGAGAGATTTTACAATAAACCAACAGCCACGTAGACACATTTTTTTTCTGATACCTGCTTTTTATTTCTAGATTATTAAAAGTTGAACTCAAATTCTCAAGATAATTTGATGGCACCTGAATTCACCTGCTCTGAACTATGCATGTAGGTCCATGGATTCCTAGTCCTGTAGCATCATTACTCCACAGCCATCTCTATACTGCTGATTTACAAATACATATTTGTATTAGATTTTGTAGATTTTGTAACCTTTTAAAATGTTAAGGTTAAGGTTTCAGGTAGAAAATACTCCAACACAATGGATGAAATCTTCCCAACCCATGAAGTCTAGTTTGAAGGCGAAACTGGGACAGAGACTGGAACCGTTATGTTGATACCACAGTGTTCCTGTCTGTGGATGACTGTGCTGGATGTGGGTGAACAATGGGAGCACTTATATCCACGTGCGACATTTAGTCACTTAGGTCAATAAGGTGCCTAATGAGAGAAGGATGAGGATTCCCTCTGGATTTTCCCAATATTTGCCTGGATCCCCTTTGAGTGCAGAGCCTGTCACCTCTGTGGATGCAGGTTTCTGGTGGAAAGTCAGAGGACTATGTGAGCTGAAGTTTCCATGCCTCAGTGATGGGGCTGTGGGATGGAAGACCACAGCTACAACCAAAACAAATCCCGGGGGGTGGGAAGAGAGTTCGATCCCACTCCTTGTCTCTACCAACTTCAGGCCTCTTCATTTTAATAATTGATGCAAGCTTCCTGATTGTCAGTCACCGTCATAGTCCTTTTGCTGCTGTAGCAATACCCACCTCCCGTATGGTAATACACATCCTTCTAATATTATGAACCCTCTGTTTAGGTTGTGGAGGTCATCACATAGAAGACTAGCTGCCAAAATCAGAGGGGTACGCTGTAGACTGGCGTGTGGTGCAGGGTTCCAGGAATTGTCTTGACACCCAAAAATAATCTATTAGTACAAGGTTGGGTCTGTTTGGGTTAATGCCTCCTGTATTAGAAACATTAACGTTGATAGCACAGAAGAAGATTATGCAACTCAACCCAATCTGCAGCTGAGGTTTACAAGATCAGCCCCAAGATAATGCTCCTTATCCCATTGCCTCACTCTCCACCTGAGCAGCTTCCACATAAGAAATTGCCAGCTAAAGGTGGATTGTACAGAGTTTAAAGGCAACCTTTAGGTGGCGGGAGGCAAAGAGTTCAAATAAAAAAGGGACAGTTTTAGATTGCCAGGTCATGATTAGTGTTACCTTCACAGATCCTTACTGCAGCCCAGCTCTCCGAATGAGTGCTGCAGGTGGGGAAACCTGCCTACACTACCTATGATTCTTTGTCCTCTGTTGCTGATCAGTAAGTTTTCCCAGTACCAGCATTTATTTGGAAAATAACACCATCAGCCTAATTGACCTGGATTTGTTAATAGATTACTCTACGTCCAAGTTTATATATGATACCAGACTAGAAGATATGTGGAGAAGAGAGCAGAACATTGCAAAATATATAGCTAGCTAAACTGAGTGGGTGGAACAATGGCAGATGTAATTTATAACAAAAAAAAATGTAGGGTGGCACACTTTAGATTTCAGACAGACAAAAATTTGTGCAGACTGGATGGGGAAGTACAATTAGTCAGATACATTAGAGACATTTAAGCGACTCTTGGGTGGGCACATGAATGATAGTATAATGTAGGGTAGCTTGATCTTAGTAGGATAATAGGTCGGCATGACATCGTGGGCCAAAGGGCCTGTACTGTACTGTACTGTTCTATGTTCTATTTTCTAGTAAATAATCAAAGGGATTGTCATGAAAAGCTGCTTTACAAATTCAAGCTATGAAAGAAAAGGATTTGTCAAAATAGGTATAAAGTATATAAAGACGAGGACGTGCTACAGTAATTGTTCAGAGTGTTGGTCAGAACTTTATTGGAAAATGAAGGCTAAATTTCTTAATGCATATTCTCATTACAAAGCCTTACTTGGCAGGAATGCCTGTTGGGAAATTGTGGCTGTGCTAACCATGATTTTCCATTTATGACAGGATATATTAGACTTGGAGAAATTTGAGTTTAAACTGACTGAGAGGAATTGTTGGTCAGCAATCAAAAGTAAGGACCTGGGCTCATTTCCCTCTTCTGGAACTTATGGACAGCTGTAACAATTCTACTGCTGCCATGTTTAATGTAACACACCTACTTTTCTTACTATTTCACATGTTTACAAATTGAGTTTTTTTAAAAAGTTCTATCTATTTCAAGCAGGGAAAATATATCTTCATATAAGATGATAAAGCATTACAAGGTGCCCAGAAATCTTAGAATGTGGGTTTATTAGTAACAGCCTTCAATACATTTGGCTCCATAGTTAGACAAGTAACAAATGAAAGACAAGAGCAATTTTTGTTCCCATCCCTGAGGCATTGGCTGCATCCAATGTTGGTGTGATTGGTAGTGAGAGCCTTTGAGTGGATGGAAACATAAGTTTCTACTAGCTTGAACTATCTGTGAGACTTAATTTAGACAAGCTTGTGTACCATACTGGGCCATTTAGTACAATTTTCATCAAATCCTTGTTTTTGTTCTGTCAAAGGATAAGGTCCAAACAGGACTATTACATTTAATAATTGGAAAATGGCTCATTAATGAAGTCTAGTGTCAGATGGGGAAACCTTTGTGATCGAGCTGGATCGAGTGCTGATATTAACTTTTGCTCTATTACTTGTACAGATTGGATTATATGAATAGGAAGCATAAGGTTTTTGGCATTTTCATGTCCTACTGGAAAGATATAATTACCATTAACAGCAACAATTTGCGTTCATAAAGTTAAATTTCTCTTGGGGCTCTGCAACCCTAACTTCAGTAGAAGTCCTATTCGTGACAATAAAACGGGGAGAAGACTGAAATATTGACAGGAAAGTCCGTAAGAGAATTCTTGGCAAGAAATGTAATGTGGAAAATTGCCCCATGATGAAAAGAGATATTAAAAGTGTTGATCAAAAGTTTGCTCAAAGAGGCATTTGAGAAAGTTTGGAAGTAGAAAGATAGAACTGTTCAGTGAAGATGTTCCAAAATTAGTGACATTAACACTGAAGGAAGGACACCTGGTGTGGGTGATGGGGAGATGCAGCAATTAGAATTAGAATCAGAATTAATATTAGAAATACAATTAGAATTAGAATTAGATTTTATTGTCACATGTACTCAGGTACAGGGATACAGGAAGACAGAGAAAAGTGTACAATGTCACCTTTCCCAGCGCCATCTTAGGAACAAAGGTACCTAGGTACAACATCTTCGGTAAAAAGTAGAAAAATAAGGAAATAAAGTTAAAAATTCAACATTAAAGTCTATCTTAGTAAAGTAGAAAAATAAAGCAATAATGCTAAACGTTCAACATGACAGTCCTTCTTAAGTAACAAAGGCAGAAATTGCTAGAAAAGCTCAGCAGGTCTGCGAGATCTGTGAAGAGAAATCAGAATTAACGTTTTGGTCCGGTGAACCTTCCCCAGAACTGGACCCGAAATGTTAACTCTGACTTCCCTTCACAGATGTTGCCAGATCTGCTGAGCTTTTTTTTCCCCAGCAATTCCTGCCTTTGTTTCTGATTTACAGCATCCGCAGTTCTTTTGGTTTTTATTTAGTCCTTCTTAAGTGCTTAGTCACATTGGGCTCGCAATTGCCACAAGAGTTCGATCTCTTCCTTGTTGGGCTCGAAGTCCTTCACGTTGGGTTCAATCTCTTCCACGCCTGACGCTGCCGTTGGACTACCTAGTTCTGCCTGCTCTCGCTGCCGCTGCAGTTCTTGGGAGACCTTGGGCTCACTCACCTCTGCATTGGGCTCGATCTCTTGCTGTACCCCTCGCTGGCCTTGATCTCCACCATGCTGCACCAAAGTCCACTGATCTCTCCACAGAAGGTAAGTAGATTAAAGGAAGAAAAGAAAAAGCTGTGAAAGAAGAATAAAAAGAGTAAAAACAGACGGATCAGATGAGCTGCGCTGCTGCTCCACCACCATCTTCGAAGAGAGATAATTTTGGTGAAAAAAAAAGAGGGTTGAGTCAAAATTGAGAGTTTACATCCGAGATACTGGGGAAATGGGGAGTTTTGTAACTGAAAGGACAATAGGAGAATGGCCAAACATATGCCTATAGAACTGTGAGGTGAGAGGGGAAAGATTTCAAATGGACCGAAGGGCTAACTTTTTCATTCAGATGGTGCATGTACGGAGTTAACTGTCAGAGGACATGGTGGAAGCTGGTACATCTACAGCATTAAAAAGGCATCTTGATGGGTATATGAATAGAAAGGGTTTAGAGGGATATGAGCCAAATGTTGGCAAATAGGACGAGATTAATTTAGGATATCTGGTCAGCATGGACGAGTTGGACTGAAGGGTCTGTTTCCATGCTGTACATCTCTATGACTCCATGACTCTATTCCAGTAAGAATACTAGCAGACCATAGAACAAAGTAGGAGAAAAGAGGTCTAAGATATTGGAAACAAAAAATGTTGTCATAGAATGGAATTGGAAGCACAGCAAAGAGTACAATATGATATTGAGATTGTGATAGTTTCATAAAGAAGAGGGTACAGGTTGGGGAAGGTAATGGAATCATGGGTTCGGGTATAGGCTACATGTTGGACATTGTGCTCTTCTCAGTATTCAGCTGAAGAAAGGTGCAGCTCAGCCATTACTGGAATGAACAAGTAATCCCAAAGCACAGAGGTAGTGAATGGATTGAGACAGATGATGGAAAAGTAAAACTTTGTATCAAGTACAGAGTTGAAAGCTAGTCCAACAGCATTGCATAATGTCACCAAGGGACAACATGTGACTAAGGATGTTGGCTATGATTGGATAATTAAGGGTCGACCGAGTGAAATCAGTCGTATTGACTGGGTGCTGGGGGAGAATCTTTGGAGAGAGATGGGCTGATTGACTGTGTTAAAGACTGCAGGGAAATCAAGAAGGATGGAAATAGAGTTAATTCACCAACCTCATTGTCATATAGAATAATATAACAACTTGGTGAGAGGTAATTCAGAAGTGTGAGAGGGTAAGAAAGCCAACTAAAGGAATGTAACTTTATGCAGAGGATGAGATGGGCATGGATTGGGGAGATTACAACTTTGTTAAGGATATTGGAAAGGGCAATAATGTTAGCAGTGAGGTTAGTGGATGGTCTGCAAGAAAGTCAGATTTTAGGGGAAGTGACGGTGGTTTGAAAGTGAACGGTATAATTTCTCAAAAGGCTGTTACATTACCAGCTAGCTTGGGCTAGAAAGAGCAATTCCTATTTCAGAGTTTAGTGTGAATATGGCCAAGTAAATAAGAGATTTTGATAATCGAAAAGATGAGATCAATGATCGTTTGATGGTATAGAAGACAAACTGGAAAGACATTCAGTCCACAATATTGGGACCTGGCTAAACATTAATTCTCAAGGCAAGGGGAGGGGTTACAAACAGAGGCATCTAGACAATGCTTTCTTACATTAGTGATTGTTATAACCAGACTTCCAGTGATGTTCCCCAAGTTATTATTGCTGCAGATGGGATACCCCAAATTGTTATGCTCCCAGCTGAGGAAGAACAAACTGGCTCCCCTTCTTCATTCACTCATCTCCTCAGTTGGTCACAATGAGGTTAATTTAAATAGGATCCTTCTTCTCCAGACCAAATCATACAGTCATAGAGTAATACAGCACAGCAACAGACCCTTAACTCCAACTAATTCCTGCTAACCATGTTCCCAAACTAAACTAGTCCCATTTGTCTGCATTTTGCACATATCCCTCCAAACGTTTCCTATTTTTCTACATATCCAAATGCCTTTTACATGTTGTAACTGTATCTGCATCCACCACTTTCTCTGGTAGTTCTTTCCAGACACTAACCACCTTCTGTGTAAAAAAGTTGCCCCTCATATCCCTTTTAAAACGTACTCCTTTCAACTTAAAAATATGCGCCTCAGCTTTGAACTCCCCACCGTAACGAAAAGACCCTTACTATTCACCTTATCTATGCCCATCATGATTCTATAAACCTCTATAAGTTTACCCCTCAACCTTCTACCTCCAGTGAAAAACGTCCCAGCCTATCCAGCCTATCTTTATAATTCAAACTCTCCATTCCCAGCAAAATCCTGGTAAATCTTTTCTGAACTCTCTCCAATTTAATAATATCCTCCCTATAGCAGGGCAACCAGAACTGTACACTGTACTCCAGAAGAGGTTTCACCAACATCCTGTATAACCTCAACATGCTGTCCCAACCCTTATACTCAAAGGTCTGAGAAACGAAGGCAAGCATGCTAAACATCTTCTTAACTACCCTGTTTACCCGTGACACAAATTTCAAAGAATTATGTACCTGAACCCTAGGTCTTTCTGTTCTACAACACTACCCAGGACCCAATCTTTAATTGTATAAGTCCTGCCCTTATTTGTTTTACCAAAACGCAATACCTTGCATTTATCCAAATTAATCAGGAGTCAACTTAACCAGGCTTTCTTAAGTAAACAAACATCATAGAATCCCTACACTGTGTAAGCAGGACATTCAGCCCATACCAATCCTCCAAAGAACAGCCCACCCTATAACTCTCCATTTCCCAAGGCTAATCCCCCTAACCTGCACATCCCTGGACACTATGGGAAATTTAGCATGGCCAATCCACCTAACCTGTACATCTCCGGCCTTTGGGACGAAACCAGTGCACCTGGAGAAAACCAATGCAGGCACAGGGAGAATGTGCAAACTCCACACAGACAGTCACCCGAGGCTGGAATCGAACGCAAATCCCTGGCACTGTGAGGTAGCAGCGCTAACTACTGAACCACAATGCCCCAGCAAGGGAAAAAAGGGTAAATTGATTATTTACCAAACACAAGGAAAAAGAATAATATAACATACATGCACACAGTTTAAAATAAGATGTAAGCCCAAAAAAAGATTTAAAAAGATATACAGAGCAGTCTTGGGTTATTTGTGAAGAGTAGATAGTGGAACGTTTGGGCCATTGCACTGGACAAGACTGATAACATTGACGTTTATATATGAGCTGTTGATTTCATGATTTCCCTCTGTTGGTTGATTGAAATACTTTTGTCTTTCATTTTGACAGTGGCTTAATGGCAGCACTAAGGGGAAGAAGGTGGATTTTCCTTTTTACCTACAATGACTGTTTAATGACTTTTCTTAAACTGTGACCTTCACAGCACACTAGTCCACACAGGTCAGATCACTAACACACACAAACCAGGAGATGCTATCAATTTTTAACACTGTTTCTTTGTATATCTCTAGAAGAGTAAAATACAAATATGCCTGTAGGAGGTGGCTTCCTGCTGCGAGGGAGCTGAGTTACCAGCCTCACATTATCTCTTCCTTCCAAGGTTTTTTTCTCTAGTTTGTATCCTTGATTGTACAAATATGATTTCTATGGGTCCACACAAGACTCTGTGAGACACTCATTGAATTCACATCCACAGTCATCTTTTGGATACAACAGGTGCTCTTTCGAAAACCCCATGTTGGAGTTAAAAATTCAATACATTCATGTGTGCTTTGAAATTGTGGTCTATAGTCACGCCAGCGACCAAGAAAGCTCTGAGTTCCTCATGTTTGGTTTCAGAGAAAACAGTAGAAAAGATGGTGAAGACATTAAGGAAATGATTTTATTCTTTTGTGTGGTGTGAGCATCTCTAGTGAGGCTAGCATTTATTGTCCATCTCTAATTTTCCTTGAGAAAGTGATATTGGTTGCAATCTTGATCAGTCCATGCTGTTTGGTTACACCTAAGGAAGTGAAGGAACAGTGATATATTTCCATGTCAGGATGATGTATGGCTTGGAGTGGAATTTGCAGATGGTGGTTTTCCCATGTATCTGCTGCTTTTGTCCTTCTGAGTGACAAAAGGTCAAGGGTTTGGAAAGTGATAACAAAGGGCAATGCATCTTGTGCTGCCACTGTGCACTGTTGGTGGAAGCAGTGAATGTTTAATTTGGCAGATGCAGTTTTGATCAAGTGAGCTGCTTTGTCCTGGACACATTAAAATCCTTTAGTGTTGTTGGAGCTACACTCAATCAAGCAAGTGGAGAGTTTTCCATCATAATCCTGACTTGAGCCTTATAGATTGTGGACAAGATTTGTGAAAACTTGAGTTAAGTTATCAGCTGCAGAAATTGCACACTCTAGCTCTTTATACTTGTAGCTGTAGTATTTATAATCTGTTCTCGTTGAGTCTCTGTTCAAAGGCGACCCACAAGATGTTGTCAGTGGGGAATTCATGATGGAAATACAGTTGAATGTCAGATGGAAATGTTTACATTCTGCTGTGTTGGAGATGATCATTGTCTGGCACTTGCATGGTGGAAGTAATTCTTCCCAATTATCAATGAAAACCTGAATGCTGCAAAGGTCTTGCTACATGCAGACATGGATAGCTTCAGTATCTGAAGAGTTTTATATGGTATTAAATGCTATAAAAACCTCAGTGAACATCCCTACTTTTTAACCTTATGTTCTGTCATTGATGAAGCAATTGGAGATGGACAGGACATTACCATAAGCAAAGGTATAGGAGGAATTAAGGGGGTTGACTACCATTACTATTTATAGATGATTGGATTTGTAAGCTAATTTGGCACAAGAGAGCAAAACTCAAGAACAGAACTTCTACATTCAGAGTTGGCAATGTATGATTAAAATTCATAGTTGGCATTCCTTGGACTTAAAGGAATGGAAGATACCATAAGACAGGGAAAATGAATGGAATTAGACAAATTTTTCAGGAGATAAAGATCCAAAAGATGGGGAAGTGGAGGGGTTAGATTGAATCAATAGCTGCAGATCTATAATAGTGAATGGAACCTGCCCCTTTTGAATTGTGTTCATGTGCATCATGCTGCCTCTACTCTAACACGTTTCTTCCTTGCAGTCTTTGGATTATTTCTTTGACTGACTTCTGTGAATAGGATACATATAATTTCGTTGAGAGTTTTGGTATATTTCAGGTTTCTTTAGTGTGCGATATAATACCCTAATTTCCTATTGGTGAATACTTAGACCCTACTTTTATGCTGAAATTACACTGGTTTGTCTAGCTATGTTAGTTAATATTAATTTATTCCTAAATTTCTCTCGATTTCGTAAGCAAAGTGCAATCCAATGTAACAAGTCAAGCCTACTGTAAAGTGAGAAAGTCACACTATATAATTTTCACACTGAAAGAAGGAATCAAAGTTTCAAACAATCCAAACATTTTCTGTGCATCTTGGGTTAAAATTCTTGCTTTGCATGCAAACAGCAGTCTGGGTGTAAATGGCGCTTGTTAGTTTGCTGAAGTGAAACTGAAGCTCAAGTTTCCCCTCAAACTTATTTACATAATCATACATATCAACTCTGTCCTGAAACAGTGTTAACAAGCTGTGCTTTGGATAGTATATTTTAAAATTATATGAAAAAGTATTAATTCATACATTTAAGAGCAGTAACTGGGATAGTCTTTTTCATGCTGAAGAAACTAAGCTGATCTCAAAAAATAAGTGTCATTACCAAATGTCTAGTACACTCTGAGTAACCTGATCTTAAATCATTGATAATAAATTTAGAAGGCTATACTGAACTATTTACAGTACTGTGATGTAACATCAGTAGAATGTGTGTTGATGATGATGGATAAGGATGTAGTGATTAAGTTAGTGGTAGAGAGAACTGGGAGGAAGCAGAAGCTCAATGAATGTCTTGGGAGAATATATGTTTCTACTGAGCTCTAACTTAGAGTTTTTATTGAAAGTGCCTGTCATATAAGAAGTAATACTTGAGAGGCTAATTAGTGTCAGACTCCATGATAAAACATGGTGGTAGTGGAAAAGGATACAGACACTTTAAAACAGGCATTAAATGCAACTATTAAAGTGAACCTCATGATAAAGAAAGAGAAAAGAATATTGTTAAAGATTCAACAGGACTTTGGAGGACATTGGGGGCACAACAGAAAGCTGAGAAACCAGACTTGGAGACCAGAAGCACTGTACACCAACCTAAAACAGCAATGGATTCAAACACAACCACAGTCAAAAGACCAACTCCAGCGCTCAGGTAGGGGTTCCCAAAGCTAGTACAAGAGATTAATAGACCACACCAGACGCAGAAACAGGATGTTTGGAAGCAAAGATTAACAAGTATAGAACAACTTCAGGCTTGGACTAAAAAAGGCAAAATGACTAGGTCAATGCATTACTGCAATAGCAAATGATGCAATTATATAGATGGGGCATTGGCAAATTGGGGCATCATGTGATATACTAAGAATGTTCAATACACACTTAAGTACAGGAGAAATTTAATAATAAGATAGGCAAAAGTTAATCAGAAAGGACAAGGCATGGGGATAACATTGATCCGTTCATAAACAATAAACTAGCTGGCAGAAAATTGCTTATAGAACAGTTGGACGCAATTAAATCACAACCAGATGGCGGTCAGAGTTTCTGAGGTTTTTTTTACAAGTCAGTAGAAGAAAGGTTTACTGTCACCATCATCATTTCCACTAAGACCGTGTGAGCACTTTGGTATGGATTTATTCAAGTCCTTGGAGAAGGGTACGGAACATAGAGAACTTGCAGAAATAAATAATGATGTCTTGAGGAGTTTCCCTTTTACAGAAGAGGAAGTGCTGGATGTCTTCAAAGGCATAAGGCTGAATAACTCCCGGGGACCTTTGTGGGAACTTTGTGGGAATCTAGGGAAAATATTGATAGCCCCTTCTAGAGAAATTTGTATCTTTGATGGTCACAGGTGAGGTGCTGGAAGACAGGAGGTTAGCTAATGTGGTGGCATTATTTAAGAAATGTGGCAAGGAAAAACCAGCCAACTATAGACTAATGAGCCTTATGTCAGTGATGGGCACGTTGTTGGAGGAGATTCTGAAGGACAGGATTTACATGCATTTGGTAAGGCAAGGACTAATTAGAAAGCGTCAACATGTATTTGTGCAAAGGAATTTGTGTTTTGATTGAGTTTTTTGAACACGTGATGAAGATTGATGATGGCAGAGAGGTAGACATTCAATGTATCGACTTCAGCAAGGGTTTGACAAGATTCCTCATGGTAGACTGGTTAGCAAAGTTAGATCACATGGAATCCAGGAGGGGCTAGCCAATTGGATAGCAGGTAGGAGACAGATGTTGGCGATGGAGGGTTGTTTTCGGACTAGAGGCCTGTGACCAGTGGTGTGCCACAGGGATTGGTGCTGGGTCTGCTGCTTTTCGTCATTTCTATAAATGACTTGGGTGTGAATATAGAAGGTATATTTAATAAGTTTGCAGATGACACCAAAATTTTTGGTGTAGTGGACAGTAAAGAAAGTCATCTCAGAGTGCAACAGGACCTTGGCCAGATGGACCAAAGGGCTGCGTTGTGGTAGATAGAGTTTGATTTCAATAAACGTGAGGTATTTCATTTTGAAAAGGCAAATCAGGGCAGGATTTATACAGATAACAGTAGGGCAGAACAAAGTGACCTAGGGATGTAGGTGCATAGTTCCTTGAATGCGCAAATGCAGGTAGACAGGGTGATGAAAAAGGATTTTGGTAAACTTACCTTCATTAGTCAGTGCATTGAGAATAGGAGTTGGGATCTCATGTTGTGGATGTACAGGATATTGGTTAGGTCACGTTTAGAATACAGCGTTCAGTGCTGGTGTCCCTACTATAGGAAAGATGTTGTGAAACTTGAAAGGGTTCTGAAAAGATTTACAGGGATGATTCCAGGATTGGAGAGTTTGAACTATTGGGAGAGGTGGATGTAGACTGGGGGTTGTATTTCCTGGAGTGTCGAGGCTGAAGGATGACCTTATAGAGGCTTATAGAATCATGAGGGGCATGGATAGGGTGAATAGCCAAGATCTTTTTCCCGGGGTAGGGGAGTCCAAAGCTAGAGGGCAGAAGCTTAAGGTGAGAGGGAAAAAATATGAAAGGGATCTGAGGGGCAACTTTTTCATGCAGAGGGTGATACGTTTATGGAATAAGCTGCCAGAGGAAGTGGTGGAGGCTGGTACAGTTACAATATTTAAAAGGCACTTCAATGGGTATATGAATAGGAAGGGTTTAGAAGGATTTGGGCCAAATGCTGGCAAATGAAACAAGATTAATTTGGTATATCTGGTCAGTATGGATGAGTTGGACTGAAGAGTCTGTTTCTGTAATGTGTAACTCTATGACTCAAAGGCAAGATCTTATTGTAGACTACTACTTCAGATGGATTGAGGTAAACCACTCACACAAAATTTTAGTCGAAGCAGTTACAGAACCACTTAAGAAAATCTTCTCAACATATGACGTTCAGGAATTTGTGTTCTCAGACAATGGATCATAGTTTACAAATTGTAGTCCAAGAGATTTGCATACTGATGCAATATTAGTAATGCAGCAACCCGAGCCCACTGTCTTCAAATAAATTGAAAAACAGGGCAAGGAGTTTGTACAATCGAAACGCCATTGAAAAAGGACAAGGACATAAATCTTGCACCGTAAATCTACATATTATCACTGTTATGTAATGGATTACCACATCAGGGATACTGATGGGGAGGAGATCAAGGGAACAACTTCCAACCCTATCTCAGAAGATACAGCCAAACACCACTAAGAATGACCACAACAAAGTGAAATAGCAAGAATAAAACAATGAGACAACCTGGTTAGAAATGTTAGTACAAGTGATACAGAAATGAAGATTTGCCAGAGCTGCAATCCAGCATGGAAAAGGTCAATAGAGAGCAGGAATCACAGAAAAAGTGTAGCAATCAAAATCATACAGTTTTGGAGCAGACCAAGGGATTAGAGTCTGGCGGGGGGAGGAAGAGTGTAGGGCATTCGAGACCTCAGAATAAGACCACAGCTGATCAAGGAGATTATTTAAAATTCTTATGAAGACTGACTCTGCGAAGTCTGATATTTTAGGGGTAACATATGCATGAGGTGGATTAAACTTTGTGGGACCTGTAGAGTGATCAGACTTCAGCAGAATGTATAATAATAATGTATATGGATGGAATGTTGATGACAATGTCTAATGATTTTACAGACTGAACTGAAAGGAGAAGCCCTGACAAACCATTGAAAAAATGCATGTGTCTAATAAGCTGTAAGTAAAATGTTGTTTCAGAAAGTATCAAGGACTCAGAACGTAGAAGTAGAGATTAATTATTTAATGAAAGGACGCCATTTACCCACAATAAAATATTTACTGGATTAATTGATTAATGCTAATAAATTTCTTATTGAATGAGTTGTTTTTGATATTTATAAACTTTTTATATGTATTCACTTTTGTCTTAACAAATAAAACAAAGAAGCTTGATTTGAAACAACAAGGTGGAAGGCTGGATGAACACAGCAGGCCAAGCAGCATCATAGGAGCAGAGAGGCTGACGTTTCGGGCCTAGACCCTTCATCAGAAAAGGGGGAGGGGAAGGGGGTTTTGAAATAAATAGGGAGAGAGTGGGAGGCGGATAGAAGAGGGATGGAGGAGAGGATAGGTGGAGAAGAAACAAACAGGTCGAAGAGGCGGGGATGGGGCCAGGAAAGGTGAGTGTAGGTAGGGAGTTAGGAAGGGGATAGGTCAGTCCAGGGAGGACGGACAGGTCAAGGGGGCGGGATGAGGTTGGTCGGTAGGAGATGGAGGTGCGGCTTGAGGTGGGAGGAGGGGATAGGTGGGAGGAAGAACAGGTTAGGGAGGCAGGGACGAGCTGGACTGGTTTTGGGATGCGGTAGGGGGAGGGGAGATTTTGAAACTTGTGAAATCCACATTGATACCATTGGGCTGCAGGGTTCCCAAGCGGAATATGAGTTGCTGTTCCTGCAACCTTCGGGTGGCATCGTTGTGGCACTGCAGGAGGCCCAGGATGGACATGTCGTCTGAGGAATGGGAGGGGGAGTTGAAATGGTTCGCGACTGGGAGGTGCAGTTGTTTATTGCGAACCGAGCGTAGGTGTTCTGCAAAGCGGTCCCCGAGCCTCCGCTTGGTTTCCCCGATGTAGAGGAGGCCACACCGGGTACAGCGGATGCAGTATACCACATTGGCAGATGTGCAGGTGAACATCTGCTTGATGTGGAAAGTCTTCTTGGGGCCTGGGATGGGGGTGAGGGAGGAGGTATGGGGGCAGGTGTAGCACTTCCTGCGGTTGCAGGGAAAAGTGCCGGGTGTGGTGGAGCTGGAGGGGAGTGTGGAGCGGACGAGGGAGTCACGGAGAGAGTTGTCCCTCCGGAAAGCAGATAAAGGTGGGGAGGGAAAGATGTCTTTGGTGGTGGGGTCGGATTGCAGATGGCGGAAGTGTCGGAGGATGATGCGTTGGATCCGGAGGTTGGTGGGGTGGTACGTGAGGACGAGGGGGATTCTTTTTTGGTTCTTATTGCGTGGACGGGGTGTGAGGGATGAGGTGCGGGAGATGTGGGAGACACGGTTGAGGGCGTTCTCGACCACCGAGGAGGGGAAGTTACGGTCCTTGAAAAACGAGGACAACTGAGATGTACGGGAGTGGAATGCCTCATCCTGGGAGCAGATGCGGCGGAGGCGAAGGAATTGGGAATAGGGGATAGCATTTTTGCAGGAAGGTGGGTGGGAGGAGGAGTATTCTAGGTAGCTGTGGGAGTCGGTGGGCTTGAAATGAATATCGGTTTCGAGGTGGTTGCCCGATATGGAGACAGAGAGGTCCAGGAAGGGGAGAGAGGTGTTAGAGATGGTCCAGGTAAACTTAAGGTTGGGGTGGAAGGTGTTAGTGAAGTGTATGAACTGTTCGAGCTCCTCGTGGGAGCACGAGGCGGCGCCGATACAGTCATCAATGTAACGGAGGAAGAGGTGGGGTTTAGGGCCGATGTAGGTACGGAAGAGGGATTGTTCCACGTAACCTACAAAGAGGCAGGCGTAGCTTGGGCCCATGCGGGTACCCATGGCTACCCCCTTTGTCTGTAGGAAGTGGGAGGAATTGAAAGAGAAGTTGTTGAGTGTGAGGACGAGTTCGGCTAAGCGGATGAGGGTGTCAGTGGAGGGGGACTGGTCGGGCCTGCGGGACAGGAAGAAGCGGAGGGCCTTAAGGCCATCTGCATGGGGAATGCAGGTGTAGAGGGACTGGACGTCCATGGTAAAGATGAGGTGTTGGGGACCGGGGAATTGGAAGTTCTGGAGGAGGTGGAGGGCGTGGGTGGTGTCACGGACATAGGTAGGGAGTTCCTGGACCAAGGGGGAGAAAATGGAGTCGAGATAGTTGGAGATCAGTTCGGTGGGGCAGGAGCAGGCGGAGACAATGGGTCGACCAGGGCATTCAGGTTTGTGGATTTTGGGAAGGAGATAGAAGCGGGCAGTGCGAGGTTGGGGAACGATGAGGTTGGAGGCCGTGGGTGGGAGGTCACCTGAGGTGATGAGGTTGTGGATGGTTTGCGAGATGATGGTTTGGTGCTCAGGGGTGGGGTCATGATCAAGGGGGCGGTAGGAGGAGGTGTCGGAGAGTTGGCGTCCGGCCTCGGCGATGTAGAGGTCAGTGCGCCATACTACAACTGCACCTCCCTTGTCCGCGGGTTTTATGGTGAGGTTGGGATTGGAGCGGAGGGAGCGGAGGGCTGCACGTTCTGCGGGGGAGAGGTTGGAGTGGGTGAGAGGGGTGGAGAGGTTGAGGCGATTGATGTCTCGACGGCAGTTGGAGATGAAGAGGTCGAGGGAGGGTAGGAGGCCTTGGGGTGGTGTCCAGGAGGAGGGGGTGTGTTGGAAGCGGGAGAAGGGGTCAGTAGAGGGGGGGTTAGGTTCACGGTCAGAGAAGTAAGCGTGGAGGCGGAGGCGGCGGAAAAACTGCTCTATGTCCAAGCGTGAGCGGTATTCGTTGATCTGTGGGTGGAGGGGGACAAAGGTGAGCCCTTTACTGAGGACTGACCGTTCATCCTCAGTAAGGGGTAGGTCTGGGGGGATGGTGAAGACTCGGCAGGGCTGGGTGCTGCTGTCTCCTCTGGAGCTGCTGGCTGTGGAGGCTGTGGGCGGAGCTGTGTCGGCGTCGGCTGTGGGCGGAGCTGTGTCGGCGTCGGCTGTGGGCGGAGCGTCGTCGGCGTCGACTGTGGGCGGAGCTGCGTCGGCGTCGGCTGTGGGCGGAGCTGTGCCCGTGTCGGGACGTCCAGTCCCTCTACACCTGCATTCCCCATGCAGATGGCCTTAAGGCCCTCCGCTTCTTCCTGTCCCGCAGGCCCGACCAGTCCCCCTCCACTGACACCCTCATCCGCTTAGCCGAACTCGTCCTCACACTCAACAACTTCTCTTTCAATTCCTCCCACTTCCTACAGACAAAGGGGGTAGCCATGGGTACCCGCATGGGCCCAAGCTACGCCTGCCTCTTTGTAGGTTACGTGGAACAATCCCTCTTCCGTACCTACACCGGCCCTAAACCCCACCTCTTCCTCCGTTACATTGATGACTGTATCGGCGCCGCCTCGTGCTCCCACGAGGAGCTCGAACAGTTCATACACTTCACTAACACCTTCCACCCCAACCTTAAGTTTACCTGGACCATCTCTAACACCTCTCTCCCCTTCCTGGACCTCTCTGTCTCCATATCGGGCAACCACCTAGAAACCGATATTCATTTCAAGCCCACCGACTCCCACAGCTACCTAGGATACTCCTCCTCCCACCCACCTTCCTGCAAAAATGCTATCCCCTATTCCCAATTCCTTCGCCTCCGCCGCATCTGCTCCCAGGATGAGGCATTCCACTCCCGTACATCTCAGTTGTCCTCGTTTTTCAAGGACCGTAACTTCCCCTCCTCGGTGGTCGAGAACGCCCTCAACCGTGTCTCCCACATCTCCCGCACCTCATCCCTCACACCCCGTCCACGCAATAAAAACCAAAAAAGAATCCCCCTCGTCCTCACGTACCACCCCACCAACCTCCGGATCCAACGCATCATCCTCCGACACTTCCGCCATCTGCAATCCGACCCCACCACCAAAGACATCTTTCCCTCCCCACCTTTATCTGCTTTCCGGAGGGACAACTCTCTCCGTGACTCCCTCGTCCGCTCCACACTCCCCTCCAGCTCCACCACACCCGGCACTTTTCCCTGCAACCGCAGGAAGTGCTACACCTGCCCCCATACCTCCTCCCTCACCCCCATCCCAGGCCCCAAGAAGACTTTCCACATCAAGCAGATGTTCACCTGCACATCTGCCAATGTGGTATACTGCATCCGCTGTACCCGGTGTGGCTTCCTCTACATCGGGGAAACCAAGCGGAGACTCGGGGACCGCTTTGCAGAACACCTACGCTCGGTTCGCAACAAACAACTGCACCTCCCAGTCGCGAACCATTTCAACTCCCCCTCCCATTCCTCAGACGACATGTCCATCCTGGGCCTCCTGCAGTGCCACAACGATGCCACCCGAAGGTTGCAGGAACAGCAACTCATATTCCGCTTGGGAACCCTGCAGCCCAATGGTATCAATGTGGATTTCACAAGTTTCAAAATCTCCCCTCCCCCCACCGCATCCCAAAACCAGTCCAGCTCGTCCCTGCCTCCCTAACCTGTTCTTCCTCCCACCTATCCCCTCCTCCCACCTCAAGCCGCACCTCCATCTCCTACCGACCAACCTCATCCCGCCCCCTTGACCTGTCCGTCCTCCCTGGACTGACCTATCCCCTTCCTAACTCCCTACCTACACTCACCTTTCCTGGCCCCATCCCCGCCTCTTCGACCTGTTTGTTTCTTCTCCACCTATCCTCTCCTCCATCCCTCTTCTATCCGCCTCCCACTCTCTCCCTATTTATTTCAAAACCCCCTTCCCCTCCCCCTTTTCTGATGAAGGGTCTAGGCCCGAAACGTCAGCCTTTCTGCTCCTATGATGCTGCTTGGCCTGCTGTGTTCATCCAGCCTTGCACCTTGTTGTCTCGGATTCTCCAGCATCTGCAGTTCCTACTATCTCTGATTCAAGCTTGATTTGAAGACACTTTTTGAATGATCACCACTCACCATTTTCATTATTGTCATCAGGGACACAGCCAGATTTCTCAGCAGGGTTACTGTCAAGATGACGTTTATTAAATCAGCTTTAAAAATCAGAGAAAATCAAAACTTGCACTTTAGATTCCTTGAATTTTTAAACATGGGTTTAGTTGATTGCAGCCCAATTGGGCTGGTGGAAAATAAACAAAATCTTTTAGTTATCAGGTTTAAGAATATGCAATTGTGAAAGCAAAATGATCACAATGCACTCAAAGAAACAGAAAATAAAAACAGGTCTCAGTGGTAATAAAATAATTTTAAAAAACACAGAAAATGTCAATATAATACCAACAAATGACAATAGGCAAAACCTTATAGGGGTATGAGCACTGTGTGACGTTGACAAGATTTGCAGCAAAAGCAGGTGAGAAGTCCAATGAGGTCTATCTTAATATTGGGAACGTCTTACTCCATCTTTTATGTGTTTGTTGAGAGGTATAGCATGAACTTTACCAGGTAGTGGTGAATTGCCAAATAAGGAGGATTATAGTTTGTTAAACACCTTATTAACACTGCAACTGTGTCATTAATGTCCAGCTTCCTGTCTTACCAAGTACATTCGGCCAGCACAGTGGCTCAGTGGTTAGCACTGCTGCCTCATAGCGCCATGAACCTGGGTTTGATTCCACCCTCGGGCAACTGACTGTGTGGAGTTTGCACATTCTCCTCGTGTCTGTGTGGGTTTCCTTCGGGTGCTCCGGTTTCCTCCCACAGTCCAAAGATGTGCAGGTTAGGTGGATTGGCCATGCTAATTTGCCCGTAGTGTGCAGGGATGTGTAGATTAGGTGGGTTATAGGGGGATGGGTCTGGGTGGGATGCTCTGAGGGTCGGTGTGGACTTGTTGGGCTGAAGGGCCTGTTTCCACACTGTAGGAATTCTATGATGATGACCTTCTATGATTCTATGACATCTAGCAAGCCAGATGTCAAGAAAACTCAACATGGAAGTCAGAACAGTTACCTGGTAACTTCAGCTCATTGCTGATCATCCTCTATGTTATTCAGCACCAAAAGGCATGATCCCTGGTTTAAATGTATTGGTATCTTGCAGGCTACAGGGTACAGCATTTAGCAGTGAAAGGCTAGAGCAGGCACCGGCACCCAGCTCACACATTTCACCGGGCTGCTCACTTGGTCTATCAGTGTTTGATATTTTAGTGCCTAGCAAGATGCTAGGCAACACATTTGCCTTGCTTTGCCTTGTCATGCTATATCGAAGTTGGTGCGCATAATGCAACCAGGGCTGTGGGAAGGCCTGGTTCCACAGCTTTGGCTGGCGTGATTGGGTGGGGGTGCAATGGGTGGGGTGGGTGGTGTTGGTAGTGGTGATGGCGGCAGTGATTCCTGCAGTTTGGTTCAGACTGATCAGTGTTATTATCATCATGGTGTGCGTGCTGTGCACAAACGGAGCAGGTAACAAGACAATGTGATAGATGCTGAGGAACCACAGGAATGGGAGCACAAGGCGAGGGATAATTACATTGAACCAGAAGAGCTTCTCCTAGTGGGTGAAAGGGCTCAGCTGTATTAAGTCCGAGAAGGCAGATGGGACCTTATTGACACTTAGATCCAATGGATGGTATCTGGATGCAGACAGCCATTATAGACTATCAAGGTTATTATGTCAGCATTTGGTTGCAGGAAGACCCTGATGGGAGTTAGGTACAACAGCAGCGCCGCCCCTCCCACCCCCCACTCCCCCCACCCCCCAACACCAGCAGTAGACAGGATGTGGGAAGAAAGTAAATCAGGAGATAGAAAAGGCATGTAGAAAGGCACCACTACAATCATCATGGGAGACTTTGCACTAGACTCCCCTTTTTCTTTATTTTTTGCCTATGTTCTGTGTGTGTGTGGAGGGGAATTTTGTAGTTTGGTTAGATTTATATGAACTGTTGACATATAATTCTATCAGTTATAAATCTAACCAACCTACAAAATTCCCCTCCACACACAAACAGAACACAGGCAAAAGGTAACTTAAAAAAAGGGTGTCATGGATAGAGGGAAAGACCGGGAAGGTAGTTCAATGGTTCCTGTCCACAGAGTTTACTGAGCTGATCTTGTTGGCTTATCAGAACCTGCTCTTCTCCATTTTCCTTCTCCTAGTACTTTCACCTGTTTACAGGAAGTACAAGGTGACCAGTTCAGGTTTATAAAGTTTTTAACATGTTGTTTAAGAGTCACAGCATGCAGTAACTGATAAGGAAAATCAAATAGCTTTCTTCAAGCCTGATTGTTTATCTGTAGCTAGAATCTATTTATTTGTAATAAATAATAACTCTTGTTAAACATAGAAATATAGAAATATGACCATGTTTTCTGTTAACCTGGGCCTAAAAGATTGAAGAACTTTGTGTACTTTTATAAAAGCTTTAACTTTTGTGATGACTCCAGGATTAGCAAAGCTTGTTTTCCAGTGAACTACCCAAATGACGCATTCCATCATACTCCTGACTTGTCCAATGTAGATTGGGGAGTCTGGAGATGAGTTACCCACTGTACGCTTCCTAGACTCTGACTTGCTATTTTAGCAACAATATTTATGCGGCCAGTCCATTTCAACTTTGATTAATGCTAACCAACAGGATGTTGATAGGAATTGCAGGAAATGCATATATAAGGCTCTTTAACCTGCTTCTACTCTATCAAGCTGAGATGCATTTGGGAAAAAGAAGTTGAAAGATAGGCATAGAAGATTGAAAAAAAAATGATGTGTAATGCTCACATGCTTAAATTTGCTGAGTTTTTACCTGGATATTTGTTCAAAACCCTGATTCACTATGTCTCCGGGATGACATTCTTAGGAGGTTCCGACCAGTATGGCCCTTTGAATCTCTGCTCTCTTTTTCACCCTGTGCTACACAAATGGCCTTTTATATTTGACTCTTACTTGTGCAAGGGAACCTTGTTGTGATCTGGGCTCAAGGGACAGCTTAGTGCTTGAAGTAATCCTAAAGGTAATCTTCGGTTGTTGTAGATCTTTGATTTGCATTGTTTCATTTTTTGCAATGTATTTGAATAAACAATGCAAATCATATAAATTAATTTTCACCAGAAAAATCATAGAACATTCTCTTGTGCTAATCCCAAGTGCTATGTAGCATAGAGATAACAAGGTGTATAGCTGGATGAACACAGCAGGCCATTCTAGGCCCGAAACATCAGCCTTCCTGCTCCTCTGATGCTGCTTGGTCTGCTGTGTTCATCCAGCTCTACACCTTGTTATCTCAGATTCTCCAGCAACTGCAGTTCCTACTATATCTGCTATGTAGCATAACTCTTCTTATTAGATTAAAATACATAATCAAAGTGAATATTTATATATTCCTGAAATGAATTTAAAATGAAAAAAGATCATTTTAATTTATTTTCACTTATTCTCACATATAAATGTTTTACGATTGATGCATTTGCTTTCCCCGGAATAATTGCAGTGGGGTTATCATTTCTTTTCATCTGATGTCAGTTAATGCAGTCTGTGGTAGGGAAGCTAAGCTAAGGGAGAAAAATATCTACAATTGTCAAAAATCTTAAAAACAAAAGATTGAAAGCACACTGCAAGTCTGAAACAAAAAAAAAGACAAGTTGATGTTTTAAATTTTATCCTACATTGTAGTCCTGCCAGATTCTGTCCTGGAAAGCTGAGATTTTCTGCTCTTTGGATAGTGACTCGCAAGTTGATGGAAGTTTTTCCAAGCATGGAGAGGTAGGCTTTTAGTGGATATGAGGAAATAAATCCTTTAAAGAGTGTCATTGGATTGGGATCCTGGCATCTTTCTCCAAAATTCCAGGTTTCTCCAAGTGCTGGTTTACAGAAAAGTGGGGAACCCTCTTGCTGTTTTCAAATCCAAACAGGTCATTAGCTGCTGCTTTAACCAACTACTCTGGTTTTAACAGCCAATAAATCAATTGCGATGTCAGCAACTCATCTGGGTCAATTATCTGAGTGTAGAATGGGGACATGCTTCTTCAGTGAAACTGAAAGGTTGCAGTCATTGGGCAATGCAATTGAAAAGATCCTGCCATGGCCAGGTCAGGGGCTGGTGTAAGCAGTCCTTCTTTGGAGATTGCTTTCATTACCTGACAGCTGATTATTAACTGTCTTGCACTTCACTCACCTTCAAGTGCAGTTCCCTGCTGTCATCCTTCACCGCAGCATGAAAGCAACTTAGGCAGCTCAACCTTACACCTCTAATGAGGAACAGGAGCAGAGGCAGCACAAGCTTCTTTCTGCTCAAGTACACGTTTCTTTCAGCTCTACAACGCAGAGGTCAAGCGCTAATGAGGTGAAACCCTCATCAAGATCAACAGGCAGAGGATCAGTGCTTTTGAGCAGTATGCCTCTGGAGGATCATACTTTCATACTGGGTTACTGCTGAGATCTGCAGCCTCCTGAAACAAAACCAATGAACCACCTGGGTTTGTATTGAAAATGTACAGATTCCATCAAAAGAAGGATTTACAATTAAAAGCAGCCCAGCTCGGGTCAGAAACAAGGTTTTTGGAGGCAGCAGTAACCATAGGAATAGACAGGAGCCATGGGAAGGCTGTTCCTAAGGCTTCTCACTCTGAAGCTGCTGTGCGTTCTGAGCGACTGCTGTGAAATGCTGTTTTATAAGAAGAAACCAGCCTTGGAAACCAAGGAAATGTACATAGACGTCAGCAGCTGGAGACTAGTCTTTGAAGACAGTGCACATTGTATTGGCACAAAGATAACTTTCAAGCTTGTATTAATATTCCCATTAATTTGCATACACTTCAAACTTTGTACATTAATGTAACTTGATGCTCTGCTTCAGAGTCTACCAGTTGTGCATTGGCATTTGAAACAGATCATTTTAACCTGATTGACTTAACACCAAATGAATCAGCTTCAAGTATACCAATTATACCACTGAATATGAATCTGCCTAGCTGCAATGGCATGAAGAATAAAATGTTGCACTCTCATGAGAAATGTTTCAGTTACAATGTGCCTGCATTTAACAATTGGTTATATTCTTCTTCATGTTGGCTACTGGACAAAATCTCCATTAACTGCATTTTCAACAGTTGCCCTGTGGGCATTAGATATCATGCATGTAGTGGAACTGGATAAATTTGGAGATCAGGTTTGCAGGGGTGACTGTTCTCTCTCCATTAGCAAATCTGTTAAGTTTTGTAACAAATGTGCTAACCTACATCTTATCAGAATTTTTGCAAATTGAATTTCACAGCTCATTGTGGCAGAATTTCAATTCGTGGTCTGTAGGCTGCCCATCCAGTCCCATTACCAAAGATACTAGTGCAGCAGGACAGATTGGATAACTACGAGCCTGCTTTCAGTAGACCTGCAGATGTGAAAAGCTACATGAGAGGTCTGGTTTTGAAAACAAACATTACAGGAGGATTGTAAATTTATTTTTCTCTAATCTTCACTTTATAGTAAATAGTATAAAAGTAAGTTTAATTTGTAGCAGAGCAGCTCATCCAATTAGAGTCATAGAGATGTACAGCACAGAAACAGACTCTTCGGTTCAACTCGTCCATGCAGACCAGATATCCTAAATAAATCTAGTCCCATTTGCCAGCATTTGGCCCATATTCCTCTAAACCCTTCTTATTCATATAACCATCCAGATGTCTTTTAAATGTTGTAATTGTACCAGCCTCCACCACTTCCTCTGACAGCTCATTCCATACATGCACCACCCTCTGCATGAAAAATTTGCCCCTTAGGTCCCTTTTAAATCTTTCCCCTCTCACCTTAAACCTGTACCCTCTAGTTTTGGACTCCCCCAGACAAAAGACCTTGTCTATTTGCCCTATCCATGCCTCTCATGATATTATAAACCTCTAGAAGGTCACCTCACAGCCTCCAATGCTCCAGGAAAAATAGCCCCAGTCTACTCAGCCTCTCCCCATAGCTCAAACACTGGCAACAGCCTTGAAAATCTTTTCTGAACCCTTTCAAGTTTCACAACATCATTCCTATAGCAGGGAGACCAGAAGAGAACACAGTATTCCAATAGTAGCCTAACCAATCTCCTGTATAGCTGCAACATGACCTCCCGACTCCTACACTCAATGCACTAACCAATGAAGGCATGCATGCCAAACTCCTTCTTCACTATTGTATCTTCCTGCCACTCCACTTTCAAGGAACTATGAACCTGCACTCCAAGGTCTCTTTCTTCAGCAACACTCCACAGGACCTTACCATTAAGTGTATAAGTCCTGCCCTGAATAGCCTTTCCAAAATGCAGCACCTCACATTTATCTAAATTAAACTCCATCTGCTACTCCTCGGCCCATTGGCCCATCTGATCAAGATCCTGTTGTACTCTGAGGTAAACTTCTTTGCAGACAACTACTCCTCCAATTTTAGTGTCGTCTGCAAACTTACTAACTGTACCTCCTATGTTCACATCCAATTATTTATATAAATAATGAAAATTGGAGTGTCCATCCATGGCATATGGGAAATCGTGGACATATCATACGACTACATATGAATGGCTGAGGAATGAAATGAATATTTTCTATTTGTTTTTACCAACAAAGCTACAGCTGTTACCCAGGCCATTGTGACAGAGGAGGAAATATTGCTACTAGATGATTCAAAATTGATAAGGAGGAGGTACTAAGTATGTTGTCAGTACTTAAGGTTGTCAAAGTACCTCAGCCAGACAAGATACATCCAAGGATATTGAAGTGAAAGTGGAAATTGCGGTGGAACTGGCAATAATCTTTCAATTTGTAGGTAGTGCCAAAGGATTGGAGAACTGCAAACCTTAAATCCATGTTTAAAAGAGGATCGGTGTGGACTGGATGGGCTGAATGGCCTGCTTCCACACTGTGGGGATTTTATGAAAAGTAAGGGAAAGTAAACCCAACAATTACAGTCCAGTTAGTTCAATTTCAGTAATGGATAAACTTCCAAGAACAATTATTTGGGGTAGAACTAATAGTTGCACAGATATATGTGGCTTAATTATAAAGAGTTAGTATGGATTTCTTAAGAAAAAATGATGGTTATATACCTTGCTGGAGTTTTCTGAAGAGGTAACATGCAGGGTTGAAGAGGATAATGTTGTTAAGGTGGTGTTCATCAAGTTTCAAAAGTGGCACACAACAGATTTATGACAAAGGTTTTAGCTTATGGAACAAAATGGGCAGTAACAACATGGATACAAAATTACCCGAGTGATAGGAAACAGAGAATAATAGTTAATGGATACTTTAAAGTCTGGAGGAAGGTTTGATCCCCTGGGATCAGTGCTGGGTTCCTCGATTTTCCTGATATATATTAATGATCTACATCTTGGTGTACAGTGGACAATTTCCAACTTTGCAAATGATACAAAACTTGGAAGCATTGCAAATGTGAGGAGAACAGAGAAAACTCTTCAAAAGAATATCGACAAGTTTGTGAAGTCGGTGGATAGGTGGCAGAAAAAGTCAATGCAAAAAGTGTTAGTTGATACATTTTATTAGAAAGAACATGGACAGCTAGTAAAAATAAAGGACACTCCTCATAAACATGTTCAGAAGCAAAGAGATCTAGGTGTATTTATGCATAAGTCATTAAATAGCAGGACAGGTGAAGAGAGAACTTACTAAGAGAATGTACAGCACGCTAATGCTTTATTAATAGGTACATAGAGTACCAGAACAGGAGGTCGTGCTGAACTTGAATGAGACACTAGTTAGCCCTCAACTTGTATATTGTGTTCATTTCTGGGCTCACACTTTTGGAAGGATTTGAATGCATTTGTGAGAGTGCAGAAGAGGTTTAAGGTAAATATTCCAGGGTTAAGAAACTTCAGTTTTGAAGATACATTGAAGAATTTGGGACTGTTTCCTTGCAGAGGAGAAAGCTGAGTGGAGATTTGAAAGAATTTTTAGAAATCATGAGATGTCTAGACAATGTAAGTTACTGAGAAATTGTTCTAACTTACCAAAGAATTGAGAACCAGAGCTTCAAATTGTTCTGCAAAAGATGCAAATGTAAGGTGGGGAAAAATGTTTTCATATAGTGTGTAGTCAGAGTCCAGAATGTGCTATCTGGAAGTGTGGTGGCGGCAGATTGTGGTTGTGGTTAAGACATTCAGGAAGACTTTAGGTAATTATTTAAATAAAGATAATATATGCAGCTATGGGCCAAGGGTGGGAAAACAGTACTAAATCATGATGCTCATGAATTGATGGGGAATGCTGGAGAATTAGTAATGCAGGATAAAGAAATGGCAGCAGAATTAAACAGATATTTTGTGTCGGTTTTCAGAAAAGAGGATACAAGTAGCATCCCAGAAATAGCTGTAAATCAGAAATTGGAAGGGAGGGAGGAACGGAAGAAAATTACCATTGTTGGGCAAGTAATGCTAAGTAAATTACTGGAACTGCAAGTCGCTAACTCCCAAGATCTTAATGGATTTCATCCTAGGGTCTTAAAAGGAGTAACCAATGCAATAGTTGATGTGTTGGTTTTAATCCTCCAAAACTCATTGCATTCAGGGAAGACTCCTTTAGATTGGAGGGAAACGGGAAACTACAGGCCAGTTAATTTAAGACAGGGAAAAGTTAGAAGCTGTCATTAAAAGACAGTATAACAGGACACTTGCATAAGTTCAAGGTAATCAGGCACAACCAAAATGATTTTGTCAAGTGGAAATTATGGTTAACTAGCTAATTAGAGTTCTTTGAAGGAGGAATTTGTGGCTTATATAAGGAAGAACCAGTGGATGTGTTGCATTTGGATTTCAAGAAGGCATTTGATGAGGAGCCACATCAAGGGTTTTTGAGGAAAATGAAAGCCCATGGTGCAGGGAGTAACATAATGTTATGGATAGAGATTGGCTGGCTAACAGAAAGCAGAGAATAGGAGTAAGTGGGTCTTTCTCAGGTTGGCAGTAAGTCACGAGTGGTTGATGTTGGGGCCTCAAGCCTTTACAACTTAGATAAGTGATTTGGATGAAAGAATCAAAGGTATGGTAACTAAATTTGTTGATGACACAAAGATAGTAGGAAAATGAGTTGTGAAGAGAACATGAGGAGCTTAGAAGAAGACATAGATTAAGGCTGAGGGGCGACCTGATAGAGGTCTACAAGATTATGAAGGGCATGGACAGAGTGGACAGTCAGAAGCTTTTTCCCAGGGTGGAAGAGTCAGTTACTAGGGGGCACAGGTTTAAGGTGTGAGGGGCAAGCTTTAAAGGCGATGTACGGGGCAAGTTTCTTACACAGAGGGTGGTGAGTGCCTGGAACTCGCTGCCAGAGGAGTAGTAGAAGCAGATACTATAGTGACTTTTAAAAGGTGTCTTGACAAATACATGAATAGGATTAGAATAGAGGGATATGGTCCCCAGAAGGGTAGGGGGTTTTAGTTGTGAGGGGCAGCATGTCATTGCAGGCTTGGAGGGCTGAAGGCCTGTCCCTGTGCTGTAATTTTCTTCGTCCTTTGTTCTTTGAACATGAAGAATGTTGGATCAGCCATGACCCTATTGAATGACCGAGCAGGCTTGAGGGTCCAAATGGTCTACTCCTATTCCTATTTCTTATGCTTTCCTGGTCCTAATGTTCTGTTTATTGTGAAGGGATTTGAATTCAAGAGTTCAGAGGCTATGTTTCAGTTACACAACGCAGTAGTGAGACTGAGTCTGGAGTACTATTCACAGTAACGGTAATCACACTTATGGAAGGGTATTAATGCATTGGAAGCGGTTCACAGAAGATGGCTCCTAGACTATTACTTGGAATGAGCAGATTGCTTTTATGTATAGTAGGAACTGCAGATGCTGGAGAATCTGAGATAACAAGGTGTAGAGCTGGATGAACACAGCAGGCCTAGCAGCATTAGAGGAGCAGGAAAGCTGACATTTCGGGCCTCGACCCTTCTTCAGAAATTTCTGAATTTGCTGATAGTAAGAGCGAGCTTGTTAATGTAATGCTGGAAATTTCTATCGTGCTGCAGTAGGAACATCAGGCACTACGTTCTGGAAATGTAAAGGCACAATATAAAGCTTCAAAAATCGCAATTAAACTTCCTTCTGAACACTTTGTTCAAGATGGGGTCTTCAACAGGTAAATGCAATCAATCCACTCAAGATCCTCTCCTTTGACCAATAGCATTTGAAGGTTTTACTGTCATTTCCTAAAGCTTGCTGTCACTTGTCAGCGCTGAAAATCAGCGATCAGTGGATGGGATGAAAGGAAAATCTGTCAGGGCCTGAGCCCCACTTACACATGACCATCTGCACTTGGTGGGGAGAAGGAGCAATGAGGAAAGCTCTTAGCAGTGTCAAGAGGGTAAAATGTCAATTAGTGAGAATCACTCATAGAACTTTCTTTTGCTCTTCACTGTGATCCCACCTAATTACTGGTGAAATTATGGAGGTGAACTCACTCCAAGAACTGTTTTTACATCATTGTTTACAATAGGATTCTTCATTTCTTTTATCTTATATGTTTTGTTTAATCTGACATTGAGAAGAAAACATTTTTTTCACCCAACTTGTGCGCAGAGTGGTGCCATTGCATACCCTCTGTTGACCAGCTTGGACACTTGACTGGACAGAAGCATTTTAAAACTCAGCTTGATCTCAGTTAGCAGAGCTGTTTTAAATGGTGAACTATAGCCGCATTATAGCCTAACCCTAGATGAGTGATATGAAAATCGTGAGGAAGTCATTTGACATTTTGATGTTTGATGTTTCTGTATTGAACGGGTCAAGAGGTCAATCTGGAGGAAATGCCGCCCTTTGATACCTTAGAAAGCAACACCATAAAGATCGGTGAGACTGGCATAGCCTCGCTCTCCATTTTCAACTCACTGCTGACCTGAAAGGTACATGATAGAAGGCACAATAAATTTGTCAGCTTCTAGTTTTTATGACATTGCAAAAATGCAGTGAGTTACACCTTGGAATTGAAATTACATCGCCCCGTCCAAAATTGAGGTCGTGATCAAAGTCAGCCACTGATGCTGTAAACAAAAATTAAATCCATTTTTCTTCACTGCAAAATCAATGTTTATTTATTTTTATTTTTAAACTGATAAAATTAATCGCAATCCTAGTAACTTTGATCCTACAAAATAAGGATGTGATGAATGTGTGGTTGATCATGTTAATATATTGACTGTCATTAGGGGATAGCAGCATCTCCAGCTGCGGCCATTTGTCACTTGTGGAGACAGTAAAGTGTAATAAATTCTAATCTGGAATGGACTGCCCTCAGCTCTGCGATCATTCAGTAAAAGCCTGCAGCATTTGGCCAATTCTATAGCATTTGTGCAAGTGGTTTCAGCCATGAACCTAACCACCTCTGGTGAAGCATATTGATACCATCTTGCATTAAATGCTGCAGTATCTTTGGTGAGTGTAGCTGGATGAAAAACAAAATTTGAATGGCTGAGTACAGGTGCCTGTTCTGCATATAATCGCAATAAAGAAGAACGGATAATCAAATGTGAAATTTCATTAACATATGATGTACAAGATGGATTTTATGATTTTGCACTTCTACTGTTATGGAGTCCTGCATTAGAAATATAATTTCCTAAATTTTCCGCTTGTACGTAGTAGTGTTTCTTCAAAATGCTGTTCTTCAACCAACTTTCAGGGATAAGTAACGGCTCTTTCTCTGTTTCTCCCCGTTCTTGCATGGCAAATTAGCAATAGTGCTGCTCAGTTGTATCTCTCAAGCTCTATGAAACCAATTGTTTTTCTCATGGAGAAATTTACCTATGGCCCTTTATTACCTTATCGTACCTGTAAAATCAATAAGGCTGCATGACTGCTTCCAGAGGCACTAAGCCCTGCTGAAAGAGATGGGAGCACTGGGTTCGAAAGTACATGATTTCTGGGTGCTGCGGAGCCTCTTAACTGTCAAAATGGTGTTGTGGCACACTTACATATGTTTCTGTGAAATGTGCAATTGCCTATTTGTAACTGGGTCAGTACATACATTCCTAATAACCATTGGCAACAAGCAAAGCAGGCAGATTGTAATGTCAGTTCAGGTCAAAGGCTCATTTGACACCAGCACTGCTATTTTGGAGCTTTGTGCTCCAACCTATGATCTGTCTTAGCCTCCCACAGCTGAACACATGTTCACTAATAAAGGGACACCGCCAGCGCTAGTTAAAAGGAATCGTTGACTCCTTCAAGATTAATTGCTATATTATTTCTGCTGGTTGTTGTTGTAATTTTATTCGTTTTGGTTGTTTTGTCCTGAAAACCTACAATTAATGTGATCTTCTCCGTCCAGCAGCTGCAAGATAAATACACTGAACAAAATAGACCAGCACATATTGTATTCATCGATCACACCAAGGCATTCAACCGTGTGAGCAAAGTTAGTTACCTTAAGCTGCTGAGGAAATTGACTGCCTGCCAGACCTGATCAATGCTCTGACCTGCCCTTTCCTGACAACATGACAGGTAAACGCAGCTGTGATAGAGAAACACTGAAGAGGGGTTGC
This sequence comes from Rhincodon typus, assembly GCF_021869965.1. Taxonomy (NCBI): domain Eukaryota; kingdom Metazoa; phylum Chordata; class Chondrichthyes; order Orectolobiformes; family Rhincodontidae; genus Rhincodon; species Rhincodon typus. Next base: position 98,060,770 of record NC_063332.1, on the reverse strand, counting down.
TGGCACCAACACTCTTTGGAAAATTTTTCTCTTTGCTTCTGTCACATACCTTCATATCATTAGCAGAACTTACTTACATGAGACCTGGAGGCTATTCAACTTTGTTTGCTTGTGACCTAAGACAGTGTTGCGCTACATCCTCAAGAGAGTGTTGCACTTCTACTCTACACTTGAGAACACTTGCAGCAGCAAATGGATAGACTGTCTCACATCTTAAAAAGTTTGGTTTGACCATCGACATCATAAAATTGTTTATAGGAAGCTTAACGTTTATAGGGAAAGGTCTGACTGATGCTGAAGTACCTTTTTGGTAACTTAGAGGCTTGTGTACAAATCAACTTCCTCTGGGCATGGATGGTTTTCCTCTAGTATTGGTCATAGAAGAAAATGAATCGAACCTACACAGAGCAGGAGAGCAGCCAGAAGAGGGAGGTGGAGGCAGAGATGGGCTTTCAGTAAGATGGCACATCAGCAGAAGCTGTTTAAGGAGAAGAGCTGCTGGAAGAGAGATTGTTAGTATCCATTTGTCCACTGGCCCACAGAACTATTATCATCAGTGCATGCTTTCTCCTATGGCCTAACACTGTTGGTTGTCGCCCTGCACAAAATTCAGAATGATCTCTGTACTGCCCGCAGCCACAATATACATTTGCTTTGAGGAGTGATGTTAGGTGCTATGCTGATGTGTGCACCCAAATCAACAGCATGGGTCAGGTTTGCTACAAGCGAAAGGTGTGGAAATATACAGTCTGCATGCAATTGGCATCTTGCCTGCATTTCAATGAATAAGCACAGGTTAATCAGACATCACAACCCCTGCATCTGTTTTCAATAGTTATCAATTTAACACTCATGATTTCTAAAGCTATCATCCCTCCCAGTTCTTTCTAGCGATACAAGATCTGCATTACAACAGTGACTACATTTTGAAAAGAAACATACTTGGTCATAAAGGGCTTTGGGAGTCCTGAAGTCATGAATGGCGCAATAGAATGTGAGACTTTAATTCTTTTTATACATTTCCGATCCATGTGCATGTTTTAATCATGTGCCCATTTTGGTGATTCTTTCTCTTTACCCATTCCATAAGTAATTCTAATATCCAATTTTTTCTCTGATCATTTATGTGGTGCAGCAATAAAAATGGAAGGCTGCAGCTTGGTTGTATGGTTGTGTGACCGTGCACAGCCTGGAATGTACTGCACCAAGCCTTATTACATGGAAAAATCTGCATGTGCTCTGTGGCACAAAAATATTTCAAGGTACTCAGCACTGAAATGTCTTACCTTGCACAACAATGAAATATTAAAGCGAATATTGATGCAAATCTCATTAAATTTAATGCTTCTGGAGGAAGATTTCCTGAGTTGACTATTTGGAGCAAATGTCATTTAGAATATATTTTTATTATTTTCATGCTGAACATAATATTGTATCTTTTTAGCCTATGGTTAAACTTGTGCTTTCTTGTTTTCCACTTCATGATTTTTATCTCTCCCTCCAACATTCATTCATCCAGAATAGTGTGTTGAAGAAAGTACTTTATGTAGGCTCATACTTTGTTTCTTTTTGCTGCTTCTAATCTATGTTCCTATATCATTTTATTGTGAGCACTGCTCGATAGATTCACCTCAAAGGAAATGCAGCAGACCATAATAGGTATGAGTTCATTTACTCTGCTCCAGACTTTATATTTATTATTTAAGTTTCCACAGTTCATTAGCTATAACTGGACTAGTTCACATTCTTAGACACATTTCTTGTTTAATTTATGTCCATAATTTCCCTTTATTTTTACCTCTCAAGTTGCCTGTCTCATTTCTCCCAGCCCACACTTACCCTCTCCTCTTCAGTCCATGAAAGCAGGGCTGTCCTATCTGTGGCCATCACAACAGTTGCTGTTAATCATTGCTTCATCCAATATAAAATAAGGCCTGATTTAACTTTAATCTGGGTAGTGGAATTGACTCCAATAGACCAGAAAATTAAGTAGGATGTAAAATATGCTACACACTTGACGACCCCTCCAATGATCTGCAGCTTCGGGCCCTGTTGGAATGGCAATAGCTGAAGTAAAGTTGCCCTCTTCAGTTTCTCCCATAACAGTAGAAGATAGATGCACACACCAGACTGCACAGGAGCTCGGCCTGGAGAGTTAGCCAGTGCTGACACATGAGCCTACAATAGAGCATGAGAAACCGCTGTTGTATTATTGCACAGATTTCAGAAAGGCACTGTACCTTTAAGATAGCCATTTGACATTACAACTTGTGATACATGAAGCCTCATTTAACTCTGTTCATTCAGCCTGGCAACTCTGGATATAATGTAATGATAATCTAAACAAACTTCTAACCCAAGCTATATATGCAAGTTTGAGATATCATATCAGCATACACAGTCAGTTATTAATAAAATTTAAGGGATCTGTCTCAAAACAAATGTGATTCTCTATGGTGTATGTTGTGTGGGCTGAGCACAGCACTGCCAGTTTCCCATAGTACTGGCCCTCCAATGGCAACTGGAAGGAACACTTGCATGGAGAATAGATCGCCACACCTAGCCAATGGAAAGTAACGGCCGACAGCTTATTTCTACTCACAGATTATTGAGCACTTGAGGGCTCTGGGTCTGTACTCGATGGAGTTTAGAAGGGTAGAGGGGGATCTGATTGAAACTTACAGGATATTGAAAGACCTGGATAGAGTGGATATGGAGAAGATATTTCCACTAATAGGAGAGACTAGGATCTGGGAGCATAACCTCAGGGTGAAGGGACAGCCATTTATAACTGGGATGAAGGAGAATTTCTTCAGCCAGGAGGTAGTGACCCTGTGGAACTCATTGCCACAGAAGGCTGTGGAGGCCAAATCATTGAGTGTATTTAAGACAAAGAAGGATAGGCTCTCGATTAGTAAGGGGAATCAAGAGTTATGGGGAGAATGCAGGAGAATGGGGTTGAGAAACATGTCAGTCATTGTCAAATGGCAGAGCAGAATTGATGGGCTGAACGGCCTAATTCTATTACTACATCTTATGATCTTACTGGTTTAATCATGCTGGAACAAAGAAGGCTGTTATGTGACATGGTGGGAAGTTAACAGTAATGAGAGATATCAGTTTGTGGTGTCCAAGTAGACTAAAGTTCCCGTTCAAGACTCGAAAGGGTATCTGGTCTCTGATCATTATTGAAGCTCTCAGAAAGAGCTCCACAGTGTAAATGACATCCATATGTTCTGGTTCCTATAGTTCAGTATCTTTTGTTGCCAGTACCACTTCATAAGCCATCTCAAAATCTTCCTCACCAGAAAACTTGTTAAAAGTGCAGTTGGTGATGATAAGCCATATGGCAAAACCCCACCCAAGGAAAGAATGCCCTCAGCACCTATTTGTCATCTCAACCACTAGCACAGTACCTGCTTAGCTCTTGTTGGGCTAACTTGTGTTTGTGTTCAGGGTGATAAGCATCTGATCATCAGCTTCAGCAATGGAATTTGTCTTATCATCCAGTAGCTATCCAGTTACATGTTTTCTTTTTTTAAGGGATGAGGAAGTGCCACAGGTCAGAGGATAAAGGTACTGTGGCAGCTTGCTGAATATCGGCATGAAGGAACCTGAGTGATATAAGGAATTATCAGCAAACTCTTGCTGTTCATGTGGGAGTGGAGTACCCTGTGTTTCAATGCAACATGGGTGGTACAGATGTCACCTTACATTTTGGGGAAACTAGCAATTCAGTTTCTGTGTGTCATCTGGTTGTCATGCCAAAGCAAATGAAGTGATTGCTTGGAGGATATCAGTGACTTGTTGAGCAAACCATCTTTACTTTCTCTGGTTTATGTTGTGACACATTGTTGTGGCTGTATGAATGGTGTTATCTAGTCCCTCCTTAAAACAAGTTAGACAATTCCACCCAGATTGTTATGAATGGATTTGCCCAGATGTCAAACAAAACCGAAGCAATCAAATCACTACAAACACGAGCCGGGATATGTATGAACAGTCTCAACATTATTAGGAAGTAAGTTACAATAACCTTTAATATTAAACAATTCTACCTCTAATCCTATTCTGCTCCCTAAGTTTAAAATACATCCCGAGTTTCTTGTAGATTTAGGCAGTCCCTCTGTCTTTGCCTCTGGGTCTGTGAAGCTGCTTTCTCTGTCTCTCTTTCTCTTCCTCTCTCTCTTTGGATAGTCAGCTGGTCTTTGCCTTTTGCCATGCCAGTCTCCTCGGAAGGTCGCTAGAGGTCCAAGAGATCAGGCTGCAGGTGAACCCTATTTTTGTATATTTTTTGGATGGTTTTCTGAAAATTTCTAATGTTCTGGCCTGTCAGGGAAACTTGCTAAGTTGTTTGAAACAGTGCCAATCATTTGAATGGGTTGCTACTGTTTGTTTCTTTGTGTAGCAGGATCCAGTGCCTTTCTATATGGGCCCTCCTTTGTTTTGATGGATAAGTTGTTGGGAATATGCCTGTCCAGGATAACTGTTACCTTTTACATTATGCTAATACCATTAGCACCTGGTTGCTGGCATCCCTTGTTATTCGGCGAAGTTAGCAATTTAACTGTGTTTTAGCAGTCAGGAGGTAGCTATATTGGAATGGTGAAGATTGGGGTAATAGAGTCCAGGCTGCCATGTTGCCTTATTCTCCTTCTTCCCTAAGATCAATGCTTTTCCTATTCCATAATAACTGCAGAGAGACAGAGATTTGCCCCTGGGGGAATCATAGGCCTTTTCCTGAGTACATTTGAGTGTGGGAGGTGGCAAGGCAGCCATAGAAATAAACATTTTCAGGTTGGGTTGAGCCAAAGTCAAAATGTAGGCAAGTCTCCATATGAGCAAAGTAAACAGAGAGAATGAGAAAACATTTTTAGATATCAGTAATCTACAAGTGAACTTGGAACTGATGTTAAAGGAGCTGAATTCATCTTTTGTAAGCCCACCAATGTGGTCTACAGGATCAGAGATAGTAGGAACTGCAGATGCTGGAGAATCCGAGACAACAAGGTGCAGGGCTGGATGAACACAGCAGGCCAAGCAGCATCATAGGAGCAGAGAGGCTGACGTTTCGGGCCTAGGCCTTGTGGTCTACAGGATCACTGGTTCATTTTTTCTTATTATTCATTCATGTCATGTGGCATAATTGCCAAGGCCAGCATTTGATGCCCGGTTCAAACTGCACTTGAAGAACGTGGTGATGGTGAGCCATCTTCTTGAATTGCCACATTCCATGTAGTGTAGTTACAGGCTGTTAAGAAGGGAGTTCCAGCAATTTGACCCAGCGACAGCGAAGGAACCGTGATGTAGTTCTAAGTTACTGTGACGTGTGGCTTAGAGGGAACCTTCAGATAGTGATGTTGCCATGATACCCCTTGTTCTTCTAGGTGGTAGATGCTAGGATTTGGAACATACTGTTGAAGAAATCCTGGCAGTGTATCTTTCAGCCAATACGAAGAATAACATTTGTGCACTGCTAATTCAAGTTGCTAGATGAGATGCCAATGAAATAGGCTACTTTGTTTGAGATTACATCAAGTTTCTTGAATATTATTGGAACTGTAATCTTCCAGACAAGTGCAGAATCTTCCATTATACTCTGATTTGTGCCTTGTCATTGGTGGTCAGGCTTTGGAAAGTCAGAAGATTTCTTAGTCACTGCAGAATTCTAAATCTGATTTGCTTTCATAGCCATAGCATGTATGTGGCTGGTCCTGTTAAATTTCTAATCAATATTGATCATGTGGGATTCAGCAGGGTCAATGCCATTGAATGATCATGGAGGTGGTTAGATTCTCTCTTAGAACATAGAACTTTGTTGGATGTAATCATGACCTGGCTCGGGTGATGCTAATGTTACTTGCCACTTGACTTGTTTGTTGGGGTCTCTTTGCATGTTCACACTGACTGCTTTAGTACTTGAGGAGTTGTGAGTGGAACTGAATACGATGCAATCATTTGCAAATATTCTCATCACTATAGAATAGAATAGCAATTTATTGTCACGTGTATTTTCACAAAAAAAACAGTGAAAAGTTTCATAAGTTGCCATTCCATGATCTTGTGGTAGAACGAATGAATTTGATGAAGCAGTCAAAGATGGTTTGGCCTAGGACCCTACATGTGGAATTTGTAGTGTTACACTGGGGGTGCTGAGATGATTGGCCTTCAACAAACACAGCCATCTTCTTTCTCACAATGTATAACTCGCACCAGTGGAGAAATTGCCACTGATTTCTGTTTTGCCTCAATTCCTTGATGCCGTGATCAAATGCTTCGTTAATGTCCAGGTAAATAACAATTCATCTTTGGTACTGAGTTCTTTTTCTCCAGTTTAGATCAAGGCTGTAATGGGATCTAAAGCTCAGTGGATCCAGCAGAACAGAAACAAAACATTGGTGAGCAGGTTTTAACCGTATAATTGCCACCGGTTATCATTGACATGGCACCTTCCATCCTTTTGCTACTGATTAAATGTACTGGTGTGGTTGTGAACCTACATGCAATCCTGCTCTTGGCACATTTGAAAATTCAATGCTACATTGCCTCCAATTAAGGTCACTTTAAATACTTGTACATGTTGACAATGATTATTTATTTGCAAATGTTCTTGTTGTAACTAACACTAAGTAACAATTTATTAGTAGCTACTTTTCTTATGTCCTTATGACATGGTAGACCATGTGGGGAGTATTTGGGCAACAATGACCATTAAGTTATTAGATTTAATTAAATCAAACAAAGCGGGTGACACCAGTATCAGGTTTTAAGATTGCCAGATTTGTAAAGAAAGCACCTGACCTAAACAAAATAAATGATGCAGCTATGCTTGGTAGGGATAGCAGTGACATTGACAAGAATAGAATGCCTTTAAATTCATCTTAATATGAAAAACAGCCAGACATGCCCTTGTGAAAGAACTGTACTTGAGACATCCATTTAGTGATGTTCTTATTTGTTCAACTTACAGCAGCTTTAAAGCAATGGAAAGATAACAGAAGATCAATCAATTTGAAATGTCAGTCACTTTTCAACCAAAATACAGCCACATTTTTATAGACAGACAGAAGCTCTTCAGAAATTTCTGAAAATGAAAACTTGCACACACTCCAATTATGTTATTATTTTGTTGATTCCATTGTATCAATCAAGATAGTGACCAATTAAATTCTTATCTCCATGAAGTCTTTGATTACAATACATGTAGAAATTAAACATTATAAAAGGCACAAAATTGCAACATGCCAATAACCTACTAAAGAAAAGGAGGAAAGATTTATTTTCTTTCGTCCCTGAAAATGTGATGAAGTTTCATTATTATTATTATTTGGGAACTTGGGTTTTGAAGTAGAGATAAGTGGGTTTTTGAATTTCACTTCTGTGAAGATGACTTTTAAAATTTCAGAATTTTTTAGCTTTGAGTCAAAACAGCTTTTCCAAGAATTCATATGATTTAAGATAAATTACCAAGGAAGCCACCTGATGAAATCATTATTGAAGCAATTATTAATTTAAGATTTACAATCCAGAGAGAGACATTTGGAGAGATCCAGCAATCAAGTGCACTTCAGAGAGATAAAACGCCATACCAGTCTAATTTTGAACACCTCCAATCATAATATTTAATTTCTACATGTATTTTAATCAAAGAATTCATGGAGATAAAAATTTAATTGGTTACTACCTTGATTGATACAATAGGATCAACAAAATAATAACATAATTGGAGTGTGCGCAAGTATTTTTTTCAGAAATTTCCAAAGGGCTTCTGTCTGTCTATAAAAATGTGGCTGTATTTTGGTTGAAAATTGATAGATATTGAAATTTGATAGAAGTCTTAAGCTGCCTTAGTAGTTCAGGAAAACTGGGTTGGGAAAAGCCTTGAATTTTTTTCTCACAATTCATTGAATTAGTTTGTGTCTATGGATATCAAGGAGAAATAGTAATGGAGAAAATCACATCTGGTGAATATGCAGAAATTAACTAAAAAGAAATGCTTGTGACCTGGTCAGTTGAGTAAAAAATTAAAGAGTGAAGATATGAGTGATATATCTCTGGGGTCGAGTGCCTGTGAAGAATTTTGCTGGAAAAAATGGCTGAATTTTTGTTTTGCTGTTTATGATAAAATCTTTCAAAACTGTTGTTATATTTAGTTGCATTTTGGTTTAAGCAATCTTATATTCCTTTGTTAAAAGTACAGAGACAGCCTCGTGTAAAAGCAGGAGCAAATTACTGCAGATGCTGCAATCTGTACTGAAAACAACAAGTATTGGAAATCACAGCAGGTCAGGCAGCATCCATAGAGAGAGAACAAGTTAGTTTTTCGAGTCCAGATGAATTCATCAGAGCTCTCTGCACAGATACTGCCTGAGCCACTGTGATTTCCAGCATTTTTGTTTTCAGCCTTATGTAAATGCCTGCTCTTGATGGTAAACAAACTGCAAAACAAAAAGAATTTTATGGTCTATCAAATCAAGTTGCACTCTGAGATTTGATCTAGCGAATATTACCATCAATTAGGATCATCAGAATAGTATTCAGTTTTGACCATGTACGGTATTGATTGTATGAATTTCCTTGCAAAAAAATGCCCTTCTGATAAAAAGGCTTTCTTCTATACAAATGGACATTTGTTTTTGCAGAATCCATACAACTTTGGTTATTTAATATGTAGCAGAGTTGACAACTACATTTGACATGATGATGTTCATTAACTGCAGGCAAACACTGTGCAGTTCTGCAGTAATGATATTGTAAGTAGAAAGGACTTTGGTTCAAGCTTCATTAAATTACTTAAATATTTTGTGTATGCATCAATGTTATTTAGCCTGCAGGTTAATTATCTCTCTATAGTCTTTGACATTTGGCAGGCTACAACCTTCTGTTGCAGTAAATAATATTTTTTCCTTTCTTTGGTAATAGAAAACTACAGTATTAATCAAAGAAAAAGATAACATAGTGTAAGAATCTTATTATGAAAACAATAAAGAGCAATCTGGCAGCATCTAAGGAGAAAGAAACAGACAATATTTTGAGTCGAGTATAACTTTTCTTTTGAACTGAAGGGGGCTGGAATGGGACTGTCTGTGGAACACCCCCACTCTGACCACATGGATGACACTGACTTTCCAGTTGCTTGCCAGTTCAATACAGCACCTGGCTTTCAGGCCAACATTTCTGCCCCAGATCTGCTGCAATGTTCCAGTGAAACCTAACTGAAGCTGAAGAAACAATACCTAATTTTCCAACTAGGCACTTCACAGCCTTCACTGAGTACAACACCATCAAATTTGCTGTCCGTTTTGATTACACCCCTCCCTCCACCAGTAACCCACCCCCAATCTGTGTCTTCCTTGCCTGTGTTTGCCGTCAGTACAATTTATCTATTTTCTGCTATTAATTCCCACCATTAACGCCTAGCCTTCATAATATCACTTTTCTACTGTAATGAGCACTCCCATTGCCTTTTGCTCTCAGGCACCTTTAACATCTGATTCACTTACTATTCCTCCCCCTTTTTCTACGACATCAAAGCACTCACTTTTCCAGACTGTTTCAGTTTCGAAGTACAGTCATGTCGAACTTGAAACATTAAATCTGATTCCTTCACCACAGATGCTGCCAGAACTGCTGCATTTCTCTAGCACCTTCTGGTTATTTTTTCAGACTTCTTGCATCCACAAAATTTTGCTTTTATTGTAAGAACTTCATTGCTCTATATTGTCTCACGTGTTTGCTTTATCTTTGCTTTATGAACATATCTGGTTAATGTCTGTATTTTAACTGGTGAACCTGTTGATGCTACAATATTTTGTCACAACTCATATTTACATTGAATGCAACTTCTCTTCAAGTCTTTATGTAGAATTATGATTTCATGAGCCATGACAAATCTCTGAGGGAACTAGCCACTTAGTTTCATTCCCATCCCCTTTTGTTTAAATAGTAAGTTTCAGTTGTTACACTTCAGAACTCACATTGACACATCAAGCTTCATACATCAGACATCAAAAGTAGTAAAAAACCCAAAAAGACTATAGAATACATTTTTCATTTAAGTGTACAAGAAATGGAATTCATTGATTTTCATTTGCCCTTCAGACGAAACTGTTAACAGTAATTTGACTTTGTGGTCTTAAAGGTACAGGTCAGATTGAAGAAATTATTATCTCAGCAAAGAAATGTAATGGATCCTGACCTTATAAATGGAATGTTATTAGATTACATGGGGGTAATCTTAACCCCAAAAATGGGTAAGTTTGGGTCAGTTGGGAGACAAATTTTAAGAATCTTATTATCAAACTAAACCAATCTCGAACTTACCTAACTCCGGTTTCAACAAAGGTAGACAACTAACCACAACAGGAGGCATGTTGGCATGTTGGCAAGTTAACCAGTTCAGTATTATAATGAGGCTGTGTGCCTCATATTTAATCCATCTTCCAGTTTGGGATTCATGGAAATCAAGAAATTTAGCTAACAGAGAGACAAAATAGCTCCAAGGAGGATGTAATTTCTTTTCCAGCATTTCTTGTGATCCAAGAGGAACAGCAGTGTTTTCTTCCAGCTCAGCAAACATACCTTCCTCCCCACAATTGGATTATCCTCAGGGACATCAAAGACAATAACCACTGGTAGATTTTAATGCTCATTTCAAGCATGGCATTTAAAAGGCTCAATTAATTGCACCTTATCCTTTGTTGCATTTTTATATCAAAATAGTATTAATGAAATCAGCACTCTAGTTTCTTGTACAAGTTTGCTACATTTATAATTAATACTTATAAAGCATCTTAAGTCATCATAGTCTTAACTAATTAAATTCCTTTAAATATCAAGTAGGATAGATAAAGGGGAAGCAATGGATGTCATATATATGGATTTTCAGTAGACGTTTGATAAGGATCCAGATATTAGGCTACTGAATGAGATGATATCCCATGGTATTGAAGGTAGTACATTAGCATAGAGTAGAGAATAGCTAAATAATAAAAGAAAGGCACTTGTGATCAGGGGGCCTTTGTAATCAGCGGTGTGCCACAAAAATCAGTGTTAAGCCATATTATTTACAACATATATCAGTGATTTGATTAGGAAAATGAATATACTACAGACAAGTTTGTGGATGACACAAAAATAGGTGGAAGGCAAGCAGTGAGGATGACACAAAGACTCTGCAGAGACAGGTTAAGTGGGTGGGCAAAATCTTGGCAAATGGAATATAATGTGGGGAAATGTGAGGTCATGCACTGTGGCCTGAAGAATAGAGGAGCTGAATGTTATTTAAGGAGAGAAAGACCTCAGAAAGCTATGGAACAAAGGGATTTGGGACTTCTCATCCATCAATCACGAAAGATTAGCATCCAAGTTCAGCAGGTAATAGGGAAGACAAATGAAATGTTGGCATTTATTGTAAATGAAATGGAATGTAAAAGGAGGGAGCTTTTGCCAAAACTAGTCAAGTTATTAGTCAGACCACAGCTGGAATACTGTTAACAGTTTTGGGCCCCTTATCCAAGGAAGGGTCACTGGACCTGAAACATTAACCCTGATTTCTCTCCACAGATGTTGCCAGACCTGCTGAGATTTTCCAGCAATTTCTGTTTTTTCTTGTGAAAAATATATTGGCATTGGAGGCAATGTAGAGAAGGTTCACTAGCTGATGCCAGGTATGGAGGAATTGCCTTATGAGGAGTGGTTGAATAGGATGAGCCTGTACTCATTGGAATATAGAAAAGAGAAAGGAGACCTACTGAAAGATACACAATTCTTAGGGGACTGGCAGAAAGTTCCTTGTAAAGGAAGAGAGGGCATAATGTCAGAATAAGGGGTTATGCAGTTGAGACAGAGGTGAGGAGGAGTTCTTTATTTCAGAGGATAGTGAATCTGCTGAATTCTTTACTGCCGAGGGCTGTCAAGTTTGGGTCATTAAATATGTTCAAGGCTGAGAGATTTTTTTTAAGTAGTAAGGGAATCAAAGGTTGTAGAGGGTAGGCAAGAAAGTGGAACTGAGGATTATAGATCAGGCATGATCTTATTGAACGGTGAAGCAGAATTGCTGGGCTGGATAGTGTACTTCTGCTCCTAAGTCTTATGGTCTTACGGCTTTCCAATCAATCAATCACCCAACAAATTTACTCCTCTAAAAAAAATCTTACATTCACCCCAGAACATTCACACTATTTGTCCTTGTAAGTTAGCTCCCCAATACAATCCACAGATTGTATTCAATTATCTTTTTGTTCCTTTCTGGGGAGCTAATCAGCACAAGGAGCAGATTTGAGACCATGGTTCGGCACCTTTGCCAGTGAATTGGTTGATTAGTGCTATATTATGGCATAGGCTTGGACTATATTAGGGATCTTATGGTACAGTCTCTGCCTTTGGGCAAGAAGACAAGGGTTCGAGTCCCACCTGTTCCAGAGGAATGTCATAACATCTTTGAATATGTTGATTAAAAATATGCAGAAATACTAGTCTTTTCTTTCTAAGGGCTCTTGTAGCATAGAGATAGTGTCTCTATCTCTGAGACAAGAGACCCAGGTCCATGTCTTACCTGCTCCAGATTGATTAGAAAATATCTACAATAGTGTTTCAAGGTCTTGATATTAGGAAAAAGGGCTTTTGTGGCACAGTGGTACTGTCCCTTACTCTGAACTGGGTGCCTGGATCAAGTGCTCCCATCCTCCAAGAGTGCGCCGTAAGATGTCAGAACAGGTTGATTAAAAATTGTCACAGGCCTGGACCTTTAAGACAGCTACATAACACATGACATATGAGACCTTGGAATGTGTCTCAGCTTTAATCACTCTCTGTGCATCGTGGAGTCATAGTTTGTTCAATCTGTCAACTACATCTATATAAACTGCAATAACATAAGTCAGCACAGAAACCAGATCACTTGTGTAGTTCTGTGATATTGTAGCCTTATAAACAGTTAGTGTTGTTAATAATCTTCAAGAAATCTGACTCAGCAAGAAACTGATTTTATGTGGCATGCATCACACATACATGCTAACATACACAAAGCCATGAAATTCATTAACAAAAATATCAGATGTAGCATCATAGTGGTATTCTCATGTCTGCGACTGAAGGACATATACACTAGATTGGCAATCCTAGAATCGAGCCATAAATTCATATCACAGCACAAGACCTTTCAGCTTATTTAGTCCATGTCACTTTTCTGTAGTGCAATTTAATAATTCCAACATTCCTACTTTATCATTGTTGTCTTGCAAGTTTACTTTCTTCAAGTGTTCATGCAATTTGTTTTTGAAATTATTAATTTTCACCACTTCCACCATCCTCGTATGCCAAATCCTAGATCATTCTTATAATTTCTCCCTCCCATTTGCTAGCATTTGTTGCTTAAAAGTAAATAAAAACTCTGCCCCTTAGTTTTTCATTAAGCATCAGTACATTTTTTTGTCTAAACCTGTCATAATCTCCCCTGAATAAGTCAAAATCAGGAGTGCACAGGAGAAGAGACCAAAGTGCAAATCAGGAAACAGCCCTGACTCACTTCATTCCTGAAACCCTAAAACTGTCAGAAATGGTGCTATTGACCTGCACAGTACATTGTATGTTGTCATGGAATAGGTGATGAATCTGAAGAGCTTTGGTTGACAGCCAATTCTGAATTAAATGGGTTTGGAACTCCATTGGACTTGCATTTATTAGATGTCAGACTGAATTCATGGAAAAATAATTAGCAATAACTGGATTGACTTGAAATGGCTGCACTGTTGGCCCAGTTCAGTAAATATTCGGAATTTGTTTCTGGTATGTGTATTGCAGTACCACGCATGACCCAGTCTCAGATTTTACAACCAAGATTGAAAATCCTATGTGTCTCCAATCCTATTTGACAAAAAAATGTAAACATTTACCTTTTGAACAGCTTTTCATTGAGAACTTCTAGGCCGTTCAAAGTATCTAACACTGACTCAGCGTTGGGGATAGTTTCAGTGGGTAATTGTCTATCAGATACGTTCTGTGGGATGTTTGACCAGCTTGTCTGTTGCCCATGTTGACCTCATGTTAATTCTCGATCTTATAGTATGCATCATGTAAACATTGCTTCCAATTTTGTATCTGTATTGTCACTGCCCCCTTTAATCCTATTGCCTTATTTTTGTTTAAGAGACTACTGTGTGGCATCTCAATAAACACCATTTGAAAGTTCATGAACAAAATTAACTGCACAACTCTCACCAACCTTCTTGATTATTTAATCAATGGAGGAAAATGGCACTAATTCAGTTTTGGAAACTTGGTCAGCATGGACAAGTTGGGCTGCAGGGCCTGTTTCCATGCTGTATGACTCAATGACAATGACTCTATAACTCACTCAGGTTTTATTTTCACACATGCTTTGTATTTATAAACTCGATGTTTGCTGTTGTTTGTTTAACAGATGTGCTTCAAAGTGATAATAAATTCTGTCATGAATTAATGGGTTTCTAACTCTTTCATCATCATCTATGTCAAAGAGGCTACTGGAATAATTCATTTTGCCTTTATTGTACCAGAGTGTAACAATTGCAAACATCCAGTTTTCTGGCACTATTCCCATATCCAAGGAGGACTAAAGGATTGTGATCAAAGATTCTGTTATTTACACCCTCATCTCTCAGTAACCATGGGATGAATTTTCTATCTTGAAACACTGCCAATTGTTTAAGCATCTCTTCTTTATCTTCCAAAGTACGGTAGGGTTTGAGCAGGCTACAATTCCAAGAACAAAAACAATTCCTCTTTGGAAAAGACAAGTTCATAGATTCTTACAATGTTGAAAAGTCCCTTTGGCCCATCAAGTCTGCACCAACATAACTACCACTAAAAGCGTGCTAATCCCAATTTCCTGCACTTGTCCCATATCCTTGAATGTTATGACATTTGAAGTACTCATCCAAACATTTTTTAAAGGTTGTAAGGTATCCAGCCTCCACTATCTTCCCAGGCAGTGCATTCCAGATTCCCATGTTCTGCTGAGTGAAAAGGAATTTTTCTCAAATTTCCTCTGAATCTCCTGCCCCTTACCGTAAAACTATGCCCTCTGAGTGACTGATCCCTCAACCAAGGGCAACACTGTTCTCTATTCACCCTGTCCATTCCCCTCATAATTTTATACACCTTAGTCATGACCTCTTCAGTCTTCTCTGTTCTAAAGAAAACAATTCAAGCCTATCTAGTCTCTCCTTATAGCTCAGTTTCTCTAACCCAGGCATCATCAACCTTCTCTGTATCCCCTCTAGCGCTATCGCTTTCTTCCTGCACTGAGGTGACCAGAATTGTATGCAGACCTCTCCAAATGTGGCCTGACTAACACTCTTTACAACTCCCACATTACCTCCTTGCTATTTTACTCTATGCCACGACTGATGAAAGCAAGTGTCCCATATGATTTCTTAACTATTCTATTCATGTGCTGTGCGTACTTCAGGGGTCTGTGAATAATTCCCCCAAGATCCCTGTGTTCCTCAAAGCTACCTAGTGTTCTGCCATTCATTAAATACTCCCTCATCTTATTTCTTCTTCCAAAGGGACTGTCCAAAGTGCTCGTTTTGAAGCAGATACAATAGCAGCAGATTGCACACATAATAAATAAAGGTGTCTTTTTTTTCAGTGAACTATCTATCTGTAATGTTCATCAACTGAGATTGTTATGATGAAAATTGAAAGAACTGTGGATGCTGTAAATCAGGAACAAAAACAGAAGTTGCTGGAAAAGCTCAGAGTTCTCAGGAAGGGTCGCAGACATTAACTCTGATTTTTTTTCTTCACAGATGCTGCCAGACCTGCTGAGCTTTCCCAGCAACTTCTGTTTTTGTTCCTTGTTATGATGAACGTTATGTATTTATGCATGTTAGTTAGTCTTATTCTGTTAGTATTGTAAAAATATATCTGCAGGAACAAAGAATCTTGTGTAAAGGAACATGCCAAATGTGTGTCCCATTGATGCTTGATTGTTCTCAGACAGAAAATCTTTAAGGTTAACCTTTCAATGCAATGTTCTGATTCATCTCCCTATTTCCAGGTGTCACCACATGTATGAAGCAAAACTGTTCTTAATGATGTAGTCATTTTTAGTGCAGTGAGTAATATGTTATTAAATTTGCAAATGTTGCACTTCTTGACGTAACTAATATTAACCTGATGGAATCAATGATCACAGACACAAGGCCTTCCCAGTAAGGAATTGTTTAGTACATTCCTAATGTGCGTTATCTGCTTTAACCTTCAAGTCTGAAATTTCTTGCTCGTCGTAGTAATTTAGCATAGGCTACAGCCCAGTTGCATTTTGTTTGTTGGCAATTTAAGCCTTCATTTTTTTGTTCAGATACCTCTGACAAGAATTTCTGATTCTCTGATCTTCCTTATCTGCAGGTGGTTTAATTTAAAAGACCAATAACTATGAGACAAGGGTATGTCAGGAGAAACACTCACAACAACCCGAATATGGCACTGCCTCTTTATCATCCTCACCAATGCTTCACTTATGCCAAATAAATTAGAGTTTAAAAACATTATGTTTCTCTAAAACACTCAGCCACATTTTATGAACAAAGGATTCAGATATAAGAAGTGGCCCAGGTTTGATTTGCTAAGTAGTAATGACATGATATTGGCAGCAGGAGAGTACTTATCCTAATAATACTGGACACTTAATTAACTGCTTAAGCTTGACCTTTAGGGGTTAATAACATTCCTTATCCAAATCTTTATTCTATTCTTGGTTTTTATAATGAGGACTCACTTTGTTTTTGCACAGAATTAGCTGCTGGCTGCAGCAGCACCTGACGCAAAATCTATATGAGTGTCATGTCAGGTAATGAATAACTAGGAGAATATGACATTGGTGTTCAGCTAATGGGATAAAGTTTGCATCTTAGAAACCTTCTGAGCACAAGGACCCCATTGACCTTTCTCCTAATGTCATTCCTGCGTCTCAACCTATTATGGTGCTGGAATAAATGACCCATAAATGTAAAGCATTGAAGGAGACATCAGAAGACGTCAATGCAAGGAAAGTCTGCTAAGGATCCTTAATACAAAATCTTATCTCCAGAAAAAAAAAACTGAAGATCATTCCTCACTATAAGTACTGCCGTAAAGCATCAACTTCATTACACCCCTCCTAAGTTATCTTAAAGCCTTCCCAATAGAACATGCAAAATACCCTGCAAGGAACACAGTCCAAGTTCTGTTTAGGTGCAACCTGTCCAGCTTGTACAGGTGCTGTCTTTCCAGAACCAGCCCCAGCGTCCCAGCAAGCTAAAGCTTTCCCTCTTGCACCATCTTTCAAGTCTCACATTCATTTGTCTTCTCCTCCATTTCTGTACTTGCCAAAGTCCCAAAACTGCCCACAATATTCCAAATGTAGTCTGACCCGAGCCTTATACAGCGTCTGCAGTGCATCCCTTTCTTGCATTCAAACCCTGTTGAAATGAATGCTAATATTGCATTTGCCTTCCTAACTGCCAACTGAACATGCATGTTAATCTTGAGAAAATTAAATCCTGATCTAGGACTCCAAAGTCTCTTTGTGCTTCAGATTTCAGAAGCCTTTCTCCGTTTAGAAAATAATCTATGCCTCCATTCTTTCTATCAAAGTGCATAACATAACACCACACTTTCCCACATTGTATTCAATCTGCCACTTCCTTGCCCACTCTACCGGCCTGTACAAGTCCTTCCATAGCCTCCCCACTTCTTCAACACTACCTATTCTTCCACCTATCTTTGTGTCCTCTGAAAAATAATGGCCTCAGTTCCTTCATTGAGATCATTACTGTATAACGTGAATAGTTGTGGTCCCAACAAGGATCCCTGCAGAGCTCCACTAGTCACCAGATGCCATCCTGAAAAAGACTCTACTCTCTGCCTTCTGCCAGTTAGACAATCCTCTGTCCATACCAGTACCTTGTCTCTAACACCATGGGCTCTTATCTTATTTATAGGCTTCCTCTGTGACACCTTGTCAAAGGCCTTCTGGAAATCTAAATGGATCACATCCACTGGCTCACCTTTGTCTAACTTGCTTGTTACCTCCTCAAAGAATTCTCACAAGTTTGTCAGGAATGACCTGGCCTTGACAAAGCCATGGTGATTCAGTTCTATTTTACCATTTACTTCACAATCTCATCCTTAACAATGGAGTCTAAAATCTTACCAAAGTCCGAGATGAGGCAAACTGGCCTCTAGTTTCCTGTCTTCTTCCTCCCTCCCTTTTTAACCAGGGGTGTTACATTAACCATTTTCCAGTCCTCTTGAACTCTCCCTGATTCTAGTGATTCCTAATGTCTCCACAATCTCCTCAGCTATCTCCTTCAGAACCCTACGGTGCAGTCCATCTAGTCCAGAGGATTTGTCCACCTTCAATCTTTCAGCTTCTCTGGGGTAGCCGCTGGAAGTTGAGGCCTGAAAATCCTGGAGTTGTCACAAAAGTTAAAGTTTTTTAAATGATGCAAAGTTAACCAATTTATCTGACTTCCAGATGCAGTTTAGTAGAAAGCAAGTATTAGGTTTCTGTACTTAACAAGAATTATTCATTCCAAGTATTTGGACTCTAGATATAGGTAAGTTAAAAATCATTGACATATGATACTATTAATGAAAACTCAAACCCTTTAATAAGCACCAGTCAAGTGGGCTGCTTTGTCCTAGATGATGTTAAGCTTCTTGAGTGTCATGACTCATCCAGGTAAGGGGGGCATTTTCCATCACATTCCTGACTTGTGGCCTCAGATTAGATGCCAGACCCCATTAGCTGCCTCTCAGGCTAGAGTTTCAGTTACAGACCCATGGGCTCCTGTCTTCTGCCCACTGGCAGCCTAAAGTGTGCTTGATACTCTCCGTGTTGTCAGCTGGAAGGGGCTTCTGGGCCTAGAGGTGGGAATGGTAATTGCTGGCAGATTGTAACTCCACGAGTTGTTTTTTGCCTTAAAAGTGCTCCGTATTTCGGAAATGTCACTCTGACAGTTCCTTTGTAGTGCAGGACTGTCGGGTAAAGGCAGACACACCCTTTTCCATAGCAGTCAGCTGCCATATTCTGAAATTTAAAGGTCCAGAGTCACAGCCAGCTACTTTGACATTTGTTGTCAAAAGGTAAACAGGTATAGTAAGTGTAAATTGTTTTTTATTCATTAATGGGATGAGGGCATTGCTGGCCAGGCAAAATTTATTGCCCATCCCTAATTGCCCAGAGGGCAATTCAGAGTCAACCACATTACTGTGGGTCTGGAGTCACATGTAGGCCAGATGTAAGGATGGCAGTTTCCTTCCCTAAAGGGCTTTAGTGAACCAGATAATGAATACTTTTCTTCAACATTCACAACTGAGAGGGACCTAGTTGTAGAGGAGGGCGTTGTGAAACAGGCAGGTAGGCTAGAGGAGGTTGATGTTAGTAAAGAAGATGTGCTAGGAATTCTGAGGAAGTTGAAGAAAGATAAGTGCCCCAGGCCTGATGGGATTTATCCAAGGATTCTATGGGGAGCAAGGGACGAGATCGCAGGGCCTTTGGCGCTGATCTTTTCATCCTCACTGTCCACGGGTATAGTGCCGGAAGATTGGAAAGAGGCAAACGTCATTCCCTTGTTCAAAAAAGGGAACAGGGATAACCCCGGAAATTACAGGCCAGTTAGTCTTACGTCAGTGGTGGGCAAATTATTGGAAAGGGATCTGAGAGACAGGATTTATGATCACTTGGAAAGGCACAGTTTGATTCGTGATAGTCAGCATGGATTTGTGAGGGGTAGATCATGCCTCACAAACCTTATTGAATTCTTTGAAGAGGCGACCAAACACGTGGATGAAGGTGGAGCAGTGGATGTGGTATACATGGATTTAAGTAAGGTGTTTGATAAGGTTCCCCATGGTAGGCTCATGCAGAAGGTAAGGAGGCATGGGATAGGGGGAAATGTGGCAGATTGGATTCAGAGTTGACTGACCCTTAGAAGACAAAGGGTGGTAGTGGACGGAAAATATTCAACATGGTGCTCAGTTACGAGTGGTGTACCACAAGGATCTGTTCTTGCTCCTCTTCTATTTGTGGTTTTTGTAAATGATTTGGATGAAGGAGTGGTAGGGTGGATTAGCAAGTTCGCGGATGATACGAAGGTGGGTTGAGTTGTGGACAGTGCGGAGGGCTGTTCTAGGTTACAAAGGGACATTGATAGGATGCAGAGCTGAGCTGAGAAGTGGCAGATGGAGTTTAACCCTGAAAAGTGTGAGGTCATTCATTTTGGAAGGAAAAACTTAAAAGCAGAATACAGAGTTAACGGAAAGATTCTTGGCAGTGTGGAGGAGCAGAGGGATCTTGGGGTTCATGTTCACAGTTCCCAGAGAGCTGCCACCCAGGTGGATAGAGTTGTTAAGAAGGCGTATGATGTGTTAGCTTTCATTAATAGAGGCATTGAGTTCAAGAGCCGTGAAGTTATGCTCCAGCTATACAAAAGCCACATCTGGAGTATTGTGTCCAGTTCTGGTCGCCTCATTACAGGAAAGATGTGGAAGCATTGGAAAAGGTGCAGAGGAGGTTTACCAGGATGTTGCCTGGAATGGAGGGAAGGTCTTACGAGGAAAGGTTGAGAGAGCTAGGGCTTTTCTCTTTAGAATGACGAAGGATGAGAGGTGACTTGATAGAGGTGTACAAAATGATCAGAGGTATAGATAGAGTATACAGCCAGAGACTTTTTCCTAGGGTGGAGGTAGCTTTTACGAGGGGACATAGTTTTAAAGTGAAAGGAGGTAGACGTCAGAGGTAGGTTCTTTACTCAGAGAGTGTTCGGGGCGTGGAATGCATTGCCAGAGAGGATAGTGGAGTCGCCTCATTAGGGGCATTTGAGTGGCTATTAGATAGGCGCATGGATGATAGTATAAGGTAGCGGTGGAAGTTAGATAGACCTTAGGTTTAGGGTAAAAGTTTGGCACAACATCATGGGCTGAAGGGCTTGTACTGTTCTATGTTCTAGATGGGTTTTTATGACAATTGACAATGGGTTTATGGTGATCATTAGAATCTTAATTCCAGATATTTTTGTTGAATTCAAATCCCACCATCTGCTCTGGTGAGATTTGAACCTGGGTCTGCAGAATGTTATCTGGGTCTTTAGATTAACAGTCCAGCAATAATACCACTAGGCCATCACCTCCCCTCAAGTTAGGCTGCTGAGAGGAGAAAGTGCCAAGTGGATTGGGGAGTTGGCAGTGCAGGGTCTGTTACCAGGTAGATAGCGTACTGATTGTGAAGGGCTAGGGTTCCAGGATGGTAGAGGGTGCCAATTAAGTAAGATGTCAAGGCACAAGCTTGTCAGTTAAGGGAGGGAGTGTTTAGGGTAGGTCAAGGTGGATGGGAGACTACAAGTCTGGCAAGGGGTCGGGGAGAGGATTTATGGGGGATGTCAGGACCTCCGTGGTGTGGAGTGGTGGGTCTAGACTACGGGAAGGGTTGAAGCATCATGCTGGAATTGTATGGGGATTAGAGGGTAGTGTAGGGGTCCAGTAGTGAGAGGCGTTGGAGTGTTAGGGTGGGAGGGTGTGTCAGGTTAATGTCTGCGCTTAATGGTCTGGGGAGTTGTTTTTGAGATTTGTCAGATATGTGGGGGGCGTCAGTTTAATAGTTACTCAGGAGCCAGATTATATTTTTAATAATCTAATGTTTCTTGAATAACTATTTACTTAACTTGTTCAGAACCCTCTGAAATCTCCAATTTAAATGGATACTTTCAGAGAGTTCCAGGTGCAGGATAGTTGTCCACCAGAATCTTTGATTTCCCAGGAAATTCCTCTGGAATCTGCTCTAACAGGGATCCTACAGGGTCCTCATGTACAACTCTTACCTATGCTTCAGAAACAACACCACAAGATCTAAGCCAAAGTCTTCCTTCCTTTATTCTCAAATGTGTAAAAATAAATCAACATATATGGTGTGGGCAAAGGTTTTGCTCACTAAAAGATTCATTTTATGCTATGTATACCACAATTTTAACTCACTTTATCTATGGCCCACCATTGAAATAATCATTGCCAGTGCCATAACTTTTGCAGTTTAGGCCGTAAGTGAAACAATGTTGAATAGGTTGACCTCATTACTTGTCACCTACAAGATGCATGGCTAGACAAGATGGTCTGTGTTTTCTTTTTACAAGCCTACTTTGTAACCATACTTTACAGCCATACCACACAGCTGAATTTATTGCAGTGTCCTATGTTTGGGGTTGGGAAGAATTTTCGGAAACAATATACTGGTCATCTTCAAAACCTTCCGCATGAACTCCCTTCAGCCTTTCCACATCACCAGGCAAGTCACACCTTCCCTGAGATCATCTCTGTGGGAGACAGCAGTCAATGGCTCAGTGCTGGTGGGGATTTCACCAGCCAGAACACCAAGTAGAATTTCTGGTTCCTCTTGACTGATTCTGATAGGGTTGTATGCATGCCAGAGGCAACAGCGTCATTAACATCCAGAGGAGATTGGAGAGTCTGCTCACGACCTGCTGAGGCAAGAGAAGAAGGTCAGTATAGTCATTGAGATAAATCCCCTATCACTTCAATCCAGCGCCTCTATCAGTTGGATAAGAGATATATGTGTGTCTGTCAGTGTTGTTATGGCCAGGGACAATTTGCCAGGTCTTGAATTTGTATTTTCATCCTGTAACAACATTAAAGTTGATTTAAACTGTGTCAAGACAGCACTGGGTTCACCAAATTCTGTCCAGCTCTCAAATGTCCACCTTGAGGAGGTGTTACTTTGCAGATGGTGATGTATATAATGTCCAAGAAATTTCAAAAGTCTGGCTTGCCTTTTCAGGCATGCCATGTCATGTCACAATGCTGAACTCACTTGTCTTATGTACATGTGATATTTGAATAGAATAGAATAGCCTTTATTGTCACGTACACTTGAATGAATGCAGTTAAAAGTTTGTAATGTCCTCACTCAGTGCCATCTTAGGCACAGGGTACCTAGGTACAGAATTCTTTAAGTGTTGTTGAATTGAAATAGAAGGAAAAAAGTAGACTAGCATGGGAACATGGCTTATAAAGTCCAGAATGAGAATAAAGAGTATCTTTAAGTAGTCAAGTTATAGTCCTTTATCAGTGAGTCTATGCCTGTTGGGCTGCAGAACACGAGGCCACTGGGCCTCCACACACCATGCTCTGGCCCATGATTCGTCCACCTGACTGGCCCGTGCTCGCTCTGCTCCCTGCTCCAGCTCCGACTGAGGCTCAGCTCCCAGCTTGGCCTACGCTCGCTCTGCTCCCCGCTCTGGGCTCCGGCTGCGATTCAGCTCCCAGCTTGGCCTACACTCGCTCTGCTCCCTGCTCCAGCTCTGGCTGAGATTCAGCTCCCAGCTTGGCCTACGCTCGCCCTGTTCCCCACTCTGGGCTCTGGCTGTGACTCACATCCTTCGCTGGGCTGGTCTCGGATTATGTTCTCCATTCCCTCCAGGTAGGGTACTTTAGGAAGTTAAAAGTTGAGGGGAGAAGAAGGATAACTTCAGCAAGAGGAGAAAAAAGAAGAAAGAGAAAGGAAAAGGAGCTGGCAAGCAGAGGAGCTCTGGTTGGACCATCTTGCTCTGCCACCACCTTAACCTTGTTGTCTGTGTCTACTGCCATTCGCAAAAGGTTTACTTTGTCATGTGGAAACTTCAGTGCATGCTCACTTAATGAAAAACATGCTGGCACCCAAATAAGCACAAAAAATATGAAGGATTGAGATGGGATTGTGTTACAGCAGGGATACCCTGCATGCACATGCATACTGAGGGAGCTTTGGGGGTGTCAGCAGATATTCTCATATTTGGGTGGATATCATATCTCAGTGGGTTTGAAAATTGTGTTGCTTTATATAATCACCAGTATTTTAAAGTGAATAATATACTGAACATTTACTTCCATATTGGTAATTTTGATTAAATTAATTATCCTATAGTCTATGAAATCAGGATGAAGTTTACTTAAAAGTGGCTAAGTGTCGATATTGGGGAGGTTCCTGTAGGATTTCTCTCCATTAGCTCTGGTGAGTTCTCACGCAAATTTTCTGCTGCTTGTCTCTATGTCTGCACCACACCTTTATGGCGCCACATTATTGTATCACTACTGAACTCACCAGGGGTGGAAGCATCCACCGTTACTGGTGTTATGAAGGGGAATGGCCGAACCCCTCTGATAATTAAACTAAAACACAAACCCCAGTCTATGGCAGGAGTAGGGATTCCCCTCTCATAATTACCCCCTAAACACCCAGAGAAGATTGTCTTTCACCTTGTAATCTATTAAAAATGTGGTTAAAAGAAAGAAAATCCCTGATCACCACTTTACAAGTAAGAAGAAACAACTTTTAATTTAACCCAACAATAAATAAATGAACAAAATTACTAACAAACCGACAATTCCCCCTGAGACTACTAATTACTGCCTAACTGGTCTAGATTCTACTGGAATGCTGTTTAAATGAAAACAAGTCCCACTAATATAAACCCAACTAATAAGAAGCAATAAATTATAACTTATATCTCACCAAGTTCGCACAGACTGTATTCTGGAATATTTTGCCATCTCCGCTCTCTTCACCAACTCCTTTCTTCAGTTAATTCTGCTGTCAGGGATGTTTTATCGCTATAATTTCTTCAATGAGGACTTTGAGCTAAAATACCATGGGACCTTTGATTAACCAGATGGGCTTTCTCTGGGAGCTGAAGGGTGCTAACTCTGGCAGGTGGAGGATAGCTCTCTGTTTCAGCTGGCAGTTGGCTCTCCCCGATTTTCCAAATGCTCTCGTTTTATATACCCGTAATGACATAATCAAGTTCTCATAATATGATTGGTTTCAGGTTGTCAAAACCATCAGTTTTTAAATTCAATTGGCTTTGCATTGCTGAGTTTTGTTTTAAATTAATTGGGCGAATTCAAACTCGTCACAACATCCAAACAAGACTGTTGCTTTACCTGCCACCTGTAAGGCTTTGACACACTTGTTTGACTTTTTGAGGCTCTCTGTACTGGCAACTTCAGCTGCTGCTCACAGGCATAATTTTTTTAAAAAAATGTCTAAGTACAGACGAACCACAAATCCCTTAAAGGAACCACACATTTTAGCATCCCGCCTTCCACTTCACAACCATGCTACCCAACTTCGTAACACTGGGACCTTCAGTAGTTCACACCAGCAGTGCCAAGTTCAGTGCCCAGCTATGCACTTGGTCAAACTCTGCTATCCAGGTATAGAGCTTCACAGTACACATAGTGGGAGGGAAATGAAAAAGAAAAACATCTCAGAGTATGGATGACATTTCATTGGAAATGTAATCTCACATTCAGAAATGTATTGCCTCTTTACATCATCGCCTGTCTAATTGACTGTCATAGTAACTGCAGCTACAAGAATGAAGCTAAAGATAATTACTTGTCCTTAGCGCCCTGCTATGGTAGAACTCAATCCCTAATGTCAAGTCCTGCATAACATCTTGTCTTTATTTAATGTGGGAGCATCTTATTTTGCAAAATCCTCTAAGAGTTAACAATGTTAACTTTTGTTGAAACAAAAAGAAAAGTGAAGAAAAGAAAACAAACAAGAAAGAGAGAGATCAAGGTGTAGAGCTGGATGAACACAGCAGGCCAAGCAGTATCAGAGGAGCAGGAAGGCTGACGTTTCGGGCCTAGACCCTTTTCTCCAGCATCTGCAGTTCCTACTATCTCTGAAACAAGAAAGCTGCTTTTGTTTCTGGGAATAAACAGGGCCGCTTGACTTTCAAACAATAACAGATTTACACTCAATGAATGATGACCTCGCCCAGCTCACACCTATTGAAAGTGGGTGTCCATTAAATCCTGACTAGTTTATTCCTCCGGTCACAACAAGCCAAAAGTGATGTTCCCCTTGATCAGTGTCCTCATCTTCTTCCTCGGAAAACTGCTGCTGCTCTCCCAGCTCTTTAACATCTATCAAATCCCCTCTGCGACTGCTCCAACTGTCCAGGACACAGCATGCAAGAATTATGCGACACACTCTGTCTGGACTATAGTGCAAGAATTACCCCCTCTACCAATTCCACCCTGATCAAAGCATCAGAATCTCATCTTCAGGGAGTCTATCGACTGCTCCACAGTGGAGCTCGGGTGAAAGAATAGGCTGTACCAATGCTCTGCATCTGTTGCATATGTTTCTATGTAGTCGAGTCGCCAACCACAACGGCAGAAGGTAGATCTTGTCTCCCTGCAGCCATCCTTGTAAGGCATACAGTCCCTGAAATAAAGCAGGAACATAAGAGTTTTCATGGATATGGAAACTATAACAGCTTCCAGGGTTCTTGGCACAGCGTTCTTAGATGTGATACTGATGATCACAGATGACTTGTACATTTATTGAAGTTTTAATATTGATGAAGTTAACTGCATTACGATTTGGCACTTTCAACACAATGCTGCATTGTCTATTGTCCCCTAGGGATGCCAGCTATATTGGTAGTCCTACTGCCTTGGCTGCAACACTGAACTCATCATAGGAAAATGAGATGAAACAGTGTGATCTGGCACAAATTACATCAGTAACAGCCTTGATACATTTATGGGCTGAGAAATGCAGGATTCCACATGGGTCTGCAGTGAATTCTTGGAAGTAATTGCATAAATACTTATTGCAGCTGTCACCTTGATGGCCACTGGGATAGGATGCCCACCTACTCCTTCAGCTCACATGTCCTGCTGATGCAGATGACGTAGTTCTAAGACAGTGTCCTAGAACATCCACAGTCTGAGATGAAACTGCCTCACTCATTCGGAGGAAATAGGATTAAGGACAAGAGACTCTGGGCCCTCTGTTCCTCATTTGCATCCTGATGAGATCTTTAGCTGCGACTTCTTCATGTGGAGACAGTTTGGCTGGTGGTCATGGTAAATCTGTTCCGTTCCAATATCTCTATGCTTTCTTTACACCATGACCAGTCCGATGGTAATCCCTGTTGTGGCTGGATATATTAGTCACGGCTCCAATAAACCTACCTGAGGAATATCAGAAACTGGGCAGGGTCTGAATAATATGAGCAGTCAGTGCTTCATTTCACATACAACATAGAAACATACAAATCAGCAGCTGAAGTAGGCTATTCAGCCCCTCAAGCCTGCTTCACCATTCAATAAAATCATGGATGATTGGATTGAAACCTCAAGCTCATATTCCTGCCAATCGATTTTAACCTTTCAACTCCTTGCTTAACAAGGACATATCTAACTCCACCTTAGAACATACAAAGAGTTTGCTTCCACCAACCCTTCAGGAAGAGAGTTCCAAAAACTCATTATCGTCTGACAGAAAAAAATCTCTTCATCTCTGTTTTAATTCGGTGATGCCTGATTTTTATCACTGACACCCCATTCTAGTTTCACCCACAAGAAGAAAATTTCTTTTCACATCTACCCAATCAAGACCCATTAGGATTTTCTATGTTTCAATTAAGTCATATTTTACTCTTGTAACCAATGGATACAAGCCTAGGTTTTCCAACCTTTCCTCCTAAGACAACCCACCCAATCTGGTTATCTGTCTAGTACGTGCATTTATACCCTTTGATAATGGTGTGACCAACACTGAACACGGTATTCCAGGTGTGGTCTCATCAATGCCCTATACAGTTGAAGACTAACCTCCCTACTTTTGTATTCAATTCTCCTTGTTATACATGTTGGCATTTGATTAACTTTTCTAATTACTTGTTGTACCTGGATAAGAATTTTTTGTCAGTCATCGAGGACACCCTGATCTTGCTGCACCTGAGATCTCTCTAATCTCTCACCATTTAGATAATATGCTTTATTTTCATTCTTCCTGCCAAAATAGATACTTTCACATTTTCCCACCTAATGCACCATTTGCTGCATCTTTGCTCACTCACTTAATCCATCAATGTCTTTTTATTATCTTGAGTCTTCTTTATAATTTATTTTATGACCTGTCTTTGTGTCATTAGCAAATTTAGCAACTATACCTTCTGTTATTTCACCAAAGTCATCTTGTATAAATTGCAAACAGTTGAGGTCCCAGCATCGATCCACATGGCACATCATTTGTTACATCAATGCCATGGTCTGACTGTGGTGGGACTTGCGAACTGTCAACAGCCCCTCTTTATCTTGAATGAGATCTGGCATGCTTAGACCTTCAGATATGGTCATGTGGTTGAAGCACATTCAGTGTGTTTGCCTTATAAGCTGCTGGCACATGCTGTATGTGTATTGTTGGCACACACAGTGCCATATAGCAACATGTCCAAGCCCTTGAATGATTATTGTTGGCAAACATGACAAGCTGCCTGAATTTGTGCCTGCACTAAAAGGTAAGACAGAAGTACTATAAGGATATAAGTTCTTAGTGTAGTGGCAAAGTGCAAAAAGGCAAGTCATGGCTAATGGGCATGAAACAGTGAATGGGAATAAGTGGTTCTTTTTCAGGTTGGCAACCTGAAATCAGTGGGATTGCTGAGACAGAACTCTTTATAATCTATATTAGTGACTTGGAGGAAGAAGGCAAATGTATTGTAGCCAGATTTGCAGATGACAGAAAAATTGGTTACGAAAGGGGTACAAACAGTTTACAGAGAGATATTAATAGGTGAAGTAAGTGGACAATAATTTGGCAAATGGCATATAATGTGGGAAAATGTGAAGTAGTTCATTTTGAAAGGGAGAACAAAAGAACAGAATGTTATTTAAATGGAGAAAAACTACAACAATCTACAGCTCAAAGGGACTTGGGGGCACTTGTGCACAAAATACATAAAGCTAGAACACAGATACAGCAGGTAATCAGGAAGATTAATGGAATGTTGGCCTTTACTTCAAGGGGTTTCGAGTATAAGAGTAGGGAAGTCTTATTGTAACTGTACAAGGTGCTGGTGAGACCACATCTGGAAGTATTGTGAGCAGTTGTGGTCCTCTTGCTTAAGGAAGAATGTCATCTCATTGGAGGCTGTACAGAGAAAGTTCACACGGATGATCCCTGATATGAGGGATCGTCTTATGAGCAACAGTTAAGTTACTCACTGGAGTTTACGAGAATGAGAGGTGATCTCATTCAAACGTACAGGAATATTAAGGGGTTTGACAGGGTAAATGCTTAGAAGATGTTTCTCATCATGGGAGAGCCTAAGGCCGGAGTGCATAGTCTGAGAATAAACAGGCACCAATTTAAGACTGAGGTGAGGAGGAATTTCTTCTCTCTGATGGTTGTAAGTCTTTGTAACTTCTTGCCATAGGGAGCTGTGGAGGCAGAGTCCTTGTGTATATTTAAGCTTGCGATAGATAGATTCTTGATCAGTAAGGGAATCAAGACAGAAAGGACAGGAATGGCAAAGCAGGCTCAAGCGGCCAAATGGCCTACTCTTGTTTGTATTTCTGATGGTCTCATGGTCTAAAGCAGAGGTATGATGTTCATCCAAATAAGCACAAAGTGGGTGAGTGCTAAGAGAGCAAACCATGGTACCTGAGGTGTTCTCTGCTCTGATGTGAAATGGGTGCCTTTTCCACATGCATCATCACCCGGCATTCACATTGCAATGAAAGTGCACTTTAAATTGCAGCACTGAGGTGGAGACCTGTCTTCTAAGCGAGTCAAAGATGTCCCATGAGGATGTGGTGAGTCTTGTGCATATCCCATGCCAACTTTTATGGATGGAAGATTCAGGTGGCCAGTGCCTATTGAGTGTATCCAGAAATGTTGGGGACTTCTGGCCAAGATAGAGACCCAGAGGAGAATGCCATGAGCTAGAGTCATCAGAAACCT
This sequence comes from Rhincodon typus, assembly GCF_021869965.1. Lineage (NCBI taxonomy): Eukaryota > Metazoa > Chordata > Chondrichthyes > Orectolobiformes > Rhincodontidae > Rhincodon > Rhincodon typus. Next base: position 98,030,982 of record NC_063332.1, on the reverse strand, counting down.
GCTAAACCTTCATGGTGGGAATTGTCACCTTCCAGTTTCTTTAACTGCCTGGTAAAATAACAAATTGCATTTAAGTGAGGTGGTAATAATGAGATTTTACAACATGGAAATATGCTTCTCATTGCTCACCAGCAACGTTGTTGTCTCACCATTAAAATCTTGGGTGGAAAATCAAATATTTTTTCTTGATGTTGAGGATCTCATTTTTTTCAATTTTGTATTATTTTTCCCAATTGGTTTGCATTTGCCCATATCATTCAGAGGTTGGGAAGATTATGCCATTTGTAAGCAACCATCGACAAGTTGCCAACTCACACTGTCTCAAATACCCACAAAGAAATAAAAATACACTGAAATTCTGAACACACGTTTACTCAGTTGGGATTAAGAAAATGGTACAAAAGCTGATGTCAAACTGATGGTTGGTCAGGTCTTAAATGCTGAAGGAAATTAAATAATGTGAGCCTGCAAATGTTTGAGTGATATTACATTCAATGCCAATTAATAACAATGGCAAATTCATGTCAATTTATAACAATTTATAGCCATGTGATTGACACTAACTGATAACTGAGAGATTGCATTTCACTACCAACAGGATCATATGATGTCTGAAAGGTTGATCTTGAGAGCAGATTTTTATAGAGAAAAGTTCTGAGGGCCCTTGTGCCGTGTCCCTATGTCTGGACCAGAAGACCTGCGTTCAAGTCCCATCTGCCCCAGAGTTGTGTCATAATATCTCTGAGCCGATTGATTGGAAGGAAAAAACAACATTTCTTGTGAATTTGGACATCAGTGGAAAGGCTAGCACTTGTTGACCATCCCTAATTACTCTCAAACTGATTGGCTTGCTCAATTTTTTTCAGAGGGCACTTAAATGTCAATCACACTCCTGCAGATCTGGAGTCATGTTGGTCAGACAAGCTCAGGACATACATGCCTAAATTTTTTTTCATAATAATCAATGATAGTTTCAATTTCAGATTTATTAGCTGAATTTAAATTTCACCAGCTGTCAGAGTGGGATTGATCCAACATCCCCAGAGCATTAGTGTGGGCTGTCTATATCAATAAGGCCTGTGACATTAGCCCCATGCCACCATGTCCCATCAGCAAATGAAAGCTATTGCAAGTGAATGATGTCACAGGATATTGAAAGATGCTAAAAAATTTTAGTAGGGCTTTCTACCTAAGAGTAGATAGGAAATTATTCTACCGAACACTACCTAAGCTTTAAGATCCTGGAATCTCTCCCTTTACACTCTGTCTCTATATCTCTCTTACCTGCATGAAAATGCTCTTTAAATCCTATTTTTTGATCAAGCTTTTGTCCATCTGTCTGAATATTTCTTTATGTGACTCTAAGTCAAATGTTGCTTTATAATGTTCCTGCGCAGCACCTAGCGATATTTTATCATGTTAAAAGCCTGATGCAAATACAATGTGTTATTATTATTGATTACCCCATGGTCATTAGCCAATTTATTTTAATTGAGTTAAATATTACATTAAACAATTCAAACTTAAGTTTTATAGGAACAAATTAATCAATGCAGTAAAAACACAATAAGAAAATCAAGCCCCTGAATGTGAAATTATCCCAACCACATAACAGTAAATAGTTGATATTTATTCAATTTTAGCATAACTAACATTTTTTCTGACAATTATTTACAAATCTTAGGAGGACTTATCACAAGAGGAATTAGAACTCCATTTATTATTCCATATACTATATTATTCTTTACTGAAAAGCATCACAAAAATATAACTTATTTTGACAAGCTGAATTCATACGTATAAAACTGATGCAGAAATTTGATCTTCCCAGTTCCTATTTTCATGTCTTGAGTTGTCATTCTTCATTACTGTCAGTGAGTGCCGTGAGGTTTGTTGTCATTTCTTTATTGATGCATTGTTGACATCGTGTTGATAGAATCTATTCCCACAGATATGTGTTTACTGAAGGAAAGAGTTACAATATTATAATCCATGAGGAAATATGCTTACTTTATCTAAACTTACTCATAAAATATCCAATTGTCAGCCAACCTTTACCTATTCATTGCTTACAGTTGAATTTATATATTAAACATTGAGTACATGAAACACAGTTAAATTAAATTAAAACAGAGTGCATGGGATCGTGTGGTCAAAATCCTGAAACTCCCTTCCCAAAATCACTGTGAGTGTCCCTACACCGCAAAGATGCATTGGTTCTTGAAGGCAACTCACCACTTCCTTTTCCAGGCCATTTTGAGATGGAAAATAAATGTTGAATGTGTCCCACGAATAAATAAAAACAAAATGAGAGACTAATTAACTTTTAATGCATTAAAGGTTTTTTAAGTAATTTATTCTACTTAGCTTACAGTAATATATGTATTTATTAAAAAAATCATGAGCCACATCTTGGAACAGTTTGATACATTCAGATTTATATTGTGTAATTGTAACATAGCAGCAAGCCTTTGTTAAATTAACAGAAAGGGATTTCATTTAAATGGGTTAACACCAATATCACACAACACTTTACCGTATTAAAATGAAATTTTATAGTTAGTAGCTTTAGTTATCAACACAATTAATATTCATAAGCTACATCTGATATTGAAAAGAATGCAAGAGCCTTCTTTCAGTGTTTTATGTTTGGTATTAAACCAGACTAATCATTCTGAAAAGTTAGTGACATTACATTAATCTGGAATCCATGGTTAATTAAACTGCATCTAACAAACCAGTGCAATTATCCTGAATGGCATATCTAACAAGTTGCATAGATCTATGTCTCGACCTTTGAACTCTTTCTGTAGGTTAGACATCAGGATGAATGATTGACTATTTCAAGTGAATCGTTAGTGCATTCAAACACTGCTAAATTAAGTGCAATAAAATGGGAAAATCAATTCTTCATTTGGTCTGCTGGAGATATTGTTGTTGGGTCACCTAGCAAATGAACTGTCAGAGTGGTACCTTCCCTTTTATCTTTGTTTTGGTAGCATCAAATAAGAGATTTCTTCCTGGTCTGTTTTTTGAGATCCTAGGTAGCCATTTCATATATTGTATTTCCAAAATAGTTACCATATATTTGCATATATTTTATTAGTTGGCAAAATATTACAGAAAGCCTTTCTGCTGTTTCTGTTGATTTTATTCTCAAACCACCTTTTTCGTAAATATTTTACTGGATTTCAATTCTTTATCCATAATGGGATCTGCTTCTCTTTCTCATGCATAAATGGGTTTCATGCAAAATCTTCCTTAACAGGGTCAGAACAAAGCTTCTACAGCTGTTGTCCTTCATTTTAGAAATGTTGGTTATATCGAAAGAGTTATTCAAAGATAAGATCAACAAATCATTATTTTCAGAAGCGATATTCATTTTTTAATGAAGCTGAAAATCTGGCTTATAAAAAAGAAAAGCTCAAAAAATGCTGTCATTAGCATATCTGTTCTCTATTTACATAATAAATCATAGAATCCCTACAGTGTGGAAACAGTCCCTTTGGCTCAACAAGTCCACACTGAACCTCGGACCATCCCCCTATAAACCCACCTACGCTCCACATCCCTGAACACTGCGGGGCAATTTAGCATGGCCAATCCACCTAGCCTGCACATCTTTGGACTGTGGGAGGAAACAGCACCGGGAGGAAACCCACACAGATACGGGGAGAACGTGCAAACTCCACACAGACATTTGCCCGAGGGTGGAATCAGGTCCCTGGCTCTGTGAGGCAGCAGTGCTGATCACTGTGCCACCATGCTGCCCACAAGTAATTACCCCACAAGTTACTTTTGAAACTTAATCATAGCAAAGCAATACTTTGCCATTCTACTTGTATTGCTGTGGCAGGCTCAATCTGAGATCCAAGTTTCAATATCTTCAACATCAAGCTCCACATTGAGCCACGATTTGACTGATCTGATCCAAACTAAGCCAGCAGTTGCCAGTTGATTTGGTTCCACAATGAAAGTTTACTTTAAGAGAGGAAAACCATAAAAACATAGCTAAAGCAAGACGTTAGCTACAAAAATTGAACCTTTCAAAGTATAGAATGAGAATGAGAGTGATTCATGTGGTTCAATGTCTGGCACCTTTGGAAACCTAACATCATCTATACCTCTTTCCTGACTAAAGTACTAAGAAATCTAAACTGCGAGAGTTAGATTTGTCAATATGGGGTATACCTACTTTCCTATAAGGTTATATGCAGTTACTTAAATCCAGAAACTGCAGGAATTGACTGTAGGCAGAGCCAAGGCTCTTGATGGATTCAATTGTACTCCAGGTGTTTACCCAACTAAAATCAAATGGCATTGGAAATATTGGTAAGTTTCCTGCTTCTTATCTATTTAGAACAATCCCACTCTATGGTTCATTGGTTTGAAAAGTTAATAGGAATATTTTTAGACCCCTTGATAATTCTATTCTTACAGTTTTCAATGGTGAATCTGGATGGCTATTCACTGAGTAAGATTGGCTTTAGAGTACTGTGGACCCATGTGGTCCAGCTATTAGATTATTGAGTTTGTTGTGGAAGTTTGTTTTGCTCTGACCATAAGTTCCAGAGCTGTCTTCTCAGAGCTATCTTGACCCAAAGAGTCTCCATTTAAATCTCAATTGTTAAATGTTTGCCACAAGAGCAAAATACTACTGATGTTGCAAATCTAAAGTAAAAGCAGAAGATGCTGTTAATACTCGACAAGTCTGGGAGCACCTGTGGAGTGAGGAATAGAGGTGACACACATCAGGTATATGTACACCAGCAATATTGGGTCCGAATCAGTTCAGGCGGAAAGGCTAGAGTGAATGAGGGGGGAACAGAGAGTTTAAGATAGCTGATGAGATCTGCCGACATGACAATGAAAATATTCTAGAAAGGTTAAGAAGCCTGATTGAAGGATTCAGGTGCAGGGAGAGTACTGGACTTTAGTTCAAAGGTGTGCTGAATGGGCAAGAGTTTCCTGAAAAAGGAAACAGACAATGAGGCATGAATAATTAAGTAATTCAGCATCATACTGAGCTTGAAATTTATTGAGATGCAGACAAAAGGAGAAGATGCTGAGGCCTTTGTCAAGATCATTGACCTCTGTTTTTCTCTCTATACAGTTGCTGGCACACAAGCTGGATAGTTGCTCGCTGACTGTTAGATAAATGACAAGTATGAGTTTGAACTCTTGGTACATGGCTAACAGTATGGAAAGATCCTTAATAAGAGCAAGGCAAAACAAAATGTAACTAGCCATAATTACATCATTACCATTCTCTTAATCGGAACATGAACGTACACCATACCCCACTAGGTGGTAAATGCATCAGTTGAAGCTATGAAGCATCAGCAGCAGTTATCTGCCATGCTGCAACCCAATCCGAGTGGCTCCTGAGCCTTGAATAAAGGTGTGGATAATATCATACCTGGCCTCAGGTTGCACCTTAAAACTTCCTCATTGGTCTTGTACAGGACATCTGTATTCTGTGCTAAAGACTCTAGACAGTTGCATTCTGCCAGTGACCTTGATGACTGAATTCAGTCCCCTATATAGGAGAATAAGAAATTGCTGCGAGGCGAAACGACAATGATGCATCCAAGTCACCTTCTACTACCCTGTTCTTACACGATATGCAATAATAGAGTTGTTGACTAATGTAATAGTCAATCATCTACAACAGACCCAGATATGAAGTGTAATACACTCATGTCCCCATCCCACACATGCACCTCTACAAAGCGGTGGAAAATTTTGGAAACCATTAATCCAAAGTAGTAACCTTAGATCAATGTCTTAATGAAATGCTTTGGCAAAGTAATGCACTCATCCTAAGGATTTCTTCGAATATTCAGTGATAGTGGATATTGATTGGAGCCCTATCCACTGAAGTTGTTTTCTGTTTTTACAAAGACTGCTCGGTTTTGTACTGAATTAAATTCCTCTGCTGTATGCTTAGGAGCTGAGAAACATGAAGAAGACCTATTTTGACATGTCTTATGTTCACCACAAACCTAATCTACAGTGCTGTAATTAGTAAAGAAGCCAAACCAAAATGTCTTTTATTCCATCTCAGAATGAAACCATGCACAAACTAAATTTGGAAGCAAGCTGGATTCAATATGATTTAACAGCTAAACAGATATTCCTGTGTTTTTCGATCAATATCTTTTTCATCTCTTCTGGATTTGTTCAAAATATCTTAGCATTTAGAAGCAGCCCACTATTTTCTACTGGTTAACACATTGTTCATTATAATTAGAAGGAGGTATAGCTAACACTAAGATTCCTATGACTCTTTTGATGAAAATGCAATGGACAGTTTGAGAACCATTCTACACCAGGCCTGCTCCATGTAGTATTTTTTGACAGAGATGTGGCTGCAGCTGATGAACCTCTTGCTCAATGAAGGTCTGGGTATCATGGACTCTCTTTCTGACTCCATGAACTTTAGCATCAGCAGTTGCAGAAGTCCAGGCTGACTGCACTTTGGCTCACATTTTTGGGGGCTATCAAAGAAGGAAATTACTCAATTGGCAGTTCTGCTCTGAATCAGGCAATGTTGTCGGCAGCACGGTTATCAATCAAGAGTTCCAATCCCTATGGCAATCTCCCAATCATCTCCATTATGTTGTCAGAAGATCTGCAAAACAGCTGCAGAAAATTGTCTGTTTAATTTCTGTGGATTTATTCAGATCTTTTGCCAAGGTAACACCGACAAACAAACCACAGAAATTCGATCCCAGTGTTAATGCAGTACATGTATAAAGCAAAGATATTGCATGATTGAATTTGGATTGAATAGCAATGATCCTGACATTATCATGTCAAATAATGTCACTGCATATACTCAGCAATACTTACCAATTAGCTGTGCCGTGGTTAGATTAGGTTTGCTTGCACAACTAACTTGGTAAAATGTAAGCTTGACAGTATTATTAGGAATTAATCACTTTCAACACAGAAATATTACTGCCTTTGTGTCGACAGTGATATTTGTAGCAACGGTAATTTCTATGCTTTTTGTCATTGCTGAAAAGCATAGGATGAGAAGCATAGAAATGGAACTGGAGCAGGTATTTCTGAGAGAATTAGCACTGACACAGGAACAGCTTCCTTCTGTATCACCATTAATTTGACTATATTGTGATTTTTACCATATCCCAATGTAAAGATCCAACGTTTACATAGCGTTGTGACCATTAATTTGAAAGGTTTCTCTCTATCTGCAGGCTGGATTTCCAACATTTTCTGTTTTTATTTGAGCAATATTTTGGCTGTGTAGATAAAAAATGAAAACTTAATATTACAATAATATGGAAATATTCCATTTGGACACTGTCTATGAATTATTTCCTTTCTTCCTTCTGTGTGCTGAGTCCATCTTGATTCTTTTGTTGGCTGTACATTTGTATATTGTTATGATGGAATTTGTTTGAGTTTGAGAAAAATGTTAGCTATCTTCCTGATGTGGATTATTCTTGTTTGACATTTCTTGTGAAGCAGATTTTGGACATCGAGTCGTAGAGTCATACAGCACAGAAACAGAGCCTTTCGTCCAACCAGTCCATGCTGAACATAATCCCAAACTAAACTAGTCCCACCTGCCTGCTCATGGGCCATATCCCTCCAAACCTTTCCTATTCATGTATCTATCCAAATGTCTTTTAAACACTGTAATTGTACCCGCATCCACCACTTCCTGAGTAAATTCATTCCACACGTGAACACCCTCTGTGTAAAAAAATCTGCCTCTGATGCCGTTTTTAAATCTCTCTCCCCTCACATTAAAATTGTGTCCCCTGGTCTTGAAATCCCTCATCCTAGGGAAAAGACAACCACCAACAACTCTGTCTACACTTCTTATTTTATAAACCTGTATCAGGTCTCCTCTTAATCTCCTATGCTCCAGTGAAAAAAGTCCCAGCCTATCCAGCCTTTGTTTATCACTCAAACCTTCCATACCCAGCAACATCCTAGTAAATCTCTTCTGAACAGCAGTACAGCTTAACAATATCCTTCCTACAACTGGGTGACCTGAACTGGACACAATATTCCAGAAGAGGCCTCACTAATGTCCTGTACAACCTCCACATATCGGGATCAGGTCTTCCAATGGGAAGATAATGCAGACTGGAGTTGTGTGTCAGGATGTGACTTTCCGGAAATTGTCCTGCAAGTTGAAACTATCAATGGGCATTTACCCGCCTTCAGAAGCCTTCAGAATTGAACCCAATTCTGAGTTACAGTTGGATACTTTGGAGGGTTCTGACTGATATAGTTACCCAGAAAAAGTTATAGAACTTAAAATCTGCTCTGACGATTAAACTGATCTCTCAACTCATCACTGATCCCTCCTTTAACCACTATCAACAGCCAAACCCCAGCTCCAGACCTATTGACCCACCATCCCCCACACAACCTCACCACCCCCACCGCACTCCCCCATCTCCACCCCCCGCCATCATGACCCCACTCCCCAGTCAGCCATAGACGTTCCATGACCTGACTTGACGTGAGCCCACACTGAGACCTCCAGAAACCCCTGACTGGACTGGCATCGACAGCCACTAACTCCCCACTCCAAACAAGCACTCACCCATCTAGCTCTCACCCACCTGCCATCTTATCCCACACTCACTTACCACCTCAACCCCTGGCACCCTACCTCTCACCCACTTGGCACCATATCCATTCACATACCTTCTCTCAGTTGCTGTGAAAGTGGATTCAGGACATTTAAATCCAGAAAGACATCAGGAATTTCAGTTTATTTAGAAGGACCCTTCTTTAGATGCTGGGCCATTCTGCTGCCAGTCCCAGGGTACCTGGCCTGGACTAGTCTACTCCAGCTCAGAAACCCCTTGGCCTGGATGTATACATGAAGAATCTCCGTAAAAGTAAGTGTGTGTTATTTGCTTTGTCAGATCAGGATCGGAAATAGGAGGCAGAATCTTCTAGGCCCACCCAGAGATTTTAATTTGGAGGCAATATTTGTCTTTAATGAAACCATTAGTTTTTTAAAAAAATTCTTGCATAGGATGAGGGCGTCACTGGCTAGGCCGGCATTTATTGCCCATCCCTAATTACCCAGAGGACAGTTAGGAGTCAACCACATTGCTGTGGCTTTGGAGTCACATGTAGAGCAGACCAGGTAAAGATAGCAGATTTCCTCTCTAAAGGGCATTAGTGAACCAGATGGGCTTTTCCTGACAATTGACAGTGTTTTCACGGTCATCATTAGACTCTTATTTCCAGATTATTATTGAATTCAAATGCCATCATTTGCCATGGTGAGATTTGAACCCCACTCCTCAGAACATTAGCTGTGTCTCTGGATTAATAGTCTAGTCATAATACCACTAGGACATCGCCTCTGAAGATCCTTGCAGATGTGGTTTTGGAAGTTGATGCCATGCAGTTGGAGATCCGTGTGGAAGGAAACAGAGTTACAGAAAATGTACAAAAACAAAAACCAAGAACACCAGTTTTGACAAGGTGTCACTGGACTCAAAACGGTCATTTTATTTTTCACCACACATGCTGCCAGACCTACTGAGTTTCTCTAGCACTTTCTGTATTTTTTTTGTTTGAGATCCCAGTATCTGTGGTTCTTTGTTTTATTTGAGAGGAAACAGACCGGGGAAACTAAATTGGGTGGAAGGCAAAAATTGCTTTTCCCACTAGTGGGACAATATTGTGGTGGAATGGAGTTTCAGTCTGGATTCAGACCTCAAGCAAACATTTATTTGACATGAAGCACTGAAGCATTGAAATTACTACATGTATTGGCTGAAGGATTGCTCTGGTCTCCCTGCATAGCAACCGAGTAAATACTTGTTTTTTGAATTAATTCACAATGTCACTACACACAACAATCACAGCAATATTTTTCCATTCTGTTCCCTTTCACCATATAACCCTTTCAGAAATTGTGGCTTACATATCTGCTTGTGAAAAGCCTACCTTTGGCAGTGATCATTGTAAATGCCCACAACAAAACATTGATAGAAAGGTCAAGCTAAAAGCTGACAAGAGGGTGACTTTATACTGAAGCAATGTGTTGACAAGTTAGAAGGATTCATGTAAAGAACCAGGCTGTATAAAATAGGTCAGTCAGTAATGTGAACAGTAGACAGTAACAGTAATTGCTATTGATCTAAGTTGTTAATGTCAAATGACCTATTTTGTGTACTGCTGTTCTCCATTTACACTGTGTTATTCAGGAAAATGGATGATATTGACAGAGCATGAACAACATTGCTCTACCAATCTTTCCTGTTTTTCATCAGTTCTGTCTGGTGCTGTGAGCAAGCATTCTATGTTTGTAGTAAGTAGAAACTCAGCACTTGTCACCTTAGTATGGATCAGCAATCATAAATTAAGATTGTTTTATTCAGTCATATTGTTGCTGAAAATAAACCAAAAACCCTTAATACAAATATTCCCTCAATTGTCAGAGGCTCATTAGTTTGCAATTTAAGAAGAAATTCCATTCTGCTTAAGCGAGTGAACATATAAAAACAAACAAAAAAGAATGCTTGCTAACCACTGCATCTTCCTGGTTTTATCTTTAAAAGTAATCATTAAAGTCTCATTAGATGAAGAATTGCAGCATCATGGGCACTTCCTTTTGAGTACATCCCCAGAACACAGTGCATAGCAACCAGAGTAATATTTCGCCATTATTTCCAGTTGCCATATAGACACTTAACAATTTGTGACTCATAACATTTACAAATAGTATTTGTTCTATGTAAATACTGAACAATCTGTCTTCAATAGCTAGACCTGAGTAGAGATAGAGAAAGTATAAAAGGAACCCATCGAGCCTGGGAGAATCTGGAAAGAGAAACAGAGTCAATTTTTTGAGTCCAATACGGCTCTTCATCCAGCATTCACAGTATTTGTTCTTTATCGTATTTTGGTTCTCTTGCGTTTGCTAGTTCACTAATACACAAAAAAATCTCTGGACAACAAAAGGGCAAGTTCTTAACACTAATGCTTTATTAGGCAAAAACATAAAAAGATCCAGAAATGTTGCATGCAGAACTAACAATTTATGATGAAAGTGGTTATGGTGAAGTTTAGGAACCCATCTCGACTGGATTTCTAAATAAAAACCAAAAGATCTGTGGATGCTCTAAATCAGGAACAAAAACATAAGTTGCTGAAAAAGCTGAGCAGGTCTGGCAGCATCTGTGAAGATAAAATCAGAGTTAATGTTTCGGGTCCAGTGACCCTTCCTCAGAACTTCCCCAGATCTGAGGAAGGGTCACCGGACCTGAAACATTAACTCTGTTTTTTTCTTCACAGATGCTGCCAGACCTGCTGAGCTTTTCCAACAACTTATATTTTTGTTCCACTGGACTTCTGTCTCTTCTAGCTTGGCTACTAAATTCCAAAGTGAGGAGCAGACTTATCTTCACTAAGTGACAAACAATATTGGTTGATTAACAAGTAGACTTTAACAGAGAGTTGCTGTGGAGAATGCACCAATTAATGATTGGCAATTAACTGCCAGGGAATTCTCAGAACTCCCTAAAAGGCACAGAAAAGTGATGACTTTCCTTGACAGGAAAGTCACGCATGATTTCACCAAATTTTGAGCCCTGCTTCACAATAACAACATTGAGTTTTGATAAAATGCAAGACTGTTTATTAAGTTACGAACACTAACAACAACAACTTGCATGTACACTGCACTGCTTTTTGTGTAACCAAAATGCATTCTGGGAAGATTAGACACCATGCCAAAGAAAGAGGCATTCTGAGGAATAATATTAAGTTTTGTCAAGAACATGGGTTTCAACCAGCATCTTAAAGAAGGGAAAAGAACAGAAAATCTGGTGGGATTTAATACAGACATCCAAACATTTTTAATGGGTGAAGGAAGTACATATGACCCGAGGCTCAGAAGTATTGGAGCCGCTGGGGCCGGTTTTGGAGTTAGTGGGTGTGATTTATAAAGCTGACATAAGTGATAAGAGGAGGAATGGTCTTGAACAGATTTAAATGCAAGGATGAGAATGTTAAATTTGAGGTATTGGGGAATTTCAGAAGACAAGATAAGTTGATAAGTGATGAGCAAGCAGTATTGGTGTGGAATAGATTCCAAGTACTTTTCAATTAATCACAGCAATTTTTAACATTCATGTCACACAAATGATAGGCAATGACTATCTTTAATAAGAGACAATCTACTCACCACCCTTGACATTCAATGGTAATACCATATGACATCCTATGGGTTACCATTGACCAGGAACTGAACTGGACCACCCATATAAACACAGTGGCTACAAGAGTCAGTCAGAGGCTAGTAATATTGCAGCAACTAATTCACTTCCTGACTCCCCAAAGCCTTCACCATCAGCAAGGCACAAATCAGGAATACCACACTGCATTCCCAACACACCCCCATGTTATGGACGATTCAAGCTCCAAAAACATTCAGGAAACTTGACACCATCAAGGTAAAAGCAGCTTATTTCATTGGCGCCACAACTACAAACATTCACTCCCTCCTCCATCAACATTCAGTAACAGCAGTGTGTGCCATCTACAAGATGCACTGCAGAAATTTGCCAAGGATCCTGAGACAGCACCTTCCAAACCCACGACACTTGTGTCTAGTAGGACAAGGACATAACCAGCTGCAAGTTCTCCTCCAACTTACCAACCTGGTTTGGAAATATTTCACCATTTGTTCACTGTCATTGGGTCAAAATCCTCATAAAAGCATTGGAGGGTCCTCCTACAGCACATGGACTGCAGCAGTTCAAGAAGGAAGTTCACCACCACCTTCACAGTGATAAACAAAGACGGCAATAAATGCTGGCCCTGCCAGCAATGCCCACGTTCAATGATTAAAAAAAAACAAACATGATCATTCATTAAAGAAACTTTATAAGAATATTCTTGGCAGTACAAGAAATGCATGTATCAACAGGTAATAGCGATGAAAGGAAAAGTAAATGAATGCAGGAAAATGTTAGAAAAATGCACCATCTACCACATTGTTACATGAAAACAGGTTAACACTTCTAGGCTTGAGTCTGTATGATTATTCAGTATTTTCTAAACATGCGTTAGTCAATGAAAAGAGTTTAAAGAAAACAAATTCTTCAAAACAGTCCATATATTTTTTGATAATTTCATGCAATGAAAATTAACATTTAAATATGCTTGTCCTGTTGGATGTGAGCACTGCGACATTTGAACAGTAATGTAATGGCTCTGGTGCAGTTTACACATGTTACATTTGGCAAAATATTTTGGCTCATTTCCTAATCCACTTGTTACAAAGGGAAGAATTATTAAAAATTGCATTAATTAGATGCACCCTCTTACTTTGCTCCACTGTTCTCATGTTTGTTCAGACTCAGTGACTGCTCATATCTGTGATCCTGAGCATCTTACATGATTTGCCAGAAAAGGCGTTGTTAATTCAGTGAAAATGTAAAACATGCAAAGGATTTGAGTGCATTGCCAAGACTTTAGATTTTGTTCAATCGACCAAATTCATTGGCAATTTCCAATGAAACTGTTCATTTGTTTACAGCTCAATAGAATTCTTTCTCACAGTTGTATGCGAGCTGCAATCTTTTGTTGCTCCAGTCGCAATTTGGGCCAAAGATATAGTTACCCTTCATTTCTCTCATTATTGAGAAAACTGTTGTGAGGAACTCATTGTAGTTAGTGAAAGATAGCTAAATAATCAACTTTGGATTTATAAAAGGCTTCTTAAGGAACTGACATCATCCACTACCCTAAAATTTAATATTAGTGTAAAACTGTTAAAAAAAAAAGAGGGTTGCTTTGGATTTTAAGGATTGTGAAATAAGTTGTTTCTCACAAAACGTTATTGTTTACATTGACAATACCAAAAATGTTAGTTTTAATGTCCAACACTAGAATCTGTTAAGGGAAAAGAAGCAATCATAATCCATTTAATCAGCTGTGGGTTGCAATTAGGCAACATTTAAAATAACACAGGGGAGCCAGCAAATGCTAATAAAATAACTAAAAAACCCTGAAGATTAGGGCAATAGAGAGTGAGGAAAATGCATTTGCCTTGGTCATGGAATTCATACTGTATTTAGGGAGAAGAAATTCATGCTTAGTCGGTCTTAAATTTCCTGAGCAGGAAAAATGCAAGGAGTGGCAAAAAGCAATCAATATCAGTCAGGAACATATTGCTAAATCATGCTATAGACCCTTGCAATGTACACCCCAACGCTCAGCAGACTGGTAACTGAAACCCTGCAGTCAATCAGGACAGTCATTCTTTGCACAAAGGCAATCACTTAAATTGAGTCAGAGGTGAACTATCTCACATGTCAAATAAACTACAGAGACAGCAAAATGCTAGTTGAGGCTGATAACATTAGTTTTGATTGGTAGATGCTATCTTCTGTAATGCTCCTCCTGGGAATAAGACAGATTGCAGAATCACCCAAATTTAGAGCTGTGTTCCTACCGAGACTGAAGATGACGGTGGGAGTCTGGATTTTCCGATGGCCCAGATAATGGTTTCTGAAGCACAGAGGAAGTTGCACAAGGGGACCCTGTGGAATCGCCATTGTAGCAGACCCCAAGGGAAGTGCCCAGGAAATTGAAGATTCTATTAGCCAATTCCCCTGCACCTGGATCCCTCCAACATATCCATTTAAATTGGAGAATTCAGCGGGTACCACTGCAGTTAAGTAAATAGTTACTCAGGAAAAGTTAAACTCCTAAAAACCTAATATAACTGCTCAGTAGGCATTAAACTGAACCCTCAACTTACCACACACCAACACAATTACACCACTCCTGGATCTAACGTACCTATCAGAACCTGAGCTGAAAACCTCCTCTGCTCCCTAGGCCCAACACCCCTGCCACATGACAATGGACCCAAGAATCCCATAGAACCAAAGAAATGATACAGCACAGAAGGAGGCCATTTGGCCCACCGTATCCATCCCATCTTCCTGCACACGACCGCGCCCCCCTCTCCTCCCTCCCCTACAGCTTAAAGCATGTAGGGTACAGATCCAGGTACTTTTTAAAACAGTCTCTGCCTCCACCACCAACTCAGACAGTAGCCTCTGTGCAAAATAAGTTTATCCTCATGCCCCCTCTTATCCTTCTGCCAATTATCTTGAATCTCTGACTCCTGGTTTTTGAACTCTCGGCCATGGGAAACAGGAACCTCTCCAATCTCTCTTCGTAGCTATGACTCTCCAGCCCTGGCAACATTCTAGTAAATCTTCTCTGCACTGTCTCCAGAGCACTTGCTTCCTTCCTGTAATGTGATGACCAGAACTGCTCACAAAACTCCAGTTGTGGCCTCATCTGGATTTTTACTGTTTCATAACTATATCCCTAATTTTGTATTCTGTATATCTGCCAATGTTGAAGTGCATTCCGTATGCCTTCTTTACAACCTTCATTACCTGTAGTGCTACCTTTAGGTAACTGTGCCCCTTGCACACCAAGATCTCTCACTTCATCTATCCCTCTCAGTATATTCCCATTTGTTGTGTATTCCCTTTTAGTGTTTTACCTCACACTTAACAAAGTTTATCTCCATCTGTTACTTCCCTGCCAACTCTACCAACTCATCTATGTCATTTTGGAGCTTAACGCTATCCTCTACACAGTCAATTTTTGTGTCACCTGCAAATTTCCCACTTGTAACCGCACTCCCACCACCCCCCACCCCCACCCCCCGCCCCCACCATTTTCGATCCAAATCGTTTATGTATAAAACAAGCAGCAAGGATCACAACACTGAGCCCTCTGGAGCACCACTTAAAACAGCATTCCATTTGCAAGGGCAGCCATTGACCTTACCCTTGGTTTCTTGTTACTAAGACAAGTTTGGATCCATGTCAGAACATTACCCTGTATGCCATGGGCTTTTATCTTTTTCAACAGTCCTCCATGTGGGAGCCTGTCAAATACCTTACTGAAATCCATGTAGACAACATCCACTGCACTGCCCTCATTAATCCTCCTTGTCACTTCCTCAAAGAATTCAGTCAAATTTGTTAAGCATGACCTTCCTTTAACAAAGCCATATTGACTATCCCCGACTAGTCCTTCCCAAGTGACAGTTTATCCAGTTTCTCAGGATTGATTCTAACAATTTGCCCACCACTGAAGTAGGACTAACCTCCTCTCTCCAGGACCTAACAGGCCACTCCACCCCGAGTACCTGACACGCCACTGTACTACGAGGACCTGACAAATCTCTCTGTCTTCGGGACCAAAAAACCCCTTCCACATGAAAGCGGATGTGTCAACACCCTTCTAGCCCCAGGACCGCTTGACATGTTCCTTCTAATGCCAGAGCCTAATACACACACAACATCCTCAGAACCTTAAACACATGTTCCCCCCACTCCTTTCCCCTAGAACCCAACTCCTTCCCTTGGAACTCAACTTCCCTTCCCCCATCACCAGATCTGATCCTGCAATAGCCTGCCTCCCCAGCCAGCCCAGTGGATCTGACCCTTTTACACTGTCACCTGACCTGACACTCCCATCCCTGACCATCCCAATCTCTGCCACCCAACCCAATTTACACTAAACATTCCATTAGTTACCTGACCTGGCCCGCTTGTCACCTTGTGCCCTAGCACCCTGTTTATCTGCCACACCTTGCCACCCACATGTGACCCTACTTGCACGGAAACTTACCTCCTGGCACTCTATCCTTCCAGCACCCAAACCACGCAGTTATCTTACATACTTAAACTTTCACAGGTGCTGTCAAAGTGGATGTCTGCAATGTTGGACAATTATATCAAAGAATATAGCAACTACTACAGTGAAAAAGGGAGTGTGTTTTGCCTTCCTCTGACTACAGTCATAGAGTTGTACAGCACAGAAACAAACCCTTCTGTCCAACTCGTCCAGCCGACCAGATATTCTAGATTAAGCTAGTCCCAAATGCCAGCATTTGACCCATATCCCTCTAAACCCTTTCTATTGATATACCAATCCAGATGCCTTTTAAATGCATATTTAGCACTTAATAGAAAGGACATCAGTTTGGAAGCTGGTATTTTAATGAATTATTAAACTTTGTGTACAATGGGGGAAGTTTTGAGAAGATTTGCTCAGCACCACAGAGCTGCTATTTGATAATTCTGAGAAGTGACTATCTGGGCAGTTCTCGATTGCTTGCATCAGCCTCATCTACCGTAGATCCAAGGCAAAAGACTATAAGACCATAAGACATAGGAGTGGAAATTAGGCCATTCAGCCCATCAAATCTGCTCCACCATTCAATCATGGCTGATAAGTTTCTCAACTCCATTCTCCCCTTTCTCCCCGTAGCCATTGATCCCCTTAACAATCAATAACCTATTTATCTCCATCTTAAATATACTCAATGAACTGGCCTCCACAGCCTTCTGTGGCAGTGAATTCTATAGATTCACCACTCTCTGGTTGAAGAAGTCTTTCCTCATCTCCGTTCTAAAAGGTCTTCCCTTTACTCTAAGGCTGTGCCCTCGGGTTCTAATCTCTCCTACCAATGGAAGCATCTTCCCAGCATCCACTCTGTCCAGGCCATTCAGTATTCTGCAAGTTTCAATTAGAACCCCCCCGTCATCCTTCTAAACTCCAATGAGTATAGATCCAGAGTCCTCAAACGTTCTCATTTGTTAAGCTTTTCATAAACTGTGTCTCATTGCTGGTCACTTACTGACATTGGTTCAGTGTGTTAAAGCACATGATGTGCGACTTCAGGGTCTATGAGGAAATAGGTTGTTTGCGTAATTTCCTTCCCATTCCTGATCCACATGAGTGTATCAGTGAAGTGGCTGGCAGCAGGAGATTTCTCCTCAGGCAGCAAGCATGAGGTTGGAAAATATTCAACACAGTCATCATCCATGTACTGTATTGTGGTTGAAGCCACAGGCTGAGGGGGTTACCTGCTTTAAGACTGAGCTAAGCAGAAGCAGTTTGACGGTGTCCTTGGGGCTACCTGATTGTAAAGGCATCATAATGAAACTGTAGCATTTCCACAACATGGGTCTCTGGATTGCCATCTAGAAGGAAAGCCCCAGAGAATCACTTTTTCTGCTTTGTCACCTCGGGATGTTTCAAAATGTTGCAGGTATCTTAGGGATTGAGTTTGTCATCTCCCTGATTGCTCAGTGGAAGAACTTGTCCAAACACTGACAACAAGGGTTAATGCAGCGTTACAGAGATAGGATAGGAGGGTAGATCTGGGTGTGAAATGCTCTTCGCAAGGGCAATGTGGACTCGATGGGCCAAATGGCCTGCTTCCATAATGAAGGGGCTCCACGATTGTATGAAATGTTGTATTTGTACCAGCCTCTGCCACTTCCTCTGACAGCTCATTCCATACATACACCAACCTCTGCATAGAAAGGTTGCCCCTTAGGTCCCTTTTAAATCTTTCACCTCTCACCTTAAACATATGCCCTCTAGTTTTGGCCTCCCCTACCCCGGGGAAAAGACCTTGGCTACTCACCCTATCAATGCCCCTCATCATTTTCTAAACTTCCACAAGGTTACCCCTCAGCCTTCGATGCTCAAGGGAAAATAGTTCCAACCTATTCAGCCTCTCCCGTTAGATCAAACCCTCCAACCCTGGAAACATCCTTGTAAAGCTTTTTCTGAACCCGTTCACATTTCACAACATCTTTCCTGTAGCAGGGAGACCAGAACTGAATGCAGTATCCCAAAAGTGGCCTAACCAATGTCCTGTACAGCTGCAACGTGACCCGCCGACTGTTATATTCAATGCATCAACCAATGAAGGTAAGCGTTGCAAACACTTTCTTCACTATGCTGTCTACCTGCAACTCCTCATCCTCAAAATATCCTTCCTGCATCTGCCATGTCTAGTCCTGTTAGAATTTCATAAGTTTCTATAAAGTCCCCCCTCATTCCTCTGAACTCCAGCAAATTTTATCCTAACTGATTCAACCTCTTCTCAAACGTCAGTCCTGCCATCCCAGGAATCAACTTGTTAAGCCTTCACCACTGTAGCAAGAACATCCTTCCTTGTATAAGAAGGCCAAAACTGCACACAGTATTCAAGGTGTGGTCTCACTTAGGTCCTGTATAACTGCAACAAGACATCCCTGCTCCTGTGCATAAATCCTCTTGTTATGCAGGCCAACAAACCATTTGTCTTCTTCAGCATTTGCTGCATCTGAATGCTTACCTTCAACAATTTGTGTGCAAAGACACCCAGGTCTCACTGCACATCCTTCTCTCTGAATTTATTGCTGTTCAGATAATAATCTGCCTTCCTCTTTATGTTACTAAAGTGAATAACTTCTCATTTATCTACATTATACTGCATCTGCCATGCCCACTTGCTCAGTTTGCCCAAATCTAACTGTATTCTTTTACCAACAACTCTACCCATCTCCTTTTAATTGTGTCTGTCCTCCCTAAATAATTATGTTATTAGTAATAATGGTCCTGGATTTCAGTTCCTCTCCTTGGTCACGCTGCAGCTATGTCTCTGTAATTGCAGCTATATGATAACTGTATATATCTATTTGTACTGCTAATTCATCTACCTCATTGCAAATGCTCCACACATTAAGACACAAAACCTTCAGATTTGTCTTTTTTAACCTTGTTAGTCATAATAAGCATACAATTAATAAAAATTAAAATCCAACTCAATGGGACAATACCAGGTGGTAAATAAAACCCTTGCTGTTGAGTCAACAAGCAGAACACATCAATAAATTGCAATTTGCAATACAATTATAAAGCGTCCAGCCTGACTGTTCCATGAAGGTGAACTCCTCTAAACACATTGAAAACAGATTGTTTAATAGCTGATGAAAGGTTGTTCCATAATGATGCCCAAAAAAATGAGAAATCTAGCCTGTAATAAAAAATACTGACGAGTAAAAGGTTTCACAAAGAAGTGTTTTTTGTTCAATAATTTGACACAGATAGTTTGGTACTGCATATTTTCTGACCCTTAGAGGACCAACTTGTGTAAACATTTCCTTACTAAATCTGCCAGTTGATATTCCACTTCAAATGTAGTGTTAATAAGTGCAAGCTGTCCAGTGCTGTGGAATGATATTCAGAAGCAAGAGGTTGACACAGATTCAACAGAATTCTCATAAAACATAGTGATTTGATTAAATGTGTTAATATTTATTTAACTAAAAACAGGTGGTGGACCATTTATCTAAGTCTGGAAGAAGAAAAGCTTGATAATCTGTTTTGTTGTTTAATGACGTTCTAATTTCTTGCTGTTTTCATTAATTTCTTCGGCAATTTTCCTTAATAGCCAAGAAATGTGGGCCCTAGAAACTATTGCATGTTCAAAACAAACTTTGCTCAAAGGTTTTCCTGCCCCATGAGACAAATGTTAGGTAGCAAGATCCATGGTTGGGGGGGAAGGAGCTCAGAAAGAATCTGACCAGGGATATGTGCTGAATATCAAGCATAGCAATTTTCTCTCACTAACTGGGTGTATGGATAAAACAAAGTTCCCTGAAGTATATCCTATCTTTGTGTGGTCTCTGATTTCTGCTTTTCTATGTGTAAGAAGTTTGGGCCAGATGCATGTCACTTAGTCCATTAGCTCCACAAGATGAATTTCAACTAGTGAGCCATCCAGAAATCACACCAGTGCTCCAATGTTTTTTCACCTCATAAGAGCAACATCACTGTTAAATACAGAGGAAGAACTTTGCAGAATCTACCAATAAACCTCCACGCAGTTGAAAAGGAATATGCTCAAAAAAATTAGAAAAATATAAACTGAAGTTTATAGTTCAGAAAGAAGGTTTGGTAGGGAGGGGGCATCTGGGGGAAGGGTCAAGGATCATCAAGCTAAACTGATAATACAGAGAACATCGACCAAATGTTAAGCTCTGTGTAAGTCGATGGTTTTGATTCAGTTAAAATCTCAATCCCAGCAGGCTGCTTGGGAATCTGAAGTCAGTTTAAGAACTAATTGGGGAAAAAAAAAGCAGTCAACAGGAAAAAAAGATCATTAAAACTGATGACAAAGCAAGGAGTTTCATCCTCGAGGCTAGTAGCGGGAGCTGGAAAACTGTCAACTAGGCCTGCACAACTCAGGAGAAAGCTCCTGCAAAGATGGCATTGTGTAAAGGGTTGAGGAAATGGATGCAGGCTGCAGTCCTGCCACCTAAATTAGGAAGATGCTTAGGGGTGGCCACAGAGCTGCTTGGAGTGGAGCGAGGCTGTTTAAAAGCTCACCTCTCTGCTGTGGGACTGCAGTTATGACAAAAAGAGAAAGGTCTATACCCCATCCATGCCACTCTACGGCCCTCGCCCACTCGGGAGGCCCCAATACCAGGCCATGCCCCTCACCCCTATGACCCCTCAGGCAAATAATACCGGGCCACACCTTACTCACCACCTATGGCCCCTCATGTCCCTGATGTCAGTTTATGCTCTTCACCCATTTCCTACAACCCTGATGCCCTCCATGCCTGTACTTATACCCAACTTATCCACTATGGCTCCTTATGTCCCTGTGCCAAACTATGGTCGATGCCCTCTCTGCACCATATAGAAACAATGAATATTGTAGTGACAGTATGATGTGTAAGTAAAAGCACAATTATATCAACAAAGCCTTCAGAACTGAATGCATTAAATCTATCAATGTGGTTGAACAGCTCATCATCTATGCCACTGCTTTGAAGGCTAAAAAATGATTGATGTCTGAATCAAAGAACATAGCCATCTGTTACACTGCTTCAGCTGAAAAGATGCCTCACCTGTCAATCAATCCAACTATCAAAGCACAAGGTAAAATTGATACAGTAAAATCCCAATCTCAATACTCTTCAATGTGAAGAGCACTTTATCCATTGGATAAATGAATGTATCTGATGTTTCATTGTGGTCAATTTTCCAGTCACTTACCTCTTTCAAACAAACCTTATCATCAATCATTGTACAAAAATAACTTATCATTTTGCGTGATATTACGACATGAATTTTGCCTATAAGCTGTTGAAACGCATCTCCTTCAGAAGTTTTCAGCTTGGCTCTATGAAAAGGGGAGAAGATGGCCTAGTGGTATTATTGCTAGGCTGTTAATCCCGAGACCCAGGTATCATTTCTGAGGACCCAGGTTCAAATCCCGCCATGGCAGATGGTGAAATTTGAATTCAATAAATATCTGGAATTAAGAATCTAATGATGACCATGAATCCATTGTTGATTGTCAGGAAAAACACATCTGGTTCACTAATGTCCTTTAGGGAAGGAAACTGCCATCCTTACCTGGTCTGGCCTACGTGTGACTCCAGACCCACAGCAGTGTGGTTGACTCTGAACTGCCCTCTGTGAAATTAGGGATGGGCAATAAACATTGCCTCACCAGCGATGCCCTCATCTTGTGAATGAGAAAAGAAAGAAAAAAAAATTTGCAGGGAACCTGAAATCTCCACACTACCATCAATGTCCAAATTGCTATGCTTAGGCTTGTGAACTATACCCTTATCCTATGCTTAGAAATATCACACGATGGGAATTAACTGGAATCTTTGAATCAGGTTCAGCCTTTTCCTCTCCAATATTGGTTTGGCCAACAGTGGAATGACAAAATCCAATGCCTGGAGACTACCTCACTACCACTTCGTCCTTATTCAGTAATTATTTTATCCTCCATTACTCACTCTGGTCTTTATGTGACTCTGGATCCACAACAATGTTACTGACTCCTTTTTGTTCAGAAATGGCCCAACAAGCCATTCAGATATATCAAACTGCTCCAAACACTGCATTTTAATCTTCTACTGTCATGGATACAACAGTTGAAGAAGATGGCTCACCATTAACACCTTAAAGGCAAGTAGGATGGGCAATAAATGAAAGCAATGTCCATATCTCATGAAATAATGTTATTTTAAAAGTGCACATCCTGTGCGAAAGATTGGCTTAAATTCATAAAATAATCTTAAACTACAGTGTTCCAGTGAAGGTCAGCACAAGCTGGAAGAACAACATCTCATTTTCTGCTTGGGAACCCTGCAGCCCTCCAGACTCAATATTGAGTTCAATAATTTTAGGGCCTGAACTCTCCCATGTCCCAGCCCCCTACCCCAAACACCTGGCCTTGTTATCACATAGCCTGCCATTACACACTACATATTAAAAAAAAAACAAAAGAACTGCGGATGCTGTAAATCAGGAAGAAAAACAAAGTTGCTGGAAACGCTCAGCAGGTCTGGCAGCATCTGTGAAGGAGAAAACAGAGTTAATGTTTCGGGTCCGGTGACCCTTCCTCAGAACACACTACCTATTGTTAGTCATTAACAGTCCCCATTAAGAGCTATTCACCCTCCCAGCCAGATCATTATCAACTCCTTTGTCTGTCCAACTGTTCTTCTCTCACTTTGGGTTCTATCCCCACCTATCATTTACTCCTTACCCCCTCCCCCCACCCTATCTTCTGTATATAAGCCAGTATTTTCCTAGCTACCATCAGTTCTGAGGAAAGGTCACTGGAGTGAAACGTTAACTCTGCTTTTTCTTCACAGATGCTGCCAGCCCTGCTGAGTTTTTCCAGAAACTTTTGTTTTTTATCCCTGAGTTGAAGCAAATTGGGCTTTAGCATTTTCTTTTCCCTGGATAGCTTTTCATCAGCTGCTTGCATTTTTTGGATTAACTCTTAGTGGAATGCTGTGAAGTATTGTCAGTCTTCCAGGTTGGAATCATTCCAGTCAATCTCTTTGCTTTATTCACTGTGTTATTGACCACTGCCTAAGTGCCCTGGATCTGTAAACCGTTGTTACCATGTGGTAAGATCAGGTCTGCACTCAAGCGATAATACAGTTCATTCAGGAGGATGGTGAGTAGACTGTCTGAGACTCCTACAGAATCAGGCCCCGTTTCCATCTTGTACTGACATTGTCGTGGTAGAGTTGGATATGTTCAGTCGCTCTTTTAGAGTAAAGGTATGGGTAACCCATTACTCTACAATCACTGGTTCTCCCATTCTAACAACAGAAATATACTTACACATACCTTGCTCTTCTCCTGTTGCTGAAAGTTGATATTTCTTTATATTCTTATGAACATGATACTTGGACAAATAATTCTTGGGCATACATATTACACTGTCTGTGTTGTCTGTAAGGAAATGAGAATATTGTATATTATCAAGCTACTATACGCAAGAATTTGCTGAGACCTGTGAGGCTAATATTGAAATCTGGATTCCAGGTGCACTGAGTCTCAGGTTCCAATCTTGGCTCCAATTTGGCCTCCAGCATTTATTCCCAGAATAAACAAAAGGTTAACCCAAGGTTAGATACAAGATCACTGTTCTATAGAGGGTTCTTATTGTTTAATCAATTAAAAACTGAAATATTTCCTTCAAGGATTTAGATTTTACATGTCAGTCATAGTAAAGTTATTGGAGATATATTTTACTGATTAAATATTCCAGTTAATCTTTAAACTGGATGAAAAGCATTATTGTCTTTATGACTTTAAAGAGCCAAAGTGGAAATGTATCTCTCTGTACTATTCCAAATGGAGGATCATTGGCCAGATTTTCTGAGGTGTGGCAATCTCATGCAAGCTGGAACTTCTTGTTTATGAAAGAAGGGAACTCCACATTTCTCAGAGGAGATTCTGACCAGGGCACCCTCAGAAATGTGGAACCACATTCCGTTCTGACAGTTCTCTAATTGCAAGAACTATCGGTGGAAGGTAAACCATTTTCTCATTTCACTGCAGACAGCTGCTGTATTCTGACATTTAAAAATCCTGACAGCTGCTGTGGAAACATAAATACATAAATCAAGTGTAATGTTAGGGTACTGGGAGAGTAAGGTGCCAGATGGGTAGGGGTGTAACTTGCCAGATTAGGACGAAGTCAAGTGAGAAGTGGATCGGATGCCAATTGGGTAGGGGTCCAGGATGCAAGGTGGCTCGCTAGCTAGGTAAGCGATGCAGTTTTCAGAGTAAGTTGTGCTGAGTGGGAGAAATCTGATCCATTGTGGGGTGGGGAGGGCAGGTGGGTGTCAAATTTGGGGGTAACAGTTCAGCAGTGGGTCATGTGCTACATCCTGCAGGGGTGGTTTGGTCAGGTCCAGTGGTGAGGCCCCATGCTTGGGTTGGGTCAGGTACCCCAGCGTGAGGAGGGAATCAGGTCCAGTCCAGTCGAAGGGAGGGTCAGGTCCACAGGGGGTGACGGGTGGTGAAAGAGATTCTGCTGTGGAGCAGGCTAAGAGTGAGGGGCAGCATGTGTTATGAACAGGCGAGGTGGTATGTTTTAGATGAAGACACAGTGACAAAATCTCAGGATGTGTTGGCATTCCAATATGAGTTGAGGCTAGTGCAAATGGGACCCAGTGTAACTGAAGGATTGATTTCCTGTTGACAGTCCAAGCACAGAGGATTATAAACATTTACAGTTAAAAAGGAAACTGTATTTCTATTAATTAAATGTGACATTTTTCTAATACAACAATTAGCCAGAAAGTGTTTTGACATTATAGGTCAGCATTATAAAGGCCTGTCAAATCAAAGTCCAATTTTTGCTTGTATTTAACAAATTAACCTGTCAGATATTTCAAACATTCAGGGTCTACGGTTGCAACTGAGTTGAAATGTTACCCTGCTTGGGTAGGAATGGAACAAATATGGGTTCTTTTGTTCCCTCATGGCCTCCAAGAAAAATCCTTTACATGTTTCAACTTGTCAAAAGGAATATTCCAAGACATGAGATAATTTTTTAAAAAGTTATATATTTTTATTTTACTATGGAAGACTGTAGGTCACAAACTATTTTGGTATTTTTCAATCCATATATTGTTGTATAGAAAGAGTAAATATGGACTATTGAATTTTAACTTTCATCAACTGATTGTTGTGCCTAAGATGTTTTTTTAAAGAGGCAGCAATATGTATCTGAAATGGTTGTCGTTAGCACAGATTGAGGCAAGCCTTGGTAGACTACATGGAATAAACCATGCCACCTACATTGAAATTATCATTTTTATGCAAAGACCAGGCAATTGAGTCAGCATAAAGAAATTCAGTTGTTGTCCGTGCTTTGGACACTCTGATCAGTTTATTTATTTAAAATGCTTTACCCCATAAGCGCTCTGGTTAGCAAGGCAGACAAAAGGACACAGCATTCAATTTGTGGTTTACCTGGATTTTATTAATAAAATATTCAGTTTTAAAAATACCATGTGAGCACTTTCAAAATTCCCACGATATTTACTCTCTATCTAGCTGCATCCATCTGAGAAAGGGCACTACCTGCAATGATGCATGTATTTGAACTAGCCCGTTGGAATCCCTTCCATGAAGGTGGGTCTCTCAGGTCAGGGCTCATCTTCTCCTGGGTCTTCTTGGATTGACACATGGTCTTTCCCCGCGTGTCTCATTGCTAGCCTTCCCTGCATCTTCACTGAGTCACCACTGCGTCTTCATTGCATCTTCACAGAGGGGCTGGCTTCCAGGTGTGTTTGAGTGTGTATTATGCCTCCCTCACCCTTGACCTTTCAGAATGCTCTGTGGCCTTTGGCCAAAGGAGTCATGCACTGGGTTCAAATCATCCAATGGGATCACGCCAACACGCTTCACTGTTGCCATGCGGGAGGTGTAAAGTGCACATTCTCAGGCAATGTGCCAGCATGTCTGATCGACACTTCTCCAATACATAAACCTCGGGGTGGTTGTAGCCGGTTTCCCTTGAAGCTTTTTGACCTCTTTGATCTTTGTTTCCACTGTTTTCTGTTGCTGATAGTTGCTGGATGCAGTTTCATTTAGCTTGGTCAATTTTCTGTCAGGTCTGATTTCTCCAGCTGTTGCTCAATTTAGACTGTCCAATTTTGTGCCTGTGATCACTTGACCACATGGTATTCCTCTTTCATTCACAAATATATGATGATTTCACATACTGAGAAATGAAAGGCAAACCTGCCAATTAGTCAGCTTAGAAAGACAATGGAGCTTAGCTCTCGAATACACACTGAACTATATTTGAACAGAGATAGTAGGAACTGCAGATGCTGGAGAATCTGAGATAACAAGGTGTAGAGCTGGATGAACACAGCAGGCCAAGCAGCATCAGAGGAGCAGGAAGGCTGACGTTTCGGGCCTAGGCCCTTCATCATTCTGCTTGGCCTGCTGTGTTCATCCAGCTCTACACCTTGTTATCTTATATTTGAACAGGCTGCTTTTGAACAGCACAGCAGAGATTATGAAAAATGAATTTGAGACAACAAGAGCTGGAATTTCCACATCCTGCCTGTTTCTCTTATAATTTCAAAAAATTACACTTGATGAAAAAGCAACTTGGAAAAGCAATCATTCACCAAGTATTCAAAGATCCCTACAGATTCCGGTACTGCTGCGGATATGAATGAACAATTATTCAACTATGGCCTCAGGTTTAAAACATAACATCTCAGAAACTACAAGGATGTTTAAACTGTAGAGCCTTACTTCTATCTGTAATACTCTTTCCTTTTCAAAAATCATCTTGTTTTTATTTGTTTTACTATTTTTCTCAATCAGAGTAGATAATAAAATTCTTCTTTTTGTTACTCAAGAAAACCTTGGTAATTGGCTCCCTAATTTCATATTGAACAGTAGATTAACTGATGTATGATAACAGTCTGCTAAAGAGAAATAACATATATTTGTTGCAACAAACTGAGCGGGGTTTAAAAAGAGCAGAGCCAATTCTGTCTGATCATCTGGTTATAATACATCTAGTAGGGTTTATATCTTCCAAGAAAAATAATTTAACCTTGAACTGTTTTGCTCTAATGCCACCATTTGAGGTCCTTTCCTGATGATATGCCATTGTCATTGACAGAACAGCATGTAACTGCTTTGATAGTATCATTTCTTTCGTCTAATTTTTATAATCCTACCCCTTGAATTTTGGATGAGATTATTGATCTGGCAAAACACCACTGCCACTCTCCAACCACCAAGAAGATGCAATGTATTTTCAGGCCGTAACATTTATTTTGTGCAGTAGAAGACCTGTGCTCTTGCTTAGTTGTATAGTTTTTGATATTAATATCAGTTGCTAACAAATTAGAAAAGATTTTTGAGTTTCAATTCTTCATGGATTTTCCAGCTTCTCCTTGTACAAAGGGAACTGTGGAGAATGGTTGCTTGTGGTTCTTCATGTGTTGTTGGCTTGTTTTCTAGATCAACTCATTGTCTTCACTGTTATCCTATGAAGTCAGCTTGAGTATTTCCTCATATTGACTTGGTCTTCTTTTAGTGCATCTTCATCAAGTCTACTGTCCAAATATTTCATTTCTCCTCCCTTAAAAATCACCGTTTTTCAAAAGACATTCACAACAAACTATCATCCAAATATAAGTGAAAAGCTGATCAGCAGAGTGAATTCTTTATTTAATGCAATATATTAAAGCCATGTTTTGTACCTGTTATTATAGATCAACTTTTTTGTCAGTTTATGAAGAATATTATCCATAATTCTAACCTATCACATTTGAATATCTCATTTAATGAAGCATTTCATGCCAACACACAACAAGAACTAGACAGCATCCAGGGCTTGGGTTCATAAGCAACTGGGGACATTCACTTTACACAAATGACAATTCATGACTATCTCCATACAAGGAGAGTCTAACTGTCTTCCTTTGACATTCACTGACATTATCATCACTGATTTCCCCACCATCAAAACCCTGCAGGATAAATTACTATATTCAATGCATTGTCACATTCAGTGAATGACTCCAGTCAGTTTGGATACTGTTTTGTACAAAAACATTCTACGAAAAAGCTTGTTAATATACTTCTTGACAAGTTCCTTTATGATGAGAGGTTGTTTCCTGTAGTATTTGGCTACTTCATTTTGGTTTGTTTTGATGATTCATTCATCCTTATTGTGCTCTTGTGAATCTTGTTACAAGGGACATATGGAGGATCATTCTAGTATCCTGAGTATTTTACATCTGCTTGGTACAATCTGAAACATTGCACTGTATTTCTGACAAAAGATCGATCACCAACCTAATTGTACATCTTATATTCCTCTCTCCATAGATGCTATCTGACCTTTTGAGTTTTCAGGTTTAATTTTAAATAAAAAAAGTTCCAAAAAAAAAGTTCTATATGTTATTCATGAATAAGGTTTCAAGGTCGCAGGAGTGTACCGGCAGGCAGGAAGGTGGTTTGAAGTGTGTCTACTTCAACACCAGGAGCATCCGGAATAAGGTGGGTGAACTTGCAGCATGGGTTGGTACCTGGGACTTCGATGTTGTGGCCATTTTGGAGAATTGGATAGAGCAGGGACAGGAATGGTTGTTGCAGGTTCTGGGGTTTAGATGTTTCAGTAAGATCAGGGAAGGTGGTAAAAGAAGGGGAGGTGTGGCATTGTTAGTCAAGGACAGTATTACGGTGGCAGAAAGGATGTTTGACGAGGACTCGTCTACTGAGGTAGTATGGGCTGAGGTTAGAAACAGGAAAGGAGAGGTCAACCTGTTGGGAGTTTTCTACAGGCCTCCAAAAAGTTCCAGAGATGTAGAGGAAAGGATTGCAAAGATGATTCTGGATAGGAGCGAAAGTAACAGGGTAGTTGTTATGGGGGACTTTAACTTTCCAAATATTGACTGGAAACGCTATAGTTCGAGTACTTTAGATGGGTCAGTTTTTGTCCAATGTGTGCAGAAGGGTTTCCTGACACAGTATGTAGATAGGCCAACAAGAGGCGAGGCCACATTGGATTTGGTACTGGGTAATGAACCAGGCCAGGTGTTAGATTTGGAGGTAGGTGAACACTTTGGTGATAGTGACCACCATTCGGTTAAGTTTACTTTAGCGATGGAAAGGGATAGGCATATACCGCAGGGCAAGAGTTATAGCTGGGGGAAAGGCAATTATGAGGCAATTAGGCAAGAGTTAGGATGCATAGGATGGAGAAGGAAACTGCAGGGGCTGGGCACAATTGAAATGTGGAGCTTGTTCAAGGAACAGCTACTGCGTGTCCTTGAGAAGTATGTACCTGTCAGGCAGGGAGGAAGTGGTTGAGTGAGGGAACCGTGGTTTACTAAAGAAGTTGAGTCTCTTGTCAAGAGGAAGAAGGAGGCTTATGTAGAGATGAGGCGTGAAGGCTCAGTTAGGGCGCTTGAGAGTTACAAGTTAGCCAGGAAGGACCTAAAGAGAGAGCTAAGAAGAGCCAGGAGGGGACATGAGAAGTCTTTAGCAGGTAGGATCAAGGAAAACCCTAAAGCTTTCTATAGGTATGTCAGGAATAAAAGAATGACGAGAGTAAGTTTGGGGCCAGTCAAGGACAGTAGTGGGAAGTTGTGCGTGGAGTCTGAAGAGATAGGAGAGGAGCTAAATGAATATTTTTCGTCAGTATTCACGCAGGAAAAAGATAATGTTGTCCAGGAGAATACTGAGATACAGGCTATTAGACTAGACGGGATTGAGGTTCATAAGGAGGAGGTGTTAGCAATTCTGGAAAGTGTGAAAATAGATAAGTCCCCTGGGCCGGATGGGATTTATCCTAGGATTCTCTGGGAAGCTAGAGAGGAGATTGCAGAGCCTTTGGCTTTGATCTTTATGTCGTCATTGTCTACAGGAATAGTGCCAGAAGACTGGAGGATAGCAAATGTTGTCCCCTTGTTCAAGAAGGGGAGTAGAGACAACCCTGGTAATTATAGACCAGTGAGCCTTACTTCGGTTGTGGGTAAAGTGTTGGAAAGGATTATAAGGATTATATTTATAATCATCTAGAAAGGAATAATTTGATTAGGGATAGTCAACACGGTTTTGTGAAGGGTAGGTCGTGCCTCACAAACCTTATTGAGTACTTTGAGAAGGTGACCAAACAGGTGGATGAGGGTAAAGCGGTTGATGTGGTGTATATGGATTTCAATAAAGTGTTTGATAAGGTTCCCCATGGTAGGCTATTGCAGAAAATACAGAGGCTTGGGATTGAGGGTGATTTAGCGGTTTGGATCAGAAATTGGCTAGCTGTAAGAAGACAGAGGG
This sequence comes from Rhincodon typus, assembly GCF_021869965.1. Lineage (NCBI taxonomy): Eukaryota > Metazoa > Chordata > Chondrichthyes > Orectolobiformes > Rhincodontidae > Rhincodon > Rhincodon typus. The sequence goes on along the minus strand of NC_063332.1, from coordinate 97,999,986 downwards.
TGGTGATTGATGGCAAATGTTCATCCTGGAGTTCAGTTACTAGTGGTGTACTGCAAGGATCTGTTTTGGGGCCACTGCTGTTTGTCATTTTTATAAATGACCTGGATGATGACGTAGAAGGATGGGTTAGTAAATTTGCGGATGACAATAAAGTCGGTGGAGTTGTGGATAGTGCGGAAGGATGTTGCAGGTTACAGAGGGACATAGATAAGCTGCAGAGCTGGGCTGAGAGGTGGCAAATGGAGTTTAATGCGGAAAAGTGTGAGGTGATTCACTTTGGAAGGAGTAACAGGAATACAGAGTACTGGGCTAATGGTAAGATTCTTGGTAGTGTGGATGAGCAGAGAGATCTCGGTGTCCATGTGCATAGATCACTGAAAGTTGCCACCCAGGTTGATAAGGTTATTAAGAAGGTGTACGGTGTGTTAGGTTTTATTGGTAAAGGGATTGAGTTTCGGAGCCATGAGGTCATGTTGCAGCTGTACAAAACTCTGGTGCGGCCGCACTTGGAGTATTGCGTACAGTTCTGGTCGCCGCATTATAGGAAGGATGTGGAAGCATTGGAAAGGGTGCAGAGGAGATTTACCAGGATGTTGCCTGGTACGGAGGGAAGGTCTTATGAGGAAAGGCTGAGGGACTTGAGGCTGTTTTCATTAGAGAGAAGAAGGTTAAGAGGTGACTTAATAGAAACATACAAGATGATCAGAGGATTAGATAGGATGGACAGTGAGAGCCTTTTTCCTCGGATGGTGGTGGCTAGCACGAGGGGACATAGCGTTAAATTGAGGGGTGATAGATATAGGACAGATGTCAAAGGTAGGTTCTTTACTCAGAGTAGTAAGGGCGTGGAATGCCCTGCCTGCAACAGCAGTAGACTCGCCAACTTTAAAGGCATTTAAATGGTCATTGGATAAACATATGGAAGATAATGGGATAGTGTAGGTTAGATGGGCTTCAGATTGTTTTCACAGGTCGGCGCAACATTGAGGGCCGAAGGGCCTGTACTGCGCTGTAATGTTCTATGTTCTATGTTCTATATATTAAAATAAATTTCTGTTTGCTGTTCAAAATGACTAGTGATGTTCTGGAATTCATAGAATCCCTACAGTATGGAAATAGGCCTTTCGGCCAAACAAATCCACACTGACCCATCCCCCTATAGCCCACCTAAGCTCCACTTCCCTGAACACTACGGGCAATTTAGCATGGCCAATCCACCTAGCCTGCACATCTTTGGACTGTGGGAGGAAACTGGAGCACCCAGAGGAAACCCATGAAGACATGGAGAGAATGTGCAAACTCTACACAGACAGTCACCCAAGGGTGGAATCGAACCCAGGTCCCTGGTGCTGTGAGGCTGCAGTGCTCAGCACTGAGTCACCATGCTGCCCTTAAGAGTGGTCTACTTGGATCATCAAACAGTTTTTCTAAAATCATTTAAAAGGATATATTGCTTCATGTGCTTTCCTAGCTAGGTCAGTATTTACTGCCCATCCCTAATTTGCCTTGGCAGTGATGAGCTGCCCCCCTGAGCCACTGTTGTCCATTTGGTGTAAGTACATGTATAATGTTGTTCGAGAGTGAGTTCCAGGATTTTGATCCAGGAATAGATATATTTCAAGTCAGGATGCTGAGTGGCTTGGAGAGGAACTTGCAGGTCGTGGTGTTCCCATTTATCTGCTGCCCTTGTCCTTCTAGATGGTATTGGACATGTTTTGGAAGGTGCTATCTGAGGACCTGAATCTGGTGAATTTCTGCAGTGTATCTTATAGATGGTACACACTGCTATTACTTTGCATCAGTAGTGAAGGACGTGAATGCCCGTAGATGTGGTGCCAGTCAAGCAGGCTGCTTTGTCCTGCATAGCGACAAGCTTCTTGCCAAATGTTGGAGCTGCACACATCCAGGCAAGTGGGGACTATCACATACCAGGCTTGTGGCTTGTACATGATGGACAGGCTTTGGGGAGTCAGGCAGTGAGTTAGTGGCTACATGATTTTTTTTTCCCTAATCATTCACAGGATGTGGGTGTTGCTGTCCAGGCCAGCATTTATTGCCCATTCTTAAGGATCTGGAGTCACATGTAGGCCAGACCAGAATGGCATAAGTGAACCAGATGGGTTTTTACAACAATTGACAACAGTTTTATGGGTTTCTTAATTCCAGATTTTTATTGAATTGAAATTTTAACCATCTGCCTTGGCAGGATTTGAACCCAGGTCTCCAGAGCTTTAGCTGGGTTTCTGGATTATTAGGACTAGTGATAATACCACTAGGCCATCACCCAGAAGGTAGAGCCACTAGATGTGGTTTATTTGGACTTTTAGAAGGCTTTCAATAAGGTCCCATATGAGAAATTAGCATGTAAAATTAAAGTGCATAGGATTGGGGATAGTATACTGACATGGGTAGAAAACTGGTTGGCAGACAGGAAACAAAGAGTAGGAATAAAGAGGTATTTTTCAGAGTGGTAGGAAGTGACAAGTGAAGTACCATAAGGATCAGTGCTTGGACCCCAGCTATTCACTATATATTAATAATTGAGATGAAAGAACTAAATGGGATGTCTCCAAGTTTGCAGACAACTCAAAGCTGGTTGGGAGGGTGAGCTGTGAGAAGGATGTAAAGAAGGTTCAGTGTGATTTGGAAAAGCTAGGGTAAATGCATTGGAGTATAGTGTGGATAAATATGAGACATCCACTTTGATCACGAAAATAGGAAGGCAGATTATTATTTGAAGGGAAATAGATTGGAAACGGAGGGGTGCGATGAGAACTGGGTGTCCTTGTACACCAGTCACTGAAAGTAAGCATGCAGATGCAGCAGGCAGTAATGAAAGTAAATAGTATGTTGATTTTTATAACAAGTGGATCTAGCGCAGAAGCAGGGATGTCTTGCTGCAATTACACAGTACATTGGTGAGGGCACACCTGGAGTATTGTGTGCAGGTTGGTCTCTTTATCTCTTTGGTCTCTTTGGATAGATAGCATGGCGTCTATTTTTGCTGTCAGTGTTCCGGAAAAAATGCAACATTGTAAACATGTCACAATGTGCAGATATGAGTTCTAAAACTGCAGCCATCTCTTTGCACAGTCTTCTTAGTTTAAAACAGTGCCTTCCTTTTTTTAAAGTCTACAGTCCATTTTAAAATGTAATAAAAGATGTGGTCTTTACAGTATGGTGTTAGTGACACACACAGAATGGAGAGTATTCTTAATGTGAAGACAGGACTTTGTCTCCTCAAGGAATTTACAGTTGTTACTCCTTTCAATGCTGACATGATCAGATTTATCTGCGGCAGGTCAGATGGTGAGGATGAAGTCAAGTATGTTTTTCCCTCTTGATGGTTCTCTCACCATTTGCCGCAGACCCAGTCTAGAAGCCATGTCTTCCTGCTGGAATAGACAGGAAGACAGTGCGCTCTGCCAGTCAATTACCTAGTGTAACATTCAGTTATTCTGCCTTTGAATCCATAAGGCTATTTACTATTGATGCTCCCTGTGATTTATCAGTTAAGGCTGGACGTGGTTTCAGAGAAAAGTAAACAATCTGTTTCAGTTTTTATTATTACAGTTGTGGCATGCTACAAAATGTCATTCTAGTCAGTTACATGTTTTATGTCACTGAAGACAGAAACGTTATGAGAGTAAATCCTGTTGTTAGGCTTGGATTGAAATGTGAAAATCCCACTGGACAGTGCATTAATTTGGTTGATGATGGACAACAGTATCTTACCCATTTACTGGATTCATCAAGATCAAGGGTACCACGCCTGTTGACAAATGTTTTCCACCAGTTTTACAAAATTTGAAACAGTTGCCATTTGCATTTCATGCTGAAGTGTCAGAGGACCTGGAACAACTAGAAGAGGGTGGTATCATTAAATTAATCAACTCATCGTCATGGAAATAAAGCCCAGTCAATGCATGATGCAAAAACTGGTGACCTACTCTACATGCGACCTGAAGGTGATCAATAGAATTATCATCGCAGAACAGTATTCACTTCCTACAATCCAAGGTCTGTCAGCCTCAATTTGTAACTCCACCATTTTCACAGCTCAATATGTAGCAGAGCTGTTTTCAGATACATCGAGCAGAGCAAAGTTGATAACTCAACAGTTCTTTATTACTGAATCAGAGATAGTAGGAACTGCAGATGCTGGAGAATCCGAGACAACAAGGTGCAGGGCTGGATGAACACAGCAGGCCAAGCAGCATCATAGGAGCAGAGAGGCTGACGTTTCGGGCCCAGACCCTTCATCAGAAAAGGGGGAGGGGAAGGGGGTTTTGAAATAAATAGGGAGAGAGTGGGAGGCGGATAGAAGAGGGATAGAGGAGAGGATAGGTGGAGAGGAAACAAACAGGTCGAAGAGGCGGGGATGGAGCCAGTAAAGGTGAGTGTAGGCAGGGAGTTAGGAAGGGGATAGGTCAGTCCAGGGAGGACGGACAGGTC
>NC_063332.1:97972484-97995431 GCF_021869965.1 Rhincodon typus | reverse complement strand
TGTTTATTGCGAACCGAGCGTAGGTGTTCTGCAAAGCGGTCCCCGAGTCTCCGCTTGGTTTCCCCGATGTAGAGGAAGCCACACCGGGTACAGCGGATGCAGTATACCACATTGGCAGATGTGCAGGTGAACATCTGCTTGATGTGGAAAGTCTTCTTGGGGCCTGGGATGGGGGTGAGGGAGGAGGTATGGGGGCAGGTGTAGCACTTCCTGCGGTTGCAGGGAAAAGTGCCGGGTGTGGTGGAGCTGGAGGGGAGTGTGGAGCGGACAAGGGAGTCACGGAGAGAGTTGTCCCTCCGGAAAGCAGATAAGGGTGGGGAGGGAAAGATGTCTTTGGTGGTGGGGTCGGATTGCAGATGGCGGAAGTGTCGGAGGATGATGCGTTGGATCCGGAGGTTGGTGGGGTGGTACGTGAGGACGAGGGGGATTCTTTTTTGGTTCTTATTGCGTGGACGGGGTGTGAGGGATGAGGTGCGGGAGATGTGGGAGACACGGTTGAGGGCGTTCTCGACCACCGAGGAGGGGAAGTTACAGTCCTTGAAAAACAAGGACAACTGAGATGTACGGGAGTGGAATGCCTCATCCTGGGAGCAGATGCGGCGGAGGCGAAGGAATTGGGAATAGGGGATAGCATTTTTGCAGGAAGGTGGGTGGGAGGAGGAGTATTCTAGGTAGCTGTGGGAGTCGGTGGGCTTGAAATGAATATCGGTTTCTAGGTGGTTGCCCGATATGGAGACAGAGAGGTCCAGGAAGGGGAGAGAGGTGTTAGAGATGGTCCAGGTAAACTTAAGGTTGGGGTGGAAGGTGTTAGTGAAGTGTATGAACTGTTCGAGCTCCTCGTGGGAGCACGAGGCGGCGCCGATACAGTCATCAATGTAACGGAGGAAGAGGTGGGGTTTAGGGCCGGTGTAGGTACGGAAGAGGGATTGTTCCACGTAACCTACAAAGAGGCAGGCGTAGCTTGGGCCCATGCAGGTACCCATGGCTACCCCCTTTGTCTGTAGGAAGTGGGAGGAATTGAAAGAGAAGTTGTTGAGTGTGAGGACGAGTTCGGCTCATGGATGTGTGTTTCAGTTCTGCAGAATCCCCTATGGACTAAGTTCAGTACCTAGCCCAGTCCAGAAAATCATTATGTCAGTCTTGTCCAAAACCAAAGGCATACCCAAACTACTTGACAATGTTGTTTCCATGGAGGTAATAAAGCGGAGGACGGTCAGCAATTATCAGCTGAGCTCACTTGAGCTGTACAACACAGTTTGATGCTCAACAAAGACAAATAAACATTCATGGAATCTGAGATTGATTTTCCAAGGCACATAGTGATAGCAGCTGGAGGAACATCTGCACACAACATCATCAAAGCCATTCGTGTGCTTCCAACATCATCCTAAATAAAAGAGGTGGCACTGTTCCTATATCACAAATTCATTCCTAAGTGAAAACCGAAAGAACTGTGGATGCTGTAAATCAGGAACAAAAACAGAAGCTGTTGGAAAAACTCAGCATGTCTGGCAGCATCTGTGAAGAAAAAATCAGAGTTAACCTTTCGGGTCCAGTGACCCGAGTCACCAGAGCTCTGAGTTCTGAGGAAGGGTCGCCGGACCTGAAATGTTAACTCTGATTTTTCCTTCACAGATGCTACTGGACCTGCTAAGCTTTTCCAGCAACTTCTGTATTTGTTCATTCCTAAGTGCTCAGATATCATGGAGCCTCTTCAGAAGCAACTGCGCAGAGGTAATTATTGTGAATGGATGATCACACAGCAAACAGCATTTGGCCTGTAAAGGCCAAGATAGAATCCTTGCCAGTTCTTGCACATTTCAACCTGCACATGGAAACATATGTCCCAACAGACACTACAGGAAATTTGACTGGAGCTGTCCTCTCACAGTACATTGTTGGCAGCAAACAATCAATTGCTTATGTATCACACCCCTTGATGGAAACTGCAAATACTTTACTGGAGAGTATAAAGCACTTGGCTGCATCTATGCTTGTGAACATTGGCACATTGACTTACCTTGGTGACTGAGCATAGAATGAATCTGCAAGGAAATACACCAGGGACAAAGACGATATAATCAGAACACAGGACCCGAGGCCTATGAGAGGGTGCAGAGAGCCACTGTTGTTGCCACAGCTCCAGAACACAGGGTTTGAATATATAACCAAATGGTGACATCACAGCAAAGGCATCAGTTACCTACTTCGTAAGGATCCGAGTGAGTGTCTGTTTGAAAAGAGCAAGATCAACTGGACCCAATTGATGAGTAATTTTATTTTCTGCTTGTGCAGTTCCAGCTTAAAGTAAATAGTCTGAAAGTAGACTGAAGGCACGGAAGGATAAGTTGCCTGCATGGAATTCCCATGTGGGGAGTCAAGGATGTTTCATATGGCTGAGATGATCACATGAGTGGGAAATAGTTCCAGTGCATAAAGTTGAGATCTGAGTATTGGAACATGAGTGGCAGCTGGAGACACTGTGGTGCATCTGTAAAGCTTAGAACAATGTGGATAGCAGACTTTACTATGTGGTCACACTGCCGGATGAGAGCAGGCAGGTGGAGAGGGAATAGGCATAGCAAGCCTAGAATGACCAGGCAGGTAGTGCCCTGAGTCACTCACTAACAGGTTTCCAATTTTAGTACTGGTGAGGGCAATGATTCTTCAGAGGAATGTAGCGAGAGCCAAGCCCAGGGCACTGCAAATAGCTGAGCTGTTTAAGCAGTGAATAAGAAGAAGAAAAGCAATAGTAAAGGGTGATTCGATTGTTAAGGAAATATGCAGACATTTCTGTGGATATAGATGAGAATCCCAGATGGTATGCTCCCTCCCTGGTGGCAGGGTCAGGCTGTCATAGTGCGGCAGCAGAACATTATTTTGGGAAAGCATGAAGAAACACAGGTGGTGATCCTCATTGGCACCAGTAACATAAGTATAAAGAGGAATGAGGCCTGAAAGTCCAAATTAGGAGTTGGAAAAGTTGGACTTCTAAGGTAGTAGTCTCCAGATTGTACCAAGTATCACATGCTGCATAGTGAGTTTAGAAATACAGAGATTGAAGGAATGAACACACAGCAGGAGGAAGGATTTTTTATTTTTGGGGCATGGGACTGATTGTGGGGCAGCTGAGACCTGTATAAGAGGACAAGTTGCATCCTAGCAGGACTGGGACTACCATCTCCATGGGGAGATTTGACAATCCTGCAGGGGAGAGTGTAAACCAGCTTGTCAGGGTAGGGTGGCAACTGAAGAGGAATGTTACTGGAATAAAAACAAAGCTGATTATGGGAAGTAGAAAATCTAAGCGAAAGTTGAAAATAGCAGAAACAAATCCCAGAATAAACCAGGATCAAATTATAAAACAGTGTTAAAATGGCAGAATTGTGAGTAAACTAGCAGAATACACATGGCATTCACAACAAGATAGACAAATTGAGAGTGCTGGTAGAGGGAAAAGGCTATGGTTTAATGGCCATTGAGGAGACCTAGCTGCAGTACAATCAAAACTAGGAAGTGAAGATTAAATATTTTAAACAATGACATTTAGGAGGGTTAGCTAAAAAGAAAAAGGTGGGGTGGTGCTGATAGTAAAGGAAGAATTGGTGTATTAGTTACAAATGATCTCTGATTGACAGATCAGGATGTAAAATCTTTCATAAAAGCAAAATACTGTGGATACTGGAAATCTGAAAAATAATAGAAAAAGTTGGAGAAACTGAACAAGTCTGGCAGAGTCTATGGAGACATAAATAGAGTTAATGTTTGAGTTTGATATAACTTCCTCAGAAAGGTTTTGTATTCTCCATTTTATTTTTACCTCCCAGCGAGTTGTGACAAGGAGAGTGATGAGAAATATATGGCATGTGTTGACTGCACCAAATCTGGATGGGACAGGCTTTTTTTTTTAATTTTCTGGCTGCAAATATTTGCTCCTCTTGTTTCTGTTTCTCCTTCTAAAGCATTCTGTTTGATTCAGACTGTGCTACTTCAAATTCCAACACCATGTAGACTTTTAATGTTGGTGCTTAAGAGAAATTAACACTTTAGAGTTTTAAAACATGGAGTCAGTGTCCCAGACAAAATAAATGTAACATTTATTGTAATATTTATTATTGTAATATTTATAAAATAAGAGGTACACTAGGTGTTGATTGCAGAGTTATAACTACAGTTATATTTGCCTACATTTATTTACAATCATCACTATGATTAAAATGTATAGATAGCTTATGAAAAAGCATACACAAAGGAAGAAGCACTTTCTTATAATAAACCAAATTGGAAATTGTATTTTATTGACCATACACAATGCTTAGATCACTATCCCTTTAACAGTTATACTTATAATCGGGTGTGCGTGCAAGTTTGTGCATGAGAGACATTAGGTCAATGTATATTTGTTGGCTGAACTAAGCACTGTGCATTTGTCAACATGTCAGGCTTAATATTCAGGCAAACTGTGCAGCTCAATAAATTCAACATGGCAGAAAAAAACAAAAGTTTAATTACATTGAACAATCCTTCACTGCAATCTATTGGTCAAAATGTAAGAAAACATAATTCTCATTCTTCCCCAGTAAAGCTTCCTGGAAAGATTATAATGATTGATGTTTCCTTTTCACTGATGTCACATTGTAAATCAGCACATGCCTTCTATTTTTCATTCTTCACATTAATCTCTGTCATACTTTTAACCAATAAGATAATGTGTTGATATCAGCTAGTCAGAACACTTCATTGTGCCAAACTGCTGCTGTAAGAGTCTGCTTTTCCATTTCCCAAAGGAAGTAAGAAAATAAATATGACTTTTAACATTAAGTGAATCAAATAAAAATAAAAGTACAAAAGCTGCTCTTGTCAGTAAAAGTGAATATAACATTGCTTGACATCTTGATGCTGGGCAGGCCATCTGTGGAATCATCAAGAAGAGAATGGGAGGTAGATAGAGTGAGACAAATTACAGCAACCACTATATCTTTCTGGCTTCTTCAAAAAGCATGAAGGAAAAGCTTAGAACAAAGCTTGTCCAATCAGCCAGGATTTCTTTTCTTTGTATGTGTATGTGTGTCAGATGAGGAAATTATGAAAGAAACTTCAAAGGGTAGGGAAATAGTTGTAAAAAAGCAGTGGAATTCAATGGAATACTCAAGGTCAATTCTGTTTTATCTGAAAAAAAGCTAATTTTTACAGAATTTTCTAGCAATATTGAAACTGTGGGAAAACAAGGCCACCACTACCAAAGATAGCAAGGTGTAGAGCTGGATGAACACAGCAGGCCAAGCAGCATCAGAGGAGTAGGAAGGCTGACATTTCGGGCCTAGACCCTTCTTCAGAAATATTTCGGATTCTCCAGCATCTGCTGTTCCTATCACCACTACCAAATATTTGTTTGCACCAAATATCACCATTTTGCTGACACTTGAAATTTTTTTCGACAATATTCACTAAAGATGGATGTCAGGGATAATGGATGATGTCCTGTTTCTGGAAGACCACCTTTAAAAGTACTAAGGACAGTTGGGAAATTTCCAAAATGATAAGTAACTGGAGAACAAGCCAAATAGCAACTCATGCGAATTTCTCAGCTTCTGATTTAGTCTAGGCCTCACTGAAGCCAATAACTTCTTGCCACTATAACCTGTTTAGCAAAGTTATGACAACAGTTTGAGGAACTCCCATGGATGTTCTACCAGCAGGGTCAGCTTGCTTTGTTGTCTATTTTATATCTCAAACCATTGTCAATATTACATACCTGCTTATGTGTGTTTAGGAACTTTATTTACAATGCTTTGGGAAGTCCACTGTGTGCTTCAGCTCTAGCTTCTAACTCTTTCTACAGTATGTTGACATTTCTCTGAATTCATACCCAGGTTTGACTAATCAAACACAGTGAACGTCAATAGTAAACAGACTTGTACATTCAAACACAGAACAGTTCAACACAACATGCAATTCATTCAGTAGTTCAGTCATTCAGCGTTATTTTTACTGTTTATGGAACATTGTTTTGTGTAAATTGCCGAAAGCAGAAAAAAACAGTAACTGAAATTCGAAGACAATTTATTTTCCAAAGACATGAAGTGGAATTTATGATGTGATTCTTTCTTTCAAATGCAACAATTGCTAATGGAATTGTTAGTCTCATCCAAGAAAACAGATACCAGATGCAGAAAAGAGACACATAACCACCAAAAATATGCTGAGGTAAAATATACCCAAATTAACAAATACACCAATAGACAGTTACTGTTGCATTGAATTGAATGAATAGCTGCATTCAAATAGTCTGATAGTGTCCAATACTGAATATCCAAATCTTGACCAAATTTGAAAACTCTAAGTTTGAAAAAAAATCATATTTCTACAATTTATGATGTTAGACAAGAAGGAGAGTATCTCATGTGATTTTATGGATTAAAAAGTGCCATTGATCATATTAATGAAGGAACATTAAATACATTCATGCACCATTCCTATCTGCTGTTCTCAAAGTATTAAGTTACCTGTATGAAAGTATGAAGTAGTGATCAGGTCAATGTTACAGGGTGCATTAAAGTTCCATTCATTAATACTGCCAGTAGTCATTCCTGGTTTAAGTAGAAATATTTTCATCTAGGGGACAGATATTAGTGAAACTCTGAGTCAGCATTTGAACCTCAACGGCAAAATAATTGTTACTGTTAATTTTTCATCCCTGCCCAAGTTTCTGTTGAAAGATACTCCCAGCATTTACCGAACAAGAAATATACTTTTCACTTGTGTAGTATGGGAATTCTAATGGTCAAAAAGTTGGATCTCGTCAAGATACTGCTGAAATTTAAGAACTTCAAAAAGACAATTCCTCAGCTATAGAGTTAAAACTGTCACAAGTCGTGTCCTCTTTGATTAGTGTTTAATTACAGATTAATTGTAATCATAAAAATCTACATAGTTGTAAACATTAAGACACCTTAACATGATACTATGAATGTATCAGAATATGAACTAAAATCAGACAGAAAACAGGCAATGACTCTGGTGTAATTTTGTATTCTAGAACTGTGACATGTTTGCTGAAAATTTGTGATATATGGTAACATTCTCCATGCAGAAATAACAGCTGTCAAACACCATTTTAATGTTTCAATAAATCATCCCAGAATATAAGGAGAGGTGCTATGGGAATGGAATGCTCTTTTGTTGAAAGCACACATTCCAGCTATAGCCTCTCTGGTTGAGAGGGCTACAGAAGTCTGGAACAGTTGGTTACCAGGACCATGAAGATTTATAATCTTTAGTAATGATGCCTGAGCTACACAAGGCAGAAGCTCAAACATCTTTGTGTTTCTGAAATACAAGCTTTCATAAACATGGTGTATAACAAATAAACATGTCCAATGGGGACCATAGGCACCTCACTGACATGGCACTGTATCGGCACTAATTTAATTTTCTCGCCTCCTGCAGTCATGGTATTGATTTTCTGATGTGGCATGGTTTTGTGGGCACCAGATGCCCTCTAGAGCCTTACCATTTCTCAATCTGTTCCTTGGTAATGAATATTGATGGGGCATTTGTTCAGGGCAAGGATTACTGGAGACGCCTCACAGCTGAGCCTAGACTTGCCCTCCAACATCCTCTCACGCTTACTGCCAGTTTTCTGTTCAATAACCCAGAGAGCTGAGACTAATTGTACCAATCTGTCACCTTGGCCAATCAGCTCAACACAAACATGAAACACTCCTAACTTATACAAGCCAGCTATTTCCTGCATAACCTGGCTGAGCCACCGGAGAAATCTGACACAATAGATTCTGATGTTAGTAAATGTACAGTGATTCAAAAGAATTTTTTGACTGTCTCAAAAGCTTTATATATAATCCTTTCTATGTCCATCTGAAGCAACCTTAGCCCCCACTCACCCATATGAAAGAAAATGCTGGGTACGCTTTGTAAAGCATCACTCTATTACTGTTAGTTCAAACCTGATATCCTTTAGACTTTCAGCCTCCTAAAGCATCTTTGGGGAATCCAGGCTTGAATGGTTGACTGTCAGAAGCCTTTTAGCTATGGGGGGCAATTGTCGACAGAAAAAGGAGGTAGTAGTTTGTGCAAAACAAAACAAATCAATGAGGACGAGACTTGTGACAGTTTTAATTCTGTCACTGAGGAATTGTCTTTTTGAAGTTCTAATTTTCAGAGTATGTTGACAAGATCCAACTTTTTGACCATTAGAATTCCCAAACTACTCAAGTGAAAAATACATTTCTTGTTCTGTGAATGCTGGGAGTATCTTTTGATAGAAACTCGGGCAGAGATAAAAAAATTAACAGTAACAATTATTTTGCCCTTTAAAAGAAATGAAAACAGAAATTGCTGGATAAACTCAGCAGATATCACAGAATCCCTACAGTGTGGAAACAGGCTATTGAGCCTATACTGTCCCTCTGAAAAGAATCCCATCCAGTCCCAACCCCCTACCCTATCCCTGTAGCCCTGCATATCCCATGGCTAATCCACCTAACATACACATCATTGGACACTAAGGGGCAATTTAGCATGGCCAATCCACTTAGCCTGCATATCACTGGATAGTGGGAGGAAACTGGAATACCTGGAGAAAACCCACGCCAACATGGAGAGATCTACAAACTCTACACAGACAGTTGTCTGAGGGTGGAATCAAACGTGGGTCCCTGGTGTTGTGAGGCAGCAGTGCTGCCCCAAATCTGGCAGCATCTTTGGAAAGAGAAACAGAGTTAATGTTTTCAGAGCAACAGCTCTTCTTCAGAACTAACCCATCTTCAGAAGGTGTTCCTTTTTCTAGATATTAATAGTTCTGAAGAAAGGTCACTGAACTCAAAATATTAACTCTGCTTTTCCTCTATAAATGATGCCAGACCTGCTGAGTTTCTCCAGCAATTTCCACTTTTGTTTCTGATTTCCCACATCCAGAGATTTTTGTTTTATTTTTGCCCTTTAAAGGTCCTGTCTATTTTCCCTTTTTAAAGATGTTATTTGAAAAGAAAATCAAGTTGGTGGCAGGCAAATATCTACTGAAGAGCTCCAACTGTGGCTAAAAACTCTCCCCACATAATATCGAAACAAGTTTAGTAATTTTAATGTCAAAGTATACCATAATTGAATCATGTCACATGTAAGACCATTGCAATAAAAGGATATGGAGCCTACATAGCCAGTCCCCTTCACCATCAATGATGACTGTTTCCTCTTTAAAGTGCTCATCATAGTGTTTGGTGTGCTAAATGGATGCAACTTCCATTGACTCAATGATGTAGAATCTCCTTGCTCCTCCTGTTTATAAGATATACATCTTATACATAAGATATACATAAGATATAACCAGCCCTGTGATATGAAGGTTACACAAACCATTTTCTTCTTTAGTTGAAGGTCAAAAAATGGACCATATTTGCAGGAACATGATGTATTAAATCTCAAGGCAAAGTAGGCAGAAACTTACTAAACATTGCCCCTAGCCTGATGGTTGTCTGTGTGGGCAGATGCATTGAGCTGTCTGTAAGCCTTCAATTTGCAAACACGAGCATCTGAAGTCAGGAAGACCATGTTATGGTTGGGTGGGGATGGGGTTGGGAGGTGGGGATGGGATGTTGAGTGAGTTTTGGGTCTGAAAATACTGGCGCCAGGTTGCATGTACATTTCAAAACACAATCCAGGCACCAATAGTAATAACCAGTGATAGAGGAGGACTGGACATGACTTCAACTCCCCTACAGATTGAGGTGAATTAAATCAATTAAAGAGCTTGTTATAAACATATCAAGGGATGGACATTAAATATTTAGATTATAAATATGACAGGGTGCTTGCACCTTCATAAACTAACTAGTAACTGGAGGAAAGCATCTGTGATGGTACAAGTAATTATAGTACAATTAGAGTGGCTCAGTGGTTAGCACTACTGCCTCACAACGCCAGGGACCCAGGGTCAATTCTGTCTTCAGGCGACTGTCTGTGTGGAGTTTGCATGTTCTCCCTGTGTCTGTGTGGGTTTCCTCCCACTGTCCAAAAATGTGTAGGCTAGGTGGATTGGCCATGTTTAGATTACCCATAATATTCAGGGATGTGTAGATTAGGGAGATGGGTCAGGGTGGGATGCCCTGAGGGTCAGTGTGTCTGAGTCTTTTCCTGTTCAGTCTCATTAGTAATTCATCCTCTTCCATTAAGAAAGGAAACCCAGTTGAGAAAGGAAAGTTGACCCTGGGCAGTATTATTTTGATAGAATAAGTTTCTAGCCACCTTAATAAGTTTCCGTCAATGTTAGTTAGTATTTTTTGTTATAGTGCTTCAATAGGCACTACCTAACCATTTTTGTTAAGTTAAAGTTTAAAAGGGTCTGACTACTCGACTTTGACTATTATCTGATACTCGTTGGTTCTGCAAGTATGTGAAAGCATGGAACATGGACATTCAGTACAGGGCTTTCAATAGGGATGACACTCACTTCATCGTGAGGGTCAGAGAATGACACCAGATAGGATGGCAAGGATAATTGGGTGGCCACCTATTCAAAAGACGGTTCCAGCTGACAGTGTGGATGCTAATGTCAGATTTTAGGTCCACTGGTTGTGATGTTTGGCAAATCTCTCCATAGGTCTCAGTAATAGTGTCATAGAAATGTCACCAACTGTCTAAAAAGCCATCTGGTTCAGTAATGTCCTTTAGAAAAGCAAATCTCCCATCCTTTCCCGATCCACAGACTCTTTACTGCTGTTTGTAAATGGCCTTATATACCACTCAGTTCATGGTAAAATACGGATGGGCCACAAATTCTGACTGTGCCATTGACATCCGTATCTCATCAAGGGATAATAAAAGACCACAACTTGTGACTGGACAGTGAGATCCATAAAGAGGAAAGAATCCCACTCTGTCAACATCCAAAACCTGTTTCTACTCAGCAAATGCCAGGATCCTTCATCTTTTATCTGCCCAGGCTACTACAGCTCTTAACTGGCCTTGGATGAGTCCATGTTTTGTGAATAATTAGATTGTGAGAGGTTTCAAACCCTCTTTCCATTCTTTAAAGCAGTTGACCTCCTCACAGATCCTGCTGCTGGGCCTGGTTAATATATTTATTCACAGTTCCAGACACCTAATAGCCTGTCTCTTCTCCATGGTAATGTTTACATTCAGGTGTGTCTGGAGATGGAGCATATGCTGTGCACCAGGATGCTTGAACCAGACGGATTGGAGTGCATCATTAAATCTAAAACAAAGCTTTAATTCAATTCACTAATATTTGTTCAAACGTGAATTAATTTCGTGTTTATTGTTTGTTCCCCTTTAAGAAAGGGATTTTTTATTTGTGATAATACTGATTCCCAAAGAAGAAATTTACATAAATGAATTAAGTACTTGAGTCCCATATAACCCCACTTTCCATGCATTTTAACACTGACTCTCAAAAATATCTGCATGTAGGTCTGCAACTGGATCAAGGAAAGAACTGAAAAATGTCTGAACATGACAAAATTACTGTGACCTCTCAATTAAGTTGATTATAAAAGAATCTTTCATACTTCTTATTCATGACAGCTGCAGCCAGGGAAGCTGGACATTCATTCCAGCAAGACTACAAGTTATCTTTTTGAATTGCTGTCATATATATGAGCACCAGACCATTTTGCAAGATATACAGCTTGTTAGACATTCAATATCACCACAGCGCCAGTCATGAGGTGTCTGACTTATGCTTAGTTAAGATTTGGTACACATCACTAAATTTATCCACAGTTAATTGTTCAGCTTCAATAATAATTTTTGTAGATCGTTCTGGGGAATTTAACACTGTGGCTTTACTTACTTGACCAGTTGTTGAAGAACTATGGCAGCAATATGTTAGGTGCTGTGAAATAATTAGTAGCACAGTTCTTTTTTCTTTATACTTGGGACGTGGGAAATACTCTGAAAAGGCAACATTTCTTTCCTGTCTCCAGTACTCCCAAGGAGATTAGAAATCCAACAAACAGAGGAGAGTTTAATTCTGCCCTCAGCACTGTGCTGGAGATGGTGAGGCTAGGGAAGTGTAGACTCAGGAGGGAAGGTGATGGGTTGGGGTGTGGGCGGGACGGTGGAGAGTGGGGTGGGGTGATGATGTGAAGCGTCCATACCCAACCTGACTCCTTGCAAAAGACTCAGATGCAGGGATATTGAGGGTCGCTTTCCCATCCACGGGCCAGTTAAGGCTCTTATTTGGGCAATTAATGATTAGTTAAGGGCCTCCTCCATGGCTGCCACTATCTGACTGCCTGCAGTACCAGCAGTGGCCACCACTCTGAGGGACACTGCTAGGAATGAAGATTGACCAGGCCTCCAACTGAAGGTGACAGAAACCCCAACACCAAACAGTTAATTTTTTGAATTAAAAACATCGAGTAGCATCAGAGCAGTTGGAAACAACTTTCTGTACCATCGCTGAGGCAACTGCCACGGATATTAAATTCAGCTATTAATTGTGACTGAAATGATTTATGAGCCAGACTCGATGACATAAAATCAGAAAGTACTGTTCTGCAGTTTGGTAGTATCTGTGGAGAGAGTTAGCATTTCATGTCAAATATGACTTTTCTTCAGCATTGAGAAGGGTTTGACATTTTTGTTTTTGCGCTGAAGGCAGAAGGGGAAGAGGAGCAAGTGGAACAGTTTGAAAGGGTACTCTGTGCCAAAGTCAAATGGATTGCTAATGGCGTTTAGGGAAGGAAGAGACGTAAAAAGATGTAAATGGAGGTGTAAAAAGGAGAAAAGGAGAAAGTGTGGTTTATGCATGTCTGTATGTATGTGTAGGATGTAAGAAAAATGTAGGATACAGAGATCAGAATCTGAAGTTATTGAATTAAATATTGAGCCCTAGAGACTGCAAGGCAGCTGAGCAAAAATCAAGTGTGGTTCCTTCAGCTTGTGTTGTGCTTCATCAGAACACTGTAACAAGCTGGGAACAGAAGTGATGGCATTAGCGTAGGGTGCTTCATTGAAATGCCAGTGACATCCTCATCCTATGAATGAATAAAGAAAAAAATTTTCAAAAGTATCAAGCAACTGGAAGATCGGGGTCATTCCTATGGACAAAGCGAAGGTATTCGATAACATGGTCACTCGTCTGCATTTGATCTTGCCAATGGAAAGAAGATTGTATTGTGAACCGTGAATACAGTAGGCTAGATTGAAAGAAGTACAAGTGAAATACAGCTTCACCTGAGAGGTGTATTTGAGGCCTGGAACAGTGAAGAGTGAAGAGGTGAATGGGCAGGTGTTATATGTTGGGAAATTGCATGGGAAGATACAACAGGGGAATGAGGAAATGTTAAGGGTAGTGGAAGAGTGAACCAGACTGTCACAGCGGTAACAGATCCTGTGGAGTGCTGGCAGAGAAGGTGATGGGAAGATGTGTTTGGAGTATCCTTTGAATACTGTTGGGGTGGAAAGTGAAGACAAAGGGAACCTTATTGTTGTTTTGAGAAGGAGGGGTTGAGTGGAGGGCAGAAGTGTGAGAGATGGGTCAGACATTGTTGAGGGCCCTGACAAACACAATGTGAGGTGGGGGGTCGTCCTCAGATGATGGAAAAGGAGGTCATTTTGGGGCACCCTGGTGGAGAGTGGCATCATCAAAACTGATACAACGGAGACAGAGATACTGAAAGAATGGAATGGAAACAATGGAATGGACTGATGGAAATCTCCTTTCCTTGAACTGACTGAATCAATTAGCTTTATGCAAGGAGTTGTTAGGTTGCATAGACTGCAAATTACATTTAAGTTGCTCCAGTTCTGTTGCATTAAAAATGCCGAGTTTACAGCAGTTCCTACAAAGTTGCAGCAATGGAGCAGGAGTATCTCTCAAGAAATTATATTCAGTTTATTTTGCTGATCCTAACTCAATTCATTAAATTCAGTTATCACAATTTTGCATGAGTGGGATTTGAACTTATTACCTCTGGGTTTTTGTCCATTATCATGTCAGTACACTACCATGCCCTGAAGCAGGCAATGCTTCAATTTATTGGTATTAAGGTCAAAAACTGATGAAGAAATCTGTTTGTACAGAAAACACATCCGCGTTTGAAGTAAAATAGTGCAGATAAATTAATCTAGATGCACAAGTAATTTGTAGCAATGTGATATCTGAAGCCTTTGAAGGTCTCTGAGTTTTTTTTTTAAAAGAGGTCTGTTTTCTTTCAGTGAGCAGGACCTGCTGTGGATTTAACTGTTTTAAAAGTTGCATCACATTTCGCTATAAATATTTACAGCATGAGTTACTAGAAATGGTTTATTTTGTATGCTACAGCTTTAGACACATTCAAAGATACAGTCTTATCTGATCAGCTACGGCAGTAACCTGGCTGAACAACAATAACTATTTTGAGAAACCAAATCAGGCCAAGGTAAGTTTTAATTGCACTCTCAGAAGGAGGCAAGATACCATCCGTGTGTCTTTTTAGAGACAGACTGCTCCTTTAGAAATTACATTGCCTGTGCTAGGGATCCTTCATTCTTACCCTTCGTCAGTCCTCAGCACAAAGGCAGCTTTGGCCCACAGTGTCACAATCTCCGCCACGATGAGGGCAAACTCCCAAATCCACTCCAGTCAGAACAGGGATTGAACTAAAAAATACTAAAGAACTGTGGGTGCTGGAAATATGAAATAAAAACAGAAATTGCTGCGAAAACTCAGCAGGTCTGACGCCACCTGTGAAGAGAAAGCAGAGTTAACGTTTCAGGCCCAATGACCCTTCTTCAGTGACCCTGAAGGGTCTTCAGTATCTCTGAAGAAGAGTCACTGGACTCGAAAAGTTGTCTGTTTTCTCTCCACAGATTCTGACAGACCTGCTGGAGTTCTTCAGCAATTTCTGTTTATGTGTCAGAGATTGAACGCTACGTTGTTGGGACCGAAGTCTGATTTACTCCAGCCCTCCAGCCAAAAAAACAGCCTGAGGCGTTGTGGTAACAGGTATTGTATACAAATGTTGTAGCCCAGAGCTAGTGATAGTAGAGGCTCCAGTTTCTTTCCATCACAATGCAAATCAGGAATCTCTCCCACTCCTACCACTCATATATTCCGGAATGCTGGACAAGGTGATTCTCAGCCTGTCCGTTTGTATTATGAATGTGTCTTCCTTCACCATCAAATTCTGGAGTAGTGCATTGTACCTGAAGTTTTAGTCTCAGAGGCAGGGACCCTATCATTGTGTCTCAAAGCCTTCATGCCAAACATCAGTTAAGTATTATTGAACTTTAGCGTTGAACTGTCTTGAGCATGTTTTTGTCTTCTCACAAACTCTCTGGCATTTGGTTAACAAAGCTGAAATAATGATGTTTAAACAGTTATCAGTTATCGGTGTTTATTATGGCAAAATTGTTAAACAATATGAATATTCTCAAGATAAATGTTATTGATTGAGTTATTTTGTGGATTCCTTTTCATGATTTTTGAAATGACAAAAAAATTACTGCCTTTATTATGTCATTTCCTCTAGTTATGACATTACAATAATTCAGCAGGTTTGAAGAAAGCAGATTTATGGATTCCCATTTGATGCTAATCCACTCTTTAAATATTTACATAATTTCTTGAGCCTGTTGGCAAACATTCATAGATCAAATCACATGAAATGGATTTATGTTGGAATTTTGGATAACTTTATTTTTGTTACTAGGACTAGAAAGAATGTTAAAAATTGAAACATAAATATAAGCAGGATGAAACTGGACAGCACTGACCGACAGAGATGGACAAGACAGAGGGAATGATCCCAGGATCCGATGGATATGCCCTGGATCAATTCAACTATATATTTCAGACTTCAAGTCAATAAGACCAGGCGAGCTAGAGACAGCTGCTGCACATTCCCAGGCAGCTTGCTGAAGATGCTGATGTCAATCAGATACATCCTGAGAGCAGGGAGCTGATTGGGAGTGAAGGATCAAGAGCAATGCATTTACAATAACGGTAAAGCAACCATAGTCTTACCAGACCACAGGGCTGCTCTCTCTCAATAGACAGAGACAACTGGTGGGGGTTTAACCTGGCAGTCATTATTCCTCGGGTGAGGAGAGAGGTTGAAGAGAGCCCTTCATAGTAACCTCAGCTAGTTCATGAATTGAACCTATGCTATTGGCACCGCTCTGCATTGCAAACCAACAGTCTAGCCAACCAAGCTAACTGACTCCCATGCATTTATGTAGCATAATGAATAGTCAGGCAGGAAGTGAGTGAGTGGGACATTGCGTTCAGGAGCCAGGGGAGGTTAAGGGATGAGCCAGACCTGGGAGAAGAGTTGGTGAATAGATAAAAACCAGGCCAGAACCACTGTGGAAAAGGAGGTACATGATTGAGGTTTCACATTCAAATAAATGTTTGAACTTACATTTTTGATTATAACTTGTAAGGTTTGCCAATTAGGCCAAACACAGCTATGACCTGCCTGAATGCACCAGGCAGGCGCTGACTGAGTTTAAAGTAGCCAGACTTCGAGAACTGGATCCTAGAACAAACATTAGGCACTATGTTTGTATATTTAAAATGCCAAATGAATATTTCTGATACAGATGTGGATGGGGATTAAATGTTTTTATTTTTTTGAGGAATTTTCTTGAAATTCTCTCAAGGACTGTTTTATTTTTAAATTGGGGGCTACCTTTTGGCTTTCAGAATCTACTTTAACATTCTCAATCGCGTATTTATTAGGAAATTCACATAATAAGAATACCTTCTTTGTTTGAGTTGACATAAGGTGTATTTGGATTCACACAAAAGCAGAATTAAAAGACTTCATCATTATCCTCAATAAGCAATACTGTTCTATGAATTATTTAAAATGACATAACATAAAAGGCATAGGTTAGCACCAAGTGCTTTGAAAAAATACCTGACACACATACATATACACAAAAAGATACCACCTGAACACACTTTCCAAAGAATATGTTGCATTTTGTCTCAAACACAGTTAGTGCAATTCACAGAATGTCAAATGTGATCATACACAAATGCATATGTTATGAAATAAAACTATTCAGTGTTAAATTATATGATTGACACAGTATTCATTACAAAAGCAATAGCAAGCGCAACATTTTCCCCATATTATGGCTCCTGAACCTTTGTGGCTTTAATCTGGAGCCTCTACATTTGTTTTGCATTGAATTAATTACTTCAATGACTCCAAGTTCTCCTGTTACCCAGTCAGCTGACAATTGTATTATTAAAAGTTTTAAAACTGTTTCTCCTCTTTGCAGCCCTATTGAGCCTTTGCGGATCCTTTCTCCCCTTTTAACCCCTTGTCTCCTTTTCAGCACCCCTTCCCTCCATTTGTAGCAATTTTCTCCCTTTACAGTCTTTCACTAACTTTTTAGCCCCTTTTACGACTGCTCTCCTCCCTTTGCAACTCTTCACTCCACTTTGCACTTTCTTTCCCTCCATTGCAAACCAGTTATTTTCATTACAGCCACTCCACCTCATTGCAGTTTGTATACTCCCCAGATTCTCAGCACGCAGCTCCCCAGCATTTCCTCGGCCTAGTAGCCACCCCCACAATGGTCCTGGTTTTGGCCTCGTCAGTCTAGCTGCTTATACCCCTCGCCTTTGTCTAGCCTGCTTCCTCAAGCCTCGGTAGCCTTACTCACAGTCTCCACTCACCTTCTCTATGCTGCTGTAACTCATGTGTAAGCCATCATCAACAAATTTCCAAGCCTTGTTTTGAGGTGACATACAAATCTCTGTTAAACCTTCGTACAGGTTTTTCGACCTAAAACTGAAGTGTTTTGCTTGTGTCCCATTATACAGTATGGTAATCTAGCGAGAGATTTCTACTTCAGTATAAATGCAACAATCTTTTTTCTTGTTGTGAAGGAAAGAGCTTTTGATTTGTTTTGATTTTATTTATTTCTTGTCACGTGTATTTTGTTACAAAATACAGTGAAAAGTGTTGTATAGTATCGCTACTTTCCAGTGCCATCTTAAAACACAGAAAAATGAACTAAAACATAGAACATAAAGGCAGTAAAATGAAATAAAGAAAAAGTGTTACGCTTTACAGTCCTTCTTATTAAGAGCTCTGTCATGGGCCATGGGTCTGGTGGCCAGGCACGGGTACCTTTTCCCACGCTGCCATCCACATTATTTTCAACATTGTTATACATGAGTAATAGCTTGCATTTCAATTGAATTCATAATGTGAAATATTAGTGAGTAGAATCAGAGACTTGGGGAGGAAATATAGCATAAGAGGCTTGCCTTGACTGTGTGACATACTAATGAGATACAGAAGCCATGGCAAGAAGTGATGCACAATCACATAATTTTGTTCTTTCATGCAGCCCAATGGCAAGATGAAACTACAAGAAATTGTTTCTTAAATAAATATACTGTTTCCTATATCTCAGCTGACTGTCTGAATGTTCTTTAGCAGTACAACAAGACCAAGAATAAAATAAAGTGATGTTCTTCTGTTTAATGTAAGTGTACCAATCAAATGTCAAGGATATGTAAGGCAATAAGCTAGGTAATTAATTTGAAAATGTGACATGCATGAAGAGTTAATTTGCAGGCTATAAATGCCACACTGTCTTGGCATTGACTACCACAGTGTGGAGATGTGCAGAGTCATGAAAGCAGTTCATTCTGTCTCAGTGGGAATGACTGACAACATTTTAAAAATATATTTACATTGTTGCTCAACATCCCATTTTTTAATAAATTAGAGAGTTACAGTTTGAAAATCAAGCCATTTTCATAGCAGCAAGGAAAATAACCTTATCTTTAATGAAACCATTATACAATGCAAGTCTCTAAAATGTATCAGTGGTGTGCTTATCTGTCTAGGCTTATCTATGATGATCTTTGCTGGAGGCTGCTGTATGTTTTCAGATGTTTTGTTTGTTTTGCATCTTAGGCTGTGTTCTGTTCACACCTGGATTTAATCAGTGTCTCTGTAATATTATTCTGATTTGGCATCTCATTCATCTTTATGTCAGGTCATTTTTTGCCCTTAATTCATATGATCTTAGTTCTGGGAAAATGATAATGATTTCTATTGGATCCCATATGACCTTAGATGGATGTGGAACTCAAATCTTTTTGTCCAACAATCAGGTTGGGTAGTTTGTTACTTACACTGAAGGAGAAAAAGAGTAAAGCTGGTTTGACTAATCTCGTGTACTTCAAAATGGTGGTCCAGTACAACCAGTAAGTTTATTTCTAAGAATACTGTTTTTTCACTACTTTTTCTCTTTGTGTGCATGTCAATCAAGGGTATATTTCACCCACTGCTGTTTCTTGATCAATGCATCTTGTACTTCAAGCAGTATTATTGTGTGTACTATCTATCAGATGCATTGCAGAAATTCACTAAAGATCGTCAGCCAGCACTTTCCACACCCACAACCACTTCCATCTAGAAGGACAAAGGCAGCAGACATATGGGAACACCACCACCTTCAGGCTCCCCTCCAAGACGTGCACCATCCTAACTTGGAAATATATCACCGTTCCTTCAGTATCGCTGGGTCAAAGTCCTGTCATTCTCTCCCTAATGGCATTGTGGGTCAACCTATAGCTGGTGGATGACAGCAGTTCAAGAAGGCAGCTCACTGCCACTAGGGCAACTAGGGATGGGCAATAAATGCTGACCAGCCAGTCACGCCCACCTTCCACGTCCCAGAAATGAATAAAACAAAATGACTGATGGCTGAGGAAAGTCCTGTCTGGTAGGATCTCAGGATTGAGCATGACCTTCTTCCAATCTGGAGTTGTTGGGTCCTGAGGTGAGCAAACAGTCCAGTGCTGGAACTGCATACCCTGCCACAGGTTGAGAAGCTGGTGTTTACTGAAGCGGGTGGGCGAGAGGTTTGGATTTTCACTTATTTCTTCTAATGCTTGCACTCCCCACCGTGTCTGCCCCTACCCCCCCACTTGAAATCATTAGCACCTTAGCAGATACTTCTTCTCCAGTTTGTGCAGTCTTAGATAAGAGCTTCCCATGAGTTGGTGCCAATGGTGATATTTTTCAGGGAGGGTGTGAGGATGTTCTTGAATATTTTCCTAAACCTCCTGCGACTAGGGAGTGTTGTTCGCTGTTTTCTGCAATTCCATGTTGGTCCTGCAGTATGAGATTTGCAAGTTTAAATGAATATAAATATTCAGTTCAAACAGTGTTTTGTATTGTTAGTTGATGAACTGTATTGAAGAGTTAGTTGGTCTTCTTCCAGTATGGTGCACTTTGTGGTCTGTCATACTTGGCCTTGCCTTTAAGACACCATGAAAAGTGACCTGGCTCAGATGTCTGTGCACTGGTGTGCCTGTGGTGCCTGCAGTGTCCACAACACAATACCTGGGTTGAGCAAGGAGATATTGTCATAACTCTTGGGTGTCTAAGGCCCCAGACATGGAATCTCTGAGCCATTGTACACAGTAAATTGGTAGTGATTGGTTGAACAATCACTTGTGATAGACATGGGCACATAGATTTGAGTGGGCGACTTGAAGTAGAAGGATGTTTGCACCTGTACATTTGTCCAGTTTTACATACAATTTATACCATCACTGCAACTATGGGCAAACAACCCTGGATGGTGACAAGGGCTTCTATAGGTACCAATGTGCCAAAGTAATATTTGATGTTCACCATGTTGAATATCTGCTCACTTTGCATATCAATGATCTGATTATCCTCATGATCAAATTATGTAGCTGAACTAGATATTTCATGGATCTAATTTTGATGATGTTACTTACTCTTGGCATTTGAAATGATGATTCTGTCTGTACTCTGATGTGGCTTCCCATGACATAAGAACTTGTTCTGCATTTTCTTACTACTTTCATGCTTCCATTGTCTTCTGATGCCACATGCCTTGTAAACATTACTAAAAGCTGGCCAATTTCTGAATGCATATATGAAGCCACACTGCTCACATTGCTTACTAAGTTTGCTTGTGACTATCACACCAATAGTGAATGAATTACACATAGCTCATAGGCTCTCTCTATCTATAGTGCTTTGCAGTATTGCTTCCATGCTGTAACATTTGGTCCAATCTAAGAAGTCTTTTTGAAATGCTTCCATTGGTGTAGATATTATCATAAATTTGATTGTTCTATACAGCAGGTCTGGCAGCATCTGTGGAGAGAAATCAGAGTTAATGTTTCAGGTCCATTGTCAGTCACTAATGATCCCCATTAGCAGCTATTCATACTCCTAGGCTGATCCTTATCCACTCCTTTGTCTGTCCAACTGTTTGTCTCTTTGTTTTAGCTCTATCTACATGTATTGTTTATTCTTCCACCACCGCCACTAACCCACTCCACCCACTGCCTTCTTCTGCATAAATACCAACCTTTTCTTTAGCTGCCTTCAGTATAGAAGGGTCACTGGATCTGAAACATTAACTTTTATTTATCTCCACAGATGCTGCCCAACCTGCTGAGTTTTCCGACAATTTCTGTTTTCATTTCTGATTTCCAGCGTCTGCAGTTCCTTTAGTTTTTTGAATATTCAATCGGCTGGCTCTACTGCTCTTAAGTCTCAACACAACCCAATACTCTGCAATAAGAGAAAACAAGGTGTAGAGCTGGATGAACACAGCAGGCCAAGCAGCATCATAGGAGCAGGAAGGCTGACGTTTCAGTTAATCAGTTCATAGATGTTTATTTGGAAATTAAGGCTTCACTAATAACTAATCTGTGGTGTTGATCATATTTTATCTGGAATTTTGAAAAGAGATTTGATAGAAGTGTTTCAGAGCATGAGCGATCTGGACAAAGAAGATAGGATGAAACTGTTGTCACTGGCAGAAGGGTTGAGAACTAGAGGACACAATTTTAAGGTAATTGGCACACAAAGCAATGGTGAAAAAGAGAAAAAAAAAATTATGCAGTGAAATTAGGATCTAGATTGTTCTGCCTACGGATCTGGAGGTAGATTCAATGGATTTTCTGAAGAGAAGAATTTTGCAGGATTACAAAAATAAAGGTGGGGTGTGGGACTCAGTGTGTTCTTACTGAGTGTAGTACCAGTGTACATATGACAGACCAAATGGTCTTCTTTTGTGCCATTAATAACCTATAATTCCACAGCAGTTAAAATCTGACATTACACAAATCACAAAACAATTTAATTTCTTTGAATACAACATGTGGCACTTTGAATGATATACTACCCTTACAATTACATGTTGTATTACAATATGTATTTAATTTCAAATATTGGCCAAATATTCTGGTTTATGGATAGTTGGAAACTGGGTGTACCACTAATAACGCACATCTGGGCTCCTCAGAATTCTCAGCCTACCAACTCTGCAGCAGTCGCCAGGGATGTTGAAACTTTCAGCTCCCTAGGATCCTGCATGCATATCTTTGAGTCTGAGTGAAAGTTGGAGACTTGGAAGAGATCCAACTTACTTACCTGGATAGTTGCCCAGGAATTTTCAGATAGATTAAAGCCATGTCTAAGGCTGAGTAATGATACAACTGTCCACAGATTGTCTTCGATTCCCAGACCCCAGAACGCTCACATCTTCCATGATCTAACCTGATTCTCTGACAAGCCCTGACCACTTGACTCTCCATCACTCATTTTTGCAACTCTCGTTCTAGTCAATATAATCATTAATAAGGAAATCACCACTCTCCTCTCATAGTTGAGAGTGACAGTTGAACTTTGCCCTTTATATAATAGTGCTCCTTCATATGTCACTCCTTCTTCAATAATCTATTCTCTAACTATTACGTTGTCTGCACTACCACCTATGACATACAGAAGGATACTGATGTTTTCCTTGCTATGTTTTATTGCTGTTCCACCCTCAGAAATCTGTGAAACCAATTCAGCTACTTTCAGAGATAGTGGGAACTGCCGATGCTGGATAATCTGAGATAAACAAGGTGTAGAGCTGGATGAACACAGCAGGCCAAGCAGCATCAGA
>NC_063332.1:97952090-97972084 GCF_021869965.1 Rhincodon typus | reverse complement strand
TCTGATGCTGCTTGGCCTGCTGTGTTCATCCAGCTCTACACCTTGTTATCTCAGCTACTTTCAAGCTTGATTCAGGCCTTCTACATGTTCAAACACTGACAAGGGTAATGCTTTCTCCATTGCTTCTTTTCACTGACCGTAGGTCATAGATCATAGATATCTTACAGTGTGGAAGCAGGCCCTTCGGCCCAACAAGTCTACACCGACCCGCAGTGCATCCCACCAATACCATCCCCCTAGTCTACACATCCCTGAACACTATGGGCAATTTAGCATGGCCAATCCACATAACCTGCACAGTTTTAGATTGTGGGAGGAAACCGGAGCAGCCGGAGGAAACCCACGCAGACACGGGGAGAACGTGCAAACTCCACACAGACAGTCGCTGAGGGGTGGAATCGAACCTGGGTCCCTGGCGCTGTGAGGCAGCAGTGCTAACCACTGAGTACCATGCTCCACTACTTTTCTTTCTGATTGTTAGTCAATTCTTTAAGTTTTTTTTTGCAGTTTATCGCAGTGCCCTTTCTTGTACTCATTTTACTTGCTGCTTTTACAGTTACTGAGATTTTTGTGCTGCCTTCACTCTACTGAAATTTTCACTCTGTGTTTTTGTCTCTGCTGTTTTATCCCTGGTTTTACTGCTGTTTCTAATGTTTCCACCATCCAATGTCATCCCTATATGTCCTAGTTTGGCTTCTGGTCCTTGATTAGGATCAATAATAACAATGGAAGGTTAGGTTGATGGTAAATTTTACTTTTTAATTAAACGTTATGTTCTAGCTATATGCAAGACAGCTCATAGTACAAGGTTTCACATAGAACCATCTCTAAATAGAGTCTGTTATGTGACCTCACATCGCTGATGATGTGTATTAGCTGTCCTATTTACATATTAAATATTAACCATTTACATAATTATATCAATGAGGCCAAACCACAAAAGCAGGTTTGTTCTTTCCATTGGTGGGCCTGCCTTGCCAATACATGCTTCATGTGAAGATTGGGGTCAGTTAGAGTCAAAGAGTCATACAGCACAGAAACAGACCCTTCAGTCCAACATGTCCATATCAACCATAATCCCAAACTAAACTAGGCCCACCTGCCTTCGTTTGGCCCATTTCCCTCCAAACCTCTGTTATTTGTGTACTTATCTAAATGTCTTTTAAACGTTGCAACTGGACTCACATCCACCATTTTCACTCCAGTGGAAAAACATCCTATTCTATCCAGCCCCTCCAAATAACTCAAACCTTCCATTCTTGGCAACATCCTGGCAAATCTTTCCTGAATCCTTTCCAGCTTGATAATATCCTTCTTTTATAACAGGGTGACCAAAGTGGTATGCAGAACTCCAGAAGAGGCCTCAGAAACATTCTGTATAACCTCAGCATGACTTCCCAACTCCTGCACTCAATGGTCTGAGCAATGAAGACAAGTGTGCCAAATGCCTTCTTAACCATCCTGTCTACCTGTGATGCAACTTTCAAAGAAATATGTACCTGAACCCCTAGTTCTCTTTGTTTGACAACACAACCCAAGGCCCTACTTTTAATTGTATAAGTCTTACTCCTGTTTATTTTACCAAAATACAATATCTCGCATTTATCCAAATTAAACTCCATCAGCACTGTTACTTCTTTCAGTAAATTATTTCAGTCTCAAAGCTTCCACTAACTCTCATGGGATCATAGCAACATGAAAGGGTTACTTAGGCTCTCGAGCCACTTTCACCACTCAGTTAGATCCTGGCTGATCTGTGAACCAATTGCGTTCATTCGCTTTTGCCCCATATGCCTTAATACTTTAGATAACAATGGTCTTTCAATCTCAAGTTTAAATCTTAAGATCTAGCATCAATTCTGATTTCTGGAGGAGAAATCTGAACTTCTACTACCCTTTCTGTGTAGAAATGTTTCCCAACTTCATCCGTGAAATGTCTGGCTCTAATTTTTAGGTTGTGACCCCTCATGTTAGACTTCCCAGCCCTCAGATTTCCCAGGAAATTGTGACTTCTAATCTACTTTATCAGATCCCCTTAAAATCTTGTAAAACATCAATCAAATTGCCCTTTGACCTTTGAAATTCCAGGGTATACAAACCTAAATTGCGTTGTATCTCCTTGTAATTTATCTCTTGGATTTCAGGTATCATTCTGGTAACTGTACAGTGTGCTCCCTGCAAGGCCAATGTAGTCTTCCTTAGGTATGTCCACAAGTGTTCACAATACTTCAGCTGTGCTGTGAAGGGGGTTCTGTGTAGCTGAAGCATGACATTGACTCTCTTTTATTCTAGTCTTTTGGGTACAAAGATCAACATTTTGTTACCCGTTTATTTTCTTGGTTTTCTATTTCTTGGTTTTTCATTTAAATGATCTTTATACTTGGATTGTCAAGCCTCCCTGAAAATCCATTGTTTCCGGCTTTCTACCATTTAGAAAATAGCCTGTTCTATGCTTTCTCGGTCCAAAGTAAATAGCCTCAAATTTGAATGCATTGAAAGTTGCTTGCTCGTGAACCATTTAATATTT
Source organism: Rhincodon typus (assembly GCF_021869965.1). Taxonomy (NCBI): domain Eukaryota; kingdom Metazoa; phylum Chordata; class Chondrichthyes; order Orectolobiformes; family Rhincodontidae; genus Rhincodon; species Rhincodon typus. The sequence goes on along the minus strand of NC_063332.1, from coordinate 97,969,557 downwards.
CTTTGTAACTTTGTGCATTCTTCTACACTGTCTGAAACGTCACCTGTCTTTGTTGCGTCAGCAGGTTTGAAGATATATGGTTTGCTATTCACTTATCGAAGTCATTAATAAATATTATGAATAGTTGAGGTTTCAACATAGTTCTTTGTGAGACATCACTAGTCAAAGAAAATTAGAACAGTCCTGATTTAATTCTTGTTGCTTTATGCTTTGTTAGCTTATCCCAGCTCCCCCAGCTCCCTTTCCAGCGCCTCCTCCTCCCTTCTATTCCACCTACCGACCCTCCCTTCCAGCTACCAAGTAGATTCATCCTTCCTATTGACCAACCAGGTTGTACGTACCACCGGTGTCCACCTATCACCACCATTCTGCTGCGCCTCTCCCACTCTCTACATCTGCAGCTCCTCCTATCCTCACATCCAGTCCTGAAGAAGGGTAATACCTGAAATGTTAATTTCTCCTTTCCTCCCGATGCTGCCTGGCTCGCTGTGTTCTTCCAACCTCTTGTTTGTCTACCTTGGAATAATTGTCCGCAGTGTCCCCAGGCTCAGGAGGAAAACCATCAGTTAACATTGCTGCACATTATTGCTAGCCAGCAAAGCTTGAAATAGCAAATATGTGAAACCAAATGATAGACTAAAGACTCTTAATTGTCTATTGCCCGGGTGCAGACAATCATGATTTGGACAAGAAATGGAAGAGCTGTCAGTGCTGATAGAAGTTTTTTGAGAACTTAAAATTGGAAGTGAATGCCAAGGTTTCTCCTGTGCACTTGGCACCTCATCTGCACAATTTACATGAAGATTCCCTGTGCAGTAAGTGGCCCATTCCTTTGTTGAAGTTCCATCATTCATTTTTAATTTTTTTTTCCTACCCATCTCCTCAACTTACATTTTTAAAAAAGTTTCAGTAAGGCGAAAGAAAGTTGTAATGTCAGCATCAGTCTTCAGCACAAAATGGACATTTGGTCTGAAACATCAAGGCAGGAGCTGGAAATGACTGATTTCCTCTGCTTTTATTATTACATTTGTGGAATGAGTAAGTGAGAGGTTTGTTCTAGCAGGAATTTGAGCGACTATATTCCATTTTTAATTTGGACTTGGAAGGAAGGCAATAGATTAAATCTCTTGAAGTGTAATGTGAACCATCACATGTCCTGAATTTATCTAGGGGCACCATATTTGCTGTAATGAAGTTCATTTGTATTGAAGTTATGGGTTTGTTTCTGGTTTGATTCTTTTTCTGGTGTTGTGGCGGGGGTGGGTATCAGGTTTCTCAACGTCTGCACACAGCTTTGGGCATTTAGACTTTCTGTTCTCTTCAAAACAGGGGAGAGGCTGTGTCCTTATACATCACCAGTCTGCTTTCAAACTGAACCTGTTGGCTGCTTCAGCCATGGAGGACAGGGTATTCATGTCACATCCAAAGAGGTTACAAATATAACCCCACTATATCAGAAAGGAGGGAGCAAACAGTGGTTTGACAGGGCAGGATCATAGCGGAAGGGAAATCATGTTCAAGATTCTTGAGGATATTACTCACCGGGTCAATAAGGGGAACCAATGGATGACTTGTATTTTCATAGAAACTCAGAAAATAGGCGCAGGAGTAGGCCATTCGGCCCTTTGAACTTGCAGCACCATTCAATATGATCACGGCTGATCATGCAATTTCAGTATCTCACTCCCACCTTCTCTCCATACCCCTTGATCCCGTTAGCCACAAGGGCCACCCCCTCCCTATTGAATACAGCTAATGAACTGGCCCCAACAGCTGCCTGTGGGAGATAATTTCAGAGGTTCATTACTCTCTGAGTGAAGAAATTCTTCCTCATCTTGGTCTTGAATGGCTTACCCTTTATTCTTAGGCTGTGACCCCTAGTTCTGAACTTCCCCAACATCAAAAACATTCTTCCTGCATCTAGCCTATCCAGTCCCTTCAGGATTATAAATATTTCCACGAGATCCTCCCTCATTCTTCTAAATTCCGGTGAATACAAGCCCAGTCGATCCAATCTTTGCTCATGTCAGTCCTGCCATCCCAGGAATCAGACAGGTGAACCTTCACCGGACTCCCTCAATATCAAGAATGTCCTTCCTCAGACTAGGAGACCAAAACTGCGCACGATACTCAAAGTGTAGCCTCACCAAGGCCATGATAACTGCAGCAAGACATCCTTACTCCAAACTCAAATCCTCTTGCTATGAAGGAGAGCATGCCATTAGCTTTCCTCACTGCCTGCTGCACCTATATGCCAACCTTCAGTGAATGTTCCACCATGAAACCCAGGTCTCATTGTACCTCACCTTTTCCTAAACTGCCACCATTCGGATGATAATCTGCCTTCCTGTTTTTGGCACTAAAGTGGATAGCCTTACATTTATCTGCATTATATTGCATTTGCCAAGTATTTTCCCAATCAGCCAGTCTGTCCAAGTCACCCTGCAGCCTCTTAGCATCCTCTCCACAACACACACTGCCAACCAGCTTAGTGTCATCGGCAAAGAAGCTTCAGTAGCTCCTAAAATGTTCCAGAGTTCCATAAATAAAATAAGAGCACATGGGATAAGGGATAATACTTTGGCACAGATTGACGCTATATAGAGAGGAGGAATAAATGAGTCATTCTCAGGTTGATAGGCTTTGACCAAAGGATCACTTCTTAGTCTTCAGCTGTTCACAGTCTCAATACTTTGGATACGAAGATTTAATATAATATTTCCAACCTTGCAAATGACACAAAAGTAGGTGAGAATATGAGTTGTGAGGAGGATGCAAAAAGGTTTCAAGGGAATTTGGACAGGCTGAATGAATGGAAAAAGACGTGATAAATGGTGTATAATGTTGGTAACTGTCAGAGTACCCACTTAGGTAGGAAGAACAGACATGCAAGGGATTTCTTAAATGTTGAGAGATTAGACAGTTTTAATATCCAAAGGGAGCTGTGTCTTCTTGTTCATAAGTCACTGAAAATTAACATTAAAGTACAGCAAGCAACGAGGAAAGCAAACAGCATGTTGCAGCATTTTGTTTTGAAGAAGGGTCACTGGATTCAAAATGTTAATTCTGTTTTCTCTTTATTGTTGCAGCCAGACCTGCTAAGTTTCTCAAAAAATTTCTGTTTGTGATTGAGATCGCCAGCATGTCGCGTTCTTTATTTTTATTTAGTATGTTGGTCTTTATCAAAGGGGATCAGCACTGGTGGAAAAATGTTTGCTTCAATCATATAGAACCTCATCTGGGGTATTCTGTGCAGTTTTGGACACTTTACCTAAGGAAAAATATACTTTCCATGGAGACATTGCACTAAAATTTTACCATGCTAATTCCTCTGTGGCAAGATTGATAGTAAAGGACATGTATTTTCTGGAATTTAGAAGATTGAGAGTTGATCTCATTGAAACTTACAAAGATCTCTAAGAGCCATACCGTAGGGATATGGAAAAGATGTTTGCTTGGTTTTGCGTGGTGGAGGGCTCTAGAGTCAGGGGCTCAGGATAAGGGCTGAGATGAGGAGAAATTTCTTAATTTAGAGCGTGTAGTGAAACTTTTGAATTCTCTACCCTAGAGAGTGATGGAAACATAATTGAATATGTTCAAGTCAGCCACAATTCTAGATACCATTGTGATCAAAAGGTATGGGATAGCACGGGAATAGCATTTAAGGTAGAAAGTAAGCCATAAAAAATAAAAGAACTGTGAATGCTGTAAATCAGGAACAAAAACAGAAGTTGCTGGAAAAGCTCAGCAGGTCTGGCAGCATCTGTGAAGGAAAAAGCAGAGTTAACGTTTCGGGCCCGGTGACCCTTCCTCAGAACTGATGGTGGCTGGGAAAACGTCAGTTTATATGCAGAAAATAGGGAGGGGGGTGGGATAGGGAGTAAACGATAGGATAGAGCCCAAAGAGAGAGAAAGACAGTTGGACAGACAAAGGAGTTGCTAACGATCAGGCTGGGAGGGTGTATAGTTGTTAATGGGGACTGTTAGTGACTAACAATAGTTAGTGTGTAATGGCAGGCTATGTGGTAACAAGGCCTGGTGTGTGGAGTAGGGGGCTGAGACATGGGAGAGTTTAGGCCCTAACATGATTGAACGCAATATTGAGTCCAGAGGCCTGCAGGGCTCCCAAGCGGAAAATGAGGTGTTGTTCCTCCAGCTTGCATTCGGCTTCGCTGGAACACTGCAGCAAGTCAAAGACAGAGATGTTGGCCAGGGATCAGGGTGGTGCGTTAAAGTGGCAGGCAACAGGTAGTTCAGGGTCTTTTTTGCGAGTAGAACGCAGATGTCCCGCGAAGCAGTCGCTAAGTCTACACTTGGTTTCCCCAGTGTAGAGGAGACCACATTGTGAGCAGCGAATGCAGTAGACTAGATTCTGGGAAGCGCAGGTGAAGTGTTGCTTCACCTGGAAGGTATGTTTGGGCCCTTGGATAGTGGGGAGGGAGGAGGTAAATGGGCAGGTGTTGCGCCTTCTCTGGTTACAGGGGAAGGTGCTGTAAGGCTGTGGGGGGTATTGGGGGTGAAGGAAGTGTGGACCAGTGTGTTCCAGAGGGAACGGTCTGTGCGGAAGGTGGACAAGGGAGGGGAGGGGAATATCTGTCTGGTGGTGGCATCTTGCTGGAGGTGGCAGAAATGGCGTCTGATGTGTGTAGAAAATAAGCCATGATCTACAATGTTGGAGTGGGGCCAAGAGACTGATGATCTACTCCTGTTTGTGTGTTCCTATGTTCCTGTAAGTCGCCACTTGCAAAACAGAAAGGGAGGATTGAGGAGAAAGGGGAAAATATTCTGCCAAGATTTAATGAAGGAGCAGAGAAAATAGTCGCTGGGGCCTACTGTTTTGGAATTATCTTCATTATGATGTAAAGGTATCATGGGATGACCATGAGTCAGCAATCCATAATTATTTTACCAGTTTCCAATGTTATGGAAGGTGATCGGATGTTGAAATTGGAAGCTTATTCATCATTTTGAAAAAAACACAGTTAAGAAACAGTTGACTGCTATGTTCATAGCTCACTCCATTTTCTGTACTTGGATGGGAAATGGGTTCAGAGCAATTTACGCCAGCCAAGAAAAGGCAGCATAAAGACAGATGGAAAGACCTGCCACCAGGACCATGACTGCATGTTGTAGCAGACACTGTTGGTGAAGGGGCAGTGTCTGGATGTTATTACACTTTATGTAGTCACTGTTTTATGATTGCTATAACAAAAAAGGAGAGAATAAGAGATGAGGGCACCTTTCAATTGGTGGCTGTGACTAATTTTCAGTTCCTGCTATAACTCTCTGCTGCCTGGTATCTTGGCCCTGATACTAGATTCGGTGCTTATGGGAAAATGGCAGGAAAGTGGACATGAGGAATGTTGGGTTAGCGATGATCTTTTTGACTGACAGAGTAGGCTTGAGGGGCCAAATGATCTACTCATATCTTCTATTTCTTATCGTCTTATGATGAAACGTCCGTGATCTGAAATGTTAACTCTGTTCCTTTTATGAATGTTGCCTAAATTGTTGTGTTTTACCAGCATTTCTTGATTTGTTTCAAATCTCTTGAATTGTTTTATTTTGATTCCTATCAGTGAATTGTGAGTTACTCACAACTGTTAATTTCTTTCAGCTGTCGCTGAACCACAGTGTTGTTCTTTTTCGGTGTAGTTAAATAATTCTGAAGATAATACAGACATAGATAATTGGTTTTACATTTGAGGCATCTGTTATCAATGACAAGCATCTAAAGGTAACTTCTACTAGGGTGAAAATGTCATTCTGAAGATCTGAAATAAGAGTCGAAGATATGGGGTTAGAACCTTAGACTACAACACTTTAAACAAATCTATCTGTTCATTGATTTTTTTTGTGTTCGCCATGAAGATGGTTTTTGGTAACTCTATTGAGTTTCAAGATTTCTAAGTGACAGATTTATTAGTGATTAGCTCAGCCAAGCTGCTTGCCAAAATGCTCCATTGCTCGTCAATGTTTCCTTTTTTGGTCACGTGCATTTTTTTTGAGGTTTTCAAACAATCTTGTACGCACTTAAGTACATTTGAGCTAGACAGCGTGTTAATTCACGTTTCTCTCTAGTATTTCTCTCCCAAGGCACTTTATCCAAAAAGAGTGTAACCTTTCATTGAATTAATATAGCTAGAAGCCAATGAACTTTCACTTGTAAATTACAAGGATGTTGTACATGGTTTTTTATGCTTTTGGTAACTTCATAATGCCATTAGAAAGCTAATTCAGGATTTTGACCCTGAAGGAACGCTGATATATTTCTGATTCAGGGTGATGAGCAGCTTCGAGGGGAACTTGCAGATGGTGGTGTATCTGCCCACCCTTAATCTTCTAGATGGTCATGGTTGTGGGTTTGGAAGCTGCTGTCTTAGGATCTTTGATGAATTTTTGCAGTGCATCCTCTAGATGGTACATACTTCTTGAGAGGATGTGAGAGAGAATTTTCTTCAGCTCTGTGGTCACAGATTTGTTTTGCTCGCTCTGCCAAAAGCAGTTCTCTGAATGGCAAGCTACTGCAAGGTCTACTTCAATGTCAGAGTTCATTGTTTCCAAGCTCAATAAATGCAGGTAATGTTTTTTGTCCTGAATATGTGAAACTCGTCATGCAGATGCAAATGTAAATAGGAGATGAAGGCTGTTTCAAACGTGACTTGATGGCTTGGTTTCAATATATTTTGATGGATTGTTCCGTTCATACAATTTCATTTATTGCACTTCGAATTCATGAAGCTTGGCTAATCTGTGTCGTCAATTGATTGCTGTATCCATTTTTACTTAGAGCCTTTCCTTTCCAGCAGCCCAGAGTGGCGGTCTTGCGGAGGTACAGTCCTTACCCTAACCCAGGAGCCATGAATTGAAATAAGATGGACTTTGTCTTAATTTTTAAACATATTTTCTTGCCTATGCCTTCTGCTATTGATATCGGTGCCGTGGTATGGTGACTCAAACACTTCACCAGACTTTTTTTGTAAACAGTAAAAGTGACAATAAATGACTACTCTACTCTTTTTGAGATAACAAGGTGTAGAGCTGGATGAACACAGCAGGCCACGCAGCATCATAGGAGCAGGAAGGCTGACGTTTCGGGTCTAGACCCTTCTTCAGAAATGGGGGAGGGGAAGGGGGCTCTGAAATAAATAGGGAGAGAGGGGGAGGCGGATAGAAGATGGATAGAGGAGAAAATAGGTGGAGAGGAAACAGACAGGTCAAAGAGGCGGGGATGGAGCCAGTAAAGGTGAGTGTAGGTAGGGAGTTAGGAAGGGGATATGTCAGTCCAGGGAGGACGGACAGGTCAAAGGGGCGGGATGAGGTTAGTAGGTAGGAGATGGGGGTGGGGCTTGAGGTGGGAGGAGGGGATAGGTGGGAGGAAGGACAGGTTAGGGAGGCGGGGACGAGCTGGGCTGGTTTTGGGATGCGGTGGGGGGAGGGGAGATTTTGAAGCTTGTGGATGTTAGGCTGAGAGATAGTAGGAACTGCAGATGGTGGAGAATCTGAGATAACAAGGTGTAGAGCTGGATGAACACAGCAGGCCAAGCAGCATCAGAGGAGCAGGAAGGCTGACGTTTCGGGCCTAGACCCCTCTTCAGAAACTCTATTCTTTTTGAAACCATTTCAATCTATGGAAGTCCTCGGTTGTAATGATGGAATTGAAAATCAATGAACATTATACATAGAATCCCTACAGTGTGGAAGCAGGCCAATTGGCCCATTGAGTCCGCACCAACTCTCCAAAGAGCAGCCCGCCCAGACCGCCCACCAATTCTTGGAACCCTGCATTTCCCATGGCTAATACACTAGCCTACACGTTCATGGACACTAACAAATCCATAGACACTAACACTGTGGGCAATTTAACATGGCCAATCCAACCAACCTGCACAATTATGGCCTGTAGGAGGAAACCAGAGCACCTGATGGAAACCCACGCAGACATGGGGAGAATGTGGAAATTCCACACAGACAAATGCCCAAAGGTGGAATTGAACCTGGGTCCCCGGTGCTGTAAGGCAGCAGTGCTAACCACTGAGCCGCCGTGCTGCCCTAATTCATGAAAATGATATGCTTGCAAGAACAATGATAAAACTTCAAAGGTGCATTTAAACAGAATTTTTTTACATCCTCATATTTTCACCAAAATGCTTTATAAACTAATGAACTGGAGTGAATTTAACAACATCCACCCACTAGACTTGTTTCTGGCATGCAACACATAAAGTAGAATGGCCCACTCCTGAGTTGTCCCCCAAAACACATGGGGAACATAAGACATCTGCCAGTCCTTCTGCCCTTATGCCTATTAAGGACCAGTTAAGGACAACCAATGCTATGATATGGTAGAGAGTGGGAGGTGGAGGAAAGAGCCCAATCCACATTGTCATTATCTGAGATGAAAAAGTGGGAAGGATGAGGGCATACCTCCATCTGGAATAGTATCTTGTGTGCATGAGGGGTATTCACCCTTTTGCCTCCTTAGTGCCCTCCAAAACCTAAACATCCCAAAACCCTCACCTTTGATCATTCTTTACACAAAAATCCTCAACTTAACTTAGACCGGCATCCATGAACACTGTTCCTGGTGATGCGTAGTCTCAGGAAGAACACTACCCAATTCCAAATGCTGAGCACCAGCTCTCAATGGCACAGCTTTCCCTCATGGCTGGAAGACCCACAGAATCACAGGAGTGTTACAGCGTATAGTGTCTGCAACCAGCTTTTCAAATGAGCATCATGATTTAATGCCATTGTCCTGTCTTTTCCCCTTTCCTTATGCATTGTTTCTATTTAAATAATCATCTAATGGCCTCTTGAATCCCTCAATTGAACAGGTGTCTGACATATTTCCAGGCAGAGCATTCCAGATTCAAACCACCCACTGTGTGAAAATGTTCTTTTTCTCACATCACATTCGATTCTTTTGCAAATCACTTTAAATCTGTACCACTTTTTTCTTGATCCTTTTATGAGCATGAACAGTTTCTCCCAATCTACTCTAACAAGCCCCCGCATGATTTTGATAACTTCTGTCAGGCCTTCTCTTAGTCTTCTTCCATCTGAGGAGACCAGTTCCCAAAATTGCCAATGTATCCTGAAATGTGAAGTTTCTCATCCCTGGCACCATTCTCACTCTTTAAGGATGCCCCTGACATATTAATACTGAGGGATAGCCTTCTCTTTAAGGTCTGTCAGATCACATGACCTTTATTGATGGGAGAATCCCTGTAAAATCCTGCCTGATATCTGTGACCTTGAAATATTTTAGTTTTTTTGTTTAATGGGGAAACGTGGCAGCTAATTTTCACATACATTTCCATATATTTGTTTCATTCGTGAATCACTGTTGACCAGCCGAATATCTGATTAAGAATATCCAATCAAGCAGAATGAATTGTGTCGTTCATTATTTTAATTCAAAGATTAAGAAGCTCGTAGTGTTATCTATCTCCGACACAGGATTTTTGATGTTTACAAAATATTGACCAAGGTGAATTCTAAAAAATAAAGCAGAATAATCCATTGTGTCTAACAGATGTAAGTAGTTGTGTTAAAAACTAGAATGCACAGGCAGTTAGCCAAAAAGAGCCAGAGAACAACAACTTGCATTTCTATGGTAACTTTAACATAGAAGACACTTCACAAGCACAATCAGAATAATGACTGGCAACTATATAAAATCATAACTTCTCATTGTGACTTTAGCCTGACAACTGGATCAGGACATTGTTGGTTTCAATACAGATTGTGTTTCTTAAATTTGGTGATATCTATCGTATTCTTTGTGATAAGAATGTAAATGCTGGTAACAGTTCTGGAAAACTTTGTTGTCCAATACACTGGCTCTTTGAAACTCAGTTGTAGTTAATTACATTTTAAATTTGTAAATAAACGATGAATAATGAAAACGATAATTGGATGTGTGAGTTCATTACTTCTATTTGCAAGTGATATGTGCCATTCAGGCTGTCAAGCATTTTTTTTTGTTCATCTATTTTTCAAGTCAGCCTATTCAGGGATTTTATTACACACCACTAGAGCAGGTGGGACTTGAACCTGGGCCTCCCGGTCCAGGGATAGCAAATGGTAAGATGAAGATCACGTTCGAGCAATTATGTTGCCAGCTTCACTTCCTTGGCTACTGAGTGGTAGTTACGACAGTATTACATGACTGTGTGTCGCTAAAACACTATCACTAGCCTCATTTGTGGTTATTCAACAACTTCTATCAGATAACACTGCTCTGGGATAGCTGCAGCATGTTTCACACACTCAGAGTAAAATATCATTTAAAAAACAACTACTTGTACTGATACATTATAGATGTGCCCATTATAGAAACTCTCTGATTCTTCACTTGCATTTGAATTCACAATCCCAAGTTTCAGCCCAGGCAACAAATTGAAAATCTACACCTGGTGATGTCAGTTTCCTTTCAGTTGATCCCATTTCACTGCTGTAATGGCAGTTACACATAGAGCCATAGAGATGTCCAGCACGGAAACAGACCCTTTGGTCCAACTCGTCCATGCCATCCAGATATCCTAAATAAACACAATCCCATTTGCCAGCATTTGGCCCATATCCCTCTAAACCCTTCCTATTTATGTATCCATCCAGATGCCTTTTAAAATGCTGTTTAGTTGCTTTTTGTGTTGCATTTCTACAAAGTGGCATCAGCGGATTAGAGGCACCCCTGAGGAAATTCCCAGCTGATGTTCACAGCTCAACTTCAGACAAGCAGTCTCCGACATCACTGCGGTTTTATAATTGAAGTTGTGCGAGGGGAATTTGGTTGGCGTGTACAAAATCACTTTCAGTTGAAATGCTGGCAAACATTAAGTGCCTATCATTACATTGAAAAAGTGCTTATCCACATTTAAATCCAGACTGCAAAACTGAAAGCATAGGGCTTCTTTAGCGCAGCCAAACTCTCACTGGTGAAGGTCCATTCCATTCTGGAATAATTGTTCTTCCCTCAGGAGAGCAAATGAACACTGTTCACATTTGATTGGCAAGAATACAGTCAAATAGCTACTAAAGCATATTCTAAAGCACATTTTCATCTTAGCACATTTGCTAATTTAGCAGCGTGGTCATCATTTCACTTCAGCATGGCCACTAAACTTATTTGATCTCTGAAAAACAAGCTTCCAATTCATGACCTCTCTGATTCCTCTCTGATACATTGGGTTTCCCACTGCAACTCTAAATGGTTTAGCACTTATTTGGGTAGTACCTGGACAGCTAGGCTTTCTTTCTATGGTACAATTGCCAACGACAGCTACGTAAATGCTCCTGTACTCAAAACTTGGAATGCTTGCTGAGCAGAGCCAAATCTGAAACCTCATTGTTTGTACCTGGTTACACATGCAGTGTTAATCTGCTGCATCTGGCTGTGTGGTCAGAATTAGCTTGCGGTATAACATGCATGTGAAAGTCAAATTATTTTATCAAGGAAAACCACAGAAAACCTGACGTCACAAATTTGTGAGGATGGAAAAATCAGTACAGTTCTTTTGCACCTTCTTGTGGTTACAGAAAATCCCATGGAAAATGTTGAGATGCCAAAGGACAAAGGATGAAACTAAGTCTTAAAAGTTGTTTCTGCATTGCTTCATCTCTTTAGTATGAAACCAAATATACAATTTATTAGTGCCTCTGATACATATTAAACAAACACTCAAGAGATATAAACAGCTCCCCTACCAAATGGGAAATTTGAGTATTCTCAGGCATTTCATGGCGTCACAGAATCCGACATGTGTCAATTGTTTTTGCGGAGCAAGTCTTGTACATGCCTCATAGTGCCCACTATAATTGTGACATTACAGTCCTCAGGCTTCACTCCATTAGCTGGGGTTTTGTTCCCACAACAAGAAACAACATTTTTTTTTGGATGGACAATGAATTCAAGAAAGGCATAATTATCATGGGGTTTCTCCCCTCCCTTGCTTCTGTCTATCCTTCTTACCCACATTCCTCATCCATCCTGTTACGATATTGTAATATCAGTAGAGATAAATGGTATACATTTCTGTCAAAGTTTCATGTAAAGTTGAAAATGATTCAGAATTGTTTCAGCAAACTGAGAATTACAAGCTGATGCTACAAAGTCAGAATTCCCAAATTATATCACTCACATTTTGAAACTGTGAGAGCTCCCATCAATGCTCAAAAATTAACTTTATTTCCCCAGTATGTAACAGAAAACTCAGAACATTTGGCCAAGAATTTTATTTAAGAGTTTATTGGTTGCATTTATTAATTAATCCAAAGTGTCACTTTAACTTAACAACAATGTGCTGCAATTTTGAAATCAACCACAATTTGATCTGAATAGAAACAAAGTGCTGGAGAAACTCAACAGGTCTGACAGTATCTGTGGAGAGAAAAATGGAGTTAGAGTTTAATTCTTGTGTGACTTCTTCAGAGCTGTTTCAAAGAAGAGTCATATTGGACTCAAAATGTCAACTTTGTTTTTCTCTCTCTGTGGCTGCTTCCGGACCTGCTGAGTTGCTCTCTGTTTTTTTCTCGGATTTCCAGTATCTGCAGTATTTTGCTCTCATCAAATCTTGATTGGTATGGTTTTACGATAACACGCATTGTTCTTCTTCACTATCTGCAAATGACAGAAAGGAGCATGGGCCTTAAGTTGTCTCGTATCAGCAGCACCTGAATGAACTTACCTTCCCCCAGAATTCCTGAGGCTTCTCCAGAGAGTCAGAACCATATCAGCCAGGGCTGTCTTGGAGACGGAACATTCCTAACCCTCCTGCCTCCCTTTCCACTTGGACCAGTCAAAACCTTTGTTATTAGTCTCTCAACCTACAGTCAGTCCCATAGACCAGCGGCTACATCTCTAACTTTGCCAAAATGAATCCAATGTTAGAATGGGGTGTTCAACCAGACCATCGAATAAACTCAGCTAATACAACTGTGACATTTTGAAGTCTGAAATGTGTGCCTAGGATGCACTTCAGCAGTACACATGAAAAAGCTACAATATACACATTCTCCAACTAATGCATATTCTAATAGCACATTTTCATCTTAGCCCATTTGCTAACAGTATGGTCATCATTTCATTTCGGCATGGCCACTAAACATATTTGATCTCTGAAAAACAAGCTTCCACTTCATGACCTCTCTGACTCCTCTCCTTCTCCCTATCCAGCTTGCCAACTCTTCCAACTTGTCGTCTCTTTCTGAACCTCCGATTTCCTGCTTCTCCCGCACATTTCCTCTGGATCCCTCTCAGTCACATTGACCCTCTCGTTATCTCCACCCTGCAACACTCATGGGCCCTCTCAACATACAGGAGAGCTGAGGAGGGCAATGATGAGTCAGGCAAGGTCATGTGTGGAGGCAGGAAGTGGCAAAACATGAGGTTAAGGTTTTCAGAGCTGTTAAGTTAGTTGGAGTTAGTGAAGAATCTTCGGAGCAATTAGATACAAGGCAGGCAGCAGGTGTTTAATGTAGAAGTTATAGGCCAGGAACCTAGCCGACCCTTGATTAATATTTTCTTGTGGAAAAGTGAATTTCAATCAGCACACCATTTTTAAGAACACATTGGGAATGCTGAAGAAGTGGTTGCTGAATTTTACCCATCAGTTTGTGATTTTATTTTTATAAAAGTAAAATACTGTGAATATTGGAAGTCCAAAAAGAGCTTCCCAGCCAAACAGAGGCTGGGATCCTCAATGGGAAGAGTGGCTGCACTGCACCCAGCTAAGGTTCAGGACAGCTGAGATGAGGGATAGCAGTGTGTGGGACACAGTGGAGAGGACGATGGGGGCCATGGCAGCAATGTCAGGGAGAAGGGCACCACTCCCAACACTGGGTCTCTCCATCAGGAAGTGAGTGGCTTTGACCCTGCCAGCAACCTGGCAAGAGATTGTTTTTCAAACTTTCCACATGGAAAATGTTATGAAGCATCAGGACCCCAAAATACCATAGGTGTTCCTAGCCCTTAATTCTAAAATATGTTACAGAAACGAAGTGACTGCCGCTGTACATTCAGTAGCTGGCTGGCCGAGATTCTGTTTGGGATTGATGGAATGTATAACCTTAAGGTGTCAAAGGAATTCCAAACAGAGAAAGAGAACACAACGTGAGATAATGAGAGGGGTTGACTATCGCTGTTCCTCTGTCGGTAGACAGCCCCCACTTGCAGACATTTTGTACATTCACAAGTCAGCACTTCCTGTGCATTCACAAAGCGCTGCCCAACAGTTCAATAAGGACTACATTTGGAATATTGTGAGAACATTGGGCCCAATATCAAAGGAAGGATGTGCTGACCTTGGAGGATGTCCAGAGGAGGTTTATAAGAATGATCCTGGGGATGGAATGGTTTGTCAGATGAGGAGCGGTTGTGGACTCTGTGTCTGTACTCGTTGGAGTTTAGAAGGATGGAGGGGATCTCATTAAAATTTAAAGAATACTCAGAGGCCTGGATAGTGTGGACATAGAGAAGCTATTTCTATGAGTATGAGAGACTAGGACCCAAGGGCGCAGATCAGAGTGAAGGGATGACCCTTTAGAACTGAGATAAGGTGGAATTTCTTCAGCCAGAGGATAGAGATTCTGTGGAACTCACTGCCACGAAGGCTGTGGAGACCAAATCATTGAGCATTTTTAAGACAGAGGTAGACATGTTCTTGATTATTAGGGGGGAATAAAGGATTACAGGGAGAAGGCAGGAAAATGGGGTTAAGAAACTTAACAGCCCTGGTTGAATGGTGGAGCTGACTCGATGGGCCAAATGGCCTAATTTTGCTCCTATATCTTATGGTCTAAGGAATCAGGATGAAGGAACTTCAACAATCTTACAAAACCGAGAAACTCAAAAACCAACTGATCAACTGCTGATGTTAACTTGACTGGTGCAACCCAATCACAGCCATAGTGTTATCTTTTCTGCTCTTCATAAACCATTCAGGGAATGACTGTGCTTTTAAGTTTTATTGTTTTGGTCTTACATCTTATTTCCCATCTCTGTATATGTGTGTTGCATTACTATTCCTTCCTGTATTTAGTAATGAATGAACTCACACATTTTGTTAATTCAGGCAAATCTGCTTAAATTGTAATGTAAATGTCTTTTAAAATGTAAGCTCATTTAGATCCTTTCTCAATTAACCTTGCTGCAACAAATTGAAAGGGATGGGTTAATAAAAAAGCAAAGGCAACTCATCCCTCTTCAGCCCAGCGACTAAACATTTGTGGTATCCTATATGGAACTGTAATAAATTGGGGAACCTCATCTAGGGTCTGGACAAAACAAATTAGGGCTCTTTCTGCAATTTGAAGCAATAGACTGTCATGATCAGAACTTGGGTGAGGTGGCACAATTTGTTATGGTTTAGAGGAGATACCTCAAAATGTAAAGCTCCCAGGTGGGGAGGGATAAACTTTATTTAGCTGTCACCGTGTTTGGGGAGTTGGAAAATAGAGAAGAGGAGATGGTCCGTCTCTATTCACCCAGGAGCTTACAGTTTGGGGACCCTAATGAATTGGGGGGAACCTCAGCCAGAGTCTAATTGTTAATACCAGTCTTCCATCTATCATGGGGTGAATAGCAGCAGTGGTGGGATGTTGGCTTCCATCAGTGGCAGGTTGGGAAGTGTGATGGTATTGTAAATCAGAGGTGAAATGAAAGAAATCCCTGATAATCACTTTATAATCAACAAGTAACAATTTATTTATCTAACTCTAACAGTAAATAAATTAACAGAACTACTAACAAACCAAACAATTCCCCCTTACCTACTAACTATTCCCAAATAAACAAATTTCTAATGGTATGCTGTTCCAATAAAAAGAAGTCCCACCTATATAAACCAAAGTCATAAGAAATATAACTTAAAAAGTCTCTCAAAATTACATCCAGGGTGAGTCTTCTGGAATGCTCCACCCCCTTTGTGCTGATCCTCAGTCAGGAACACCTTCCTCCATCAAATTTTTGTATCAGAAATATTAGCTAAGTGTGCCACTGTACCTTTAGTTAGATGATTGTTTTCTGAGAGCTTAGAGATTCTGTGAGGGTGTGTGATTCTTTCTTTTATAGCTGACAGCTGTTCTCTTGGCAGATGACAGTTGATTCTAACACTGATTTTCAAATGCCCTCTTCTTTTATACCCTTGATGACTTATTAATTTCTTACAATAGGATTGCTCCTAAGTTGTCAAAACCATCAGATTTAAATTTAATTGGGTTTTGGTATCTGGGACCTGGTTTAAATTAATTGGCTACATTCAAAAACCTGTTGTTTTAACAAAAATGCTGATTTGCCTGCTAACAGTATTGCATTTTGATACAATGTTTTGATTTCAAGAGCTCTCTGTGCATCTGCTGCTGACCGCAGACTTTTTTAAAAGATCTCCAAGCCTAAAAAAAATCATCTTTTAAAGGGACCACACACTCTCCCCCCTCCCCCCTATCATTTTACAAACAGTAAATACTCTACCCAATTTCTCAACAGTGTCAGCCTTCTCATCCTGGACTGAATTGTGGTAGAGGCAGTAAGAATGTTCGATACCCCACCTACCAGCTCCCACCAGATTAAAATCCTCCCATCACTAAACTTGTCTCAATGCAAGGCATTAAATTCCGCCCAATCTTTCAGGTTACCAAACTTAAAATTTAGCATTCCTTCTCTTTCCAAAGGGGATGCCAGAACTGTTGAGAAGATCCTTTTTAAATTTCCTTGCAGAATCCAAATATCAAATAATGGTGCTTGCAGCTGATTCCATTCTTAGCAGCCCCCTGTGGATAGGTCCCCTGGAGGCAGACATACATCATGGCCCCAGTGTGTTGTGGTTCTCCCTAATTTCCCAATTCCTCCTTCACTGCTTTCAGACTAGTCACCACAAGGTGGGTTGACTCGAGCATTATGATTGACACTGAAATGCCCTCTGGGTAATTTGGGATGAGCAATAAATGCTGGCCTAGCCAGCGACACCCTCATCCCATGAGTGAATAAAGAAATCAAAAGTCAGGAAATCTCAGCCACACATGACATTTGACTCACAACCTGCTTACTACACTTGGCATATTCTAAGCAAAATACCAATAGGCACCAGTGCAATCCCTTTCCCTTTACCTGCTATACTTTTTCGCTGCAAAATTCCATAAAGCAAAATGTCAGTCATTGAGGTCTACAGCACAGAAAGACCATTTGGCCCATGACCTCTATGCTGGTCAAAAGCAACCACCTAATTATTCTAATCCCCTTTTACAGCACTTGGCCCAAAGCTGTGTATGCCTTGGCATCACAACTTTATAACTAAATACTTCTCAAATGTTATGAGGGTTTCTGCCTCTGCCACTCTCACAGGCATTGAGTTCCAGACTCCCACCAGCCTCTGAGACAAACAAAAAAAAATTGCCAAATCCAAACCCATATTTGTTTTAGAGATAGTCGGAACTGCCAATGCTGGAGAATCTGAGATAACAAGGT
>NC_063332.1:97922661-97951690 GCF_021869965.1 Rhincodon typus | reverse complement strand
TCAGCTTTCCTGCTCCTCTGATGCTGCCTGGCCTGCTGTGTTCATCCAGCTCTACACCTTATTATCCCATATTTGTTTTATACCAGCATAACATAATCAAGGTTTCAAAATATAAAAACAGCTGAAGAAGAAAGTATTTAACAAATTTATCAGAATTGATTTAGAAAATGTAATTCATTTGTAAAAGAATTTGTAAACTTACCAGCAATGTCTGTTGAAAAGTTTTGTATTTTCAATATCAACTTTGGCATCTTGCATAACAGATTGCACCTTCTGTGCAAGGTATTCAGATTGACATTGTCTTCCTTGTTACTACTGTGATGTGCTTTCAGAAAGAAGTGATTGCCAAGGTATGGGAAATGATTAACATATTCCAGAATCTCTTGATAATTCTATGTAATTATTCAAAAAGAAAATAAGTTGGTGTATTGAAATTCTATGATTTTATGAATTTATGTGTAGCTGAAGTACGTATTCATTCAAAATTGACATATCTATGGAAAATGTTTTTTGTTCCAGTTTTATAGATAGCCCTGGTTTGATTATAATGAACAGTATAATCAGTAAATGTTTTCTTTCTCATGGAACCTCAGCGTAAGTTTACTTACATTGATTACGATAATCCAGTGAGGTATAGTTTGATTTTACATTTCCCTTAACAGGCAGTTCTAAATGCAGCTGTTTTATCCATTTCTGGGAACTTCATATTTTTACATGGAACTCAACACTGGCTCAGTTATTTTTGATGTGCCTGAACATTTTCCAATCAAAACAAAGACAAGTCAGAATGTTTCATTTTCTACATGTTCTGGTTGCCTGGCAAATCAGGAACACAGACACGTGATTTTTATTTTCATTCATGCTTGGACATTGTACTATAATTATTGCCACTCAAACATAAGTTTGTTGCTCAGGTCTTTCCCATTGTTCTTCCATTAGTTCCAAGGGTTCCGGTTTCTCTGTTTCTTTTGCTTCAGTTTTTATGAACACGTGGGAATGGCTCACACAGCCCGGTCATGAACAGTGCACACAGTGAAGCTGGGGATGTGGGAGGCTCTGTTGATCTTAACAGTAGGTCTACACTTAAGTAAAACATCCAGCAGTTCTGACTGACTCCAAGATCAAAGATCTATCCTGGGGTTTTCCCCTGCCTTCATCAAAACATTAAATTACACAGCTTTCGAATCTCCAATCAGCCCACTCTGTTCTTAATGGAAACTTACCCCAGGTCTCAAGTCACCACTAGTGAACCTAACAGGGCCAAAATGTCTTGGAAGCAGGGTCTCAATTTTTAAAGATTTACGCCCCAACAATGTCTATCTTCTCTAGTCCCTTTGGGATGATGCGAGCGAAGGAATGTTCAAACCAAATTTTTGATTTCTGAGCTTATACTTTTAAATTAGGTTTATTTTCAAAAGAGGAAACAGAATTTACGAAAGACTCGTGAACTGGGAAATGTAGTAAGCGAGTTGATTATGGAGGAGACTAAAGATTGAAATTACCACAATGGATTCAGAATGAAAAACTAAGTCAGCAACATGACAGTAATGGGCTGAGTCTCATACTGTTCCTTGACCAGTTTGTAATTGGAATAGATCTGTATGCTTGAACACTCATGATATTAAAACCTTGTCAAACAAATTATTTCCTTTCTTCAAGTTTCGTGGAATATTCTGCTGCCGAAGGTGGTGGAGTCTGGGAGGCTATTTAATTAGGCAAGGTGACAGTGCCCCCAGTCCTGCCTCCACAAGAATGAAATTCTGTGGGTCTGCCCAGGGTTGACCTTCCTGCCCAACAGCCAATTGAGATCCTTAAGTGGCCAATTCATAACCCCGTAAGGTCCTTAGCTTCAGCTTGACATGACTGTGACTGATTCAAATACAGGTGGGTTGTTTCCAAGCAGAGTCTACATCCTAATCTCCAACCTGCCCACCTTGCCCCCAACCTGAGAAATCAGTCCCCTTTCCCTGCCCAGCATCACGAATCTGTGTCCTGCATCCTGGATCCTGGAACTCCCAGCAACCATGTTCTCCTCCATGATACTGCTGAGCACACCAATGGCCACAAGAGGTTAGGCCTCTGTCGGGCTCAACAGTTGCCAGGCAACACCCCTGACAACTTGACATGATTTCCACCCAGTGAATTCAGAGGGACATGTGAATCTCACTGCACTGTTTCATGTTTGTTCAAAGTTGACCTTCCGCTGGGTGCCTTTGAACAGATGTGTTTGAGGTCATCAGTTGTATTTGTTGAACTGTTAAGCACCAGGAAGTGGGAGTGGGAAAATGCCAAATTCCAAGTAAGATTGGAACCGACAGGTGGTGATGGGGGAGGTGGGGAGAGAGGTTGGAGGGGAGTCATGATAAGGATGATCTCAGCTCAGGACATGAAGGACTGGAAGATGGCTTTGAGGGACGTGGGTTCAGGACTTGGAAGTGTGGATTGGGAAGGCCTGGTGCCTTGGGTGTGGTCAGGGCAAGGTTGGAGGCAGTCAGTGAAGATAAAATGGGAGGTCTAATGGGGTAGGGTCAGTACTCTCCACATGCCATTCCTATATTAAAACTCCAGGAGTCAGCTGTTAAAGACAACATTCATATTCACAATGTAGATTTCAATTCAGTAAGAGGGGAGTAAGTCTCATCTGAAGCTAGTCAATGCTTTCGGCAGGTGGGCCACAGAATCTAACAGAAACTCAATAGATGAGGTGGGGAAGGTTGAGGATCAGAAGAGGAATCACAATGGTGACAGGGCAAACTTAGTGGGGAGAGATGCAATGCTCATTTCCACACCTGATAGCATCCAGGGTAATAGGAAAAGTTCAAGGGTTACAGGCAACATCAAGGATAACGGGAACAAAGCCAAAAGTGACAGAAGGACGTGGATGAATGGGATGATGAGCACATGAATGTGCGTGATCCTCTAATGGATGACATGCTGTGAATATCAGGGACAATCTCATACAATTCCCCTCAAGATCTGGGCAGATTTGCCTGCTCTGGGTGTCTATCAAGCTCTCTAGCCTCCTACCAGGTGCCGCCTCCGAGCTCACATCCTCTACCAGTTGGAATGGCAAGGAAGTGGACATCTGTTACCAATCGATACTGAAGACTCCAGCCCAGCAGAACAGATGCACCAATATGCAAATGTCCATCAGAGCCTATCATTCCCAAGGCAGTTTCATTGTCTTTGTGGAAGATAATCTCAGACAATCTCCTTGACAGTTTATATAATGGTATGTTTGTAGAGCCCATGTATTCCCACAGACGGGACAACAACAAAATGGGCGCATGCATGAACATGAAATAAAGACTAAGTTCAAACATGCAACACCACAAACAATAATTGTGTAAGTCACCAACATTTGCCTGCAGCCATCAATGAATGCCAACCAGGGAACCTGCCTGCATAATTAGGTCACCGATTAAATAATTCCCAAGAAAACACCTGTAGCTGGCTTGTGCTCTCTTAAATTTTTTCCCAACACTGCTTCTTGGTGTGACCCTGACATCAACAGTTGAGGTGGAGGTAGTCTGCTTAGTGTAACACTATACACCTGTGATATCTTTGGCAGCTGTATATTTGAGGGCTCCAGCTTACTGGACGTTTCCTGCACTATGCAGGGATAACCTCCTTAGCCAGGTCTGGGGGCATCTGGAAAAGAAATCAAAACAAAATGCATTGAATTCCACAGAATTTATGGACTACAATTCCTTATGTTGTCCGGAAAACCGGGTTGGGTCCATTTTCATTCTAATGCCTTGCCACTCCAGTCTAGCCATCATCTTGGAATTGTCCAATCCCATTCTCCTGTAAACAGGAGGTGTTCCTGTTCAGCAGGGCTGAGGATGTGGAGAATGAGTATTCTTCTGTCTGTCTTTGTCCTTCCTCCTGGTTATGGATCTGCCTGTCCTGCAGGAGGAAGTGGAGATTTAATGAATTGGCAGATGTCAACTTGTCTGTGCATATCACCATCACACATACTGATCCATCACCATCCATTGAAGCCAAACAGGCAACATTGTGTCCTCAAATGACATGTGGCTCTGGGGCTGTTCCCACATTGACCCACCAAACCTAGCTTCACATTTGCACAAATATGTAGACTGATGCCAGTAGGAGAAAGTATCCCAATACCATTTACCCGTGTGAAATGATGGGGGTAATTGACCCTTTTCTGGTACTGCAGCCAGGATCTTCTGTGGACTCAATGATTGCTAAGCCTCCTCTTCAATCTTTGTTCAAGCTGCATTGGTCAGTCAGAAGTTTCTTCTGTTGTGATCACTCAGGAAGAGAGTTACCCTCCATTCCAGTGCAAAGTGACATGGTTGAATCCTGGGGCTAGTCTATGGCTTGCGTCTGATGTCTCCAAAGTGTTGTGAAAGGAGTCTCTTAGACCTGATGGGTGCTCCAATCACAATAAAGAAAAAACAAGGAGAAATTTCAGGGAGGAGCTGAGAGGATGAAGGAGGTAGACAGAAAAGAATGACTGAGATATCTACCAAAAAGGACATTGACAAGAAAGTTAGGACCTTAATGGAAAAGTAAATTATGTAAGAAAACTAGCACAAAATATAAAAATGGATAGCAATAACTTCTATAAATATATAAAAGGGAAGAAAGTAACTGAAGTGAACATTGATCCTTTGCAGGATGACTCTGGGGGAGTTAATAGTAGGGAACACAAAAATGGTGGTGTCACTAAATCAATATTTTCTTTCAATTTTCATGGTGGAGGACAGTGAAAGCATTCCAATAGTATCAGGTAATGCAGAGGTTACAGAAAGACAGGAACCTATCAACGTTATCATCACTAGGGAAAAGGTACTGAGCAAATTGTTGTGATTGAAGGTAGACAAGTCCCCAGGACCTAATGGCATACATTTTAGGATCTTAAAGTGGCAGCAAAGATAGTGGATGCATTTGTTATAATCTTCCAAAAGTCCCTGGATGCAGGAAAGGTTCCAGTGGCTTTAAAAAATATTGATATGACACCTTTATTCAAAATGGGAGGGAGACGAAAGGTAGGAAAATATAGGCCAGTTAGTTTAACATGTCAACAGAAATATATTTGCATCCATTACTAAGGCAGTAATAACAGGCATTTGGAAGTCAAAATGCAATCTATCCAAATCAGTATGGTTTTATGAAGGATAAATCATCTTTGACTAATTTGCTGGAGTTCTTTGAAGCTGTAGCAAACAATATGAAAGATAGGGATCCTATAGAAGTATATCTGGACTTCTAGAAGGCATTTGATAAGATGCCGCATAAAAGGTTTTTATACAAGATAAGATCACATGGGGTTGGGGTAATTTATTAGTTTAGAGGATTGACTCACCTACAGAAAGCAGAGGGTTCTCCTAGTGATGTGCTACAGAGTTCAGTCCTCAGCCCCCAAATATTTCATATCTTATATTAATGAGTCAGATGCAGGAATAGAAACACACTCGAGCCAAGTTTGCAGATGACAACAAAATAGGTGGGAAAGTATGTTTTAATGAAGAAATAAGAAATGCATGGACATGGATAGTTTAGGTAAATAGGCCGAAACTTGGCAAATGAAGTTTAATGTGAATAAGTATGAGGTTATCCATTTTGGTCAGTGTTTTAGAAAAACAACTTATCATCAAAGTGAAGAGAAATTTCAGAATCGTTCAGTGCAGGGAATCTGGGTGTCCTCATGCATAAATCTTGGAAAACTAGTATGTAGGTACAGCAGGTAATGAAGAAGGCAAGTGAAATGTTGGTATTTACTGCTAAAGGTATAGAGTATAAAAATAGGGAATTGTTGCTGTAACTGTACAAAGCTGAATGAGAGAGCACCTGGAGTATTATATACAGTTTTGGACTCCTTACTTGAGGAGGAATGTGATGGCATTTCAAACAGTTCAGAAGAGGCTCACTAGATTGATTCCAGAGATGAGGTGTTTGTCTTGGGTAGAAAGATTGAGTAGTTTAGGCCTATAATCTCTGGTATTTAGAAGAATGAAAGGAGACCTAATTGAGGTATATAAGACCCTAAAGAGGATTGACAAAATCACCGCAGCAAGGATGTTTCTCATGTGAGGGGAAACCACAATGATTCATCATAGTTTTAGGATAAGGGGTAGCACATTCAAAACAGAGTTGTGGGGAATTACTTCTCCCAAAGGGTCATGAATTTGTGGAGCTCATGACCCCAGACTGTGGTGGATGGCAGAATGTAGAGTAAATTTAAGGAGGTGATAGACAGATTTTTAATTAGCAATGGGTTGAAGGGTTATGGAGAATGGACAGGAAAGTAGAGTTGCGGCCAAGATGAGATCAGCCGTGATCATATTGAATGGCGGAGCAGGCTTGTGGGGTTGAATTGCCCACTCCTACTCCCAACTCTGATGCCCTTACAAAGCTTGAACTGGTTAACATCAGTAGAAAGGAAAAGCTGACCATATATCCTACAAATGATGTTGACAAGTAGCAAAAATGTATAGTTGAGAATGAGGAGGGACTCAGGAAGAATCCTTGAGAGTGTGGAATGGGAAGGACTGGTGCCTTGGGTGTGGTCAGGGCAAGGTTGGAGGCAGTCAGTGAAGATAAAATGGGAGGCCTAATGGGGCAGGGTCAGTACTCTCCACATGCTGATCTTACGTTAAAACCCCGGGTGTCAGCTGTCAAAGACAACATTCATATTTAGAGATAGTTGGAACTGCAATGCTGGAGAATCCGAGACAACAAGGTGCAGGGCTGGATGAACGCAGCAGGCCAAGCAGCATCATAGGAGTTGGGATTTCGATTCAGTAAGAGGGGAGTAAGTCTCATCTGAGGCTGGTCAATGCCCTGACACTACCATTGATTAGGAAGCCAGCGAGGACACATTGTTTACTATCCTGACTAGGGCTGTGTACTTCACCTTGGATAATAAAGCACATCTGCAAATGTGCTGAAATTGGTTTGTTAAAGATGGAGTTTAATCATTCTTGAGACTGTGCATGCATCACCAATTTTTCTGTGGGCTTACTGGTTCTCCATAGGATGCCCAATTTTTCATTTCAATCTGCCCACAGGAGATTGAAACCTACTACTAGTTGCCTGCTACACATTGCACTATGTTTCCCTTTGCACTCACTTTAATTACCTCATTTATAACTGGCAACAGCTAACCATCATAAGGAGGACTAGTAGTTAGGTCCCAACTCCAACAGAAAAAGAAAACCTGCAGATGTAAATTCAGTGATTGTCTGGCAAAGTCTTGTGTCAGGCCAATGGAATGCCACACCTGTAATCTATCAGGAAAACATCAAACAGAAAAAATCTTAACAAGACAAGATAATGAGGGAGCTGATACCATTTTGCTGTCAGCAAGAGGTCACCTCTAGCCAACATACATATTTTACCCTCCAGGAATGGGCATAAAAGGGTTAAAAACTGACTGTAGTGTTAGTCTGTGTGTATTATTAGCTGGATATCCTAGTGTGTGAATTGGAAAGCTGTGAGGGCCACAGCTGTGAGAACAATCATTAAACACCCCTGCACTGCAGGTAAAACAATTTAAGGATGACACCCTGAGTGCTGCCAGACAGTTCAAAAGGAATTAGGAAAAAGGAATTGCAATCAACCTACAAAACCAAGAGTCTCAAGATCAACTGCTCAACTGTCAATGTTAACATTACCAAGACCATCCAATAACAGCTATATTGTCTTTCCACCTGCTCTTCATGAACTCTTCAGAGAACGACCCTTCCTTCATATTTTCATCATTATGCACTCACATCTTCTTTCTTCTCTGTATGATTGTGTGTAGTGTTACTATTTCTTCCTATAATTAATAAACTCATTCCACTTGGAATTCAAGAAAGACTGGGTATATCAGCTCCTTTTAAGACATGAGATCGTTTGGGTCTGGAGGAAAGGCATCTATGATCCTTTTAAGCTAAACTTATTGTGAGCAACCAAAGATGCAGGTGAATAATCAAGCAGAATTAGTTCATTCCTCCTCAAGCAAAAGCTTAATGATTTGGGTTATCACATCTGAAATCACAATAAATTGGCAAACCTTGCCAAGGTCTGGTTACAACACAATACAACTACAACATTGGCTAATTCCCAGGGTAGGTTCCTGTATACAAAAAGCAGAACAAATCCACACTGGTCTATAACTGCCCCATCAATCTACTATCAATAATTAGCAAAGTGATGGAAGGTACCTTTGACAGTGATATCAAGTGGCAATTGCTCAGTAATAACCCGCTCACTCATGCTCAGTTTAGGTTCTGTCAGGGTCTCACAGATCCTGATCCTTGGTCCAAATACAAACAAAAAAGCTGAACTCCAGAGGTGCGGTGATGGTGATTACTGTTGATATTTGGGTAATTTTTGGTGGATTTTGGCATCAAGCAGCCTTTGCAAAATTGAAGTCAATGGGAATCAGGGGAGAAATACCATACTGTTAGAGTTGTACCTGGCACAAAAGGAGATTGTTGTGATTGTTGGCAATCTCAGTCCCAGGCTATCACTGCAGAACTTCCTCAGGGTAGTGTCTGTGGCCTTAGAATCTTCAGCTGCTCCATCGATGATCTGCTCTCCATCAGAAGGTCAGCAGTGATGATATTTACTGACGGTTGCACAATGTTCAGCATACTTTATAATACTTCAGATACTGTCTGTGTCCATATGCAGCAAGACCTGTATAATAACAAGGCTCGTGCTGAATAGTGGCAAGTAATATTCACAATTTACAAGTACCAGGTAATAACAGTATCCAAGAAGACCAAGTCTAAGCATCACCCCTTGGCAGTCAATGACATCACTACTGTGAATACCCCACCATCAACATTGACCAGAAATTGAACTGGACAGAGCCAATAAATACTCTGGTTGGAAGAAAAGTTCAGAGACTAGGATTGCTGCAATCTCCTAGCTCTCCAAAGCTTGTCCACTGTCTCTAAAGCACAACCCAGGTGTGATTAATACTCTCTACTTGCCTGGCTGAATGCAGCTGCTACAACACTTAAAAGCTCTACACCATCTAAGAGAAAACAACCCATTTGATTGACACCTTCTCCACTAACTTCCATATTCACTCACTTCACCACTGATGAACAACGGCAGCATTGTGATCCATCTATAATGCAGTGCAGTAACTCACCAAGACTCCTCCAACAGCATATTCCAAACATGTGACCTCAATTCTTTAGAAGAACAATTACAGCAGATGTTTGGGAAGACCGTCCCTGCAGGTTCGCCTCCAACCTGTTCCTTCACTGCTGCAAAGTTAAAATCCTGGAATTCCTTTGCTAAAACCACAGTGGATGCACCTACATCTCAAGGACTGCAGCAGTTCAAGAAGGCAACTTACCATCACCTTCTTCAGAGGAATCAGGGATAGCCGAGGAATGCTGGCCCAGCCAACCACATCCACATCCCATAAGTGAATTAAAACAAAAATAAGGTAACACACATCTCATTCTTCAGTCAAGGTGTTTTTTGTAAATGAGGTAAGAGTTGAGCTATTTGCACTGCAGGAATGCAACACTGAGAGCAGTTTTATTGATGCTTTTAACTTCTTCTGACTTATACTTCCTGCTGTGCTTGATGCCTCTTCATCCCTACTCCCCACGGATTCAGGTGCCTGAAGACCATTAGAAAACAATGTAAATATCTACACAGATTCCTTGCCCCAGCAAACAGAGATAGCAAGGGTAGAGTCTTTATCTGGCCTCATGATAAAAATGGGATGAGGCAGGGGTGGGGAGATTTTAAAACTGGTGAATTCCATGTTTAGGACATCGGGCTGTAGGCTCCCGAGGCGGAATATGAGGTGCTGCTCCTCCAGTTTGTGGGTGGGTGGTGTTTTGTAGAGCGTCTGCACTCTGTATGACCAAGCGTAGACTCGGACACTGTTTTGTAGAGCATCTGCACTCTATAAACAACAAACAACACCTTTCCGTCGCGAACCATTTCAACACACCCTCCCATTCCCTGGGTGACATGTCCATCCTGGGCCTCCTCCAATGTCACAATGATGTCACTCGCAAACTGGAGGAGCAACACCTCATATTCCGCCTCAGGAGCCTACAGCCTGATGACCTAAACATGGATTTCACCAGTTTTAAAATCTCCTCACCCCTGGCCTCATCCCATGTCCAACCCTCCCTCTCATCCCCGCCTCTTGACCTGACACAACCTGTCCATCTTCTCTCCCACCTATCCGCCCCTCCCACCTCAATGACCAATCCCACCAATCCCTACCTGCACTCACCTATCACCATCCCACCTACATTCCCCAGCCCCACCCCTCCTCTCTCTATTTATTTTGGAGCTCCCTTCCGCCTCCCCATTTCTGAAGAAGTGTACTGACCCAAAACGTCAGCTTTCCTGCTCCTCTGATGCTGCCTGGCCTGCTGTGCTCTT
The DNA here is from genome assembly GCF_021869965.1 of Rhincodon typus. NCBI lineage: Eukaryota > Metazoa > Chordata > Chondrichthyes > Orectolobiformes > Rhincodontidae > Rhincodon > Rhincodon typus. The sequence continues at coordinate 97,941,301 of NC_063332.1, read as the reverse complement.
CCAGCTCCACACTGTATTATCTCTCACTCCAGCATCCATAGTTCTTGCTATCTCTAAGAAGAAAAATCCATATTGCTGGTGGCCTGATAGTGGATACATATACTTGCTTCAAGTGCAGCAATAAATTGTGGCTCTCTGAAGGTGCACTGTCATAACAATTAGTTACCAGCTTTTCACAAACAATATACCAGATATATCTTTACTTTTCAAAGATGCATAATAATTACAATGTTATTTGTAGTGTTAATCGAGCTCAAGAAATACAGCTAAATTCTGACATCCACAAGGAAAGCTGCCTCCAGCTCAGTTTTCCCATTCTTCTCCTCAGACGATTATTCCCATTCTCCTAGTTCCTCAACATCTATCTCACTGCCTCATTACGTTTTCCAGCACCGCCCACCAGGAAGGGTCTGGGCTTTACTAGAAGCTCCCCTCAGACAGCTCCAATCTGCAAAAGTACAACTTCAGTATCCCTATTGCCTAGTCGCAGCACATGCACCAACCTGGTGAAGGTGCCACGCCAGCTGAGTGCCCAACACATCACATCTGGGATGGGAAAGGGTTTGGAGTGCTCACTGTGATCCAAACCCTTTCCCATCCCAGTCCGACATCAACCATTCCAATGCCCACTGCATTTATTATGGTCAATCATCAAAGTGACCTGACACTGATGCAGTGATGTAACCCTCAGCCCACAGCACCTTTGGAAGTTCCCCAAGGGATGGGCATTCTCGACTGGCATTCACCTCCTTATAAGTTGCTGCTACTAACTTCTGCATCACTGAGGTGACAAGGTTAATTTAGTTCACAACACTGGCATGGTGTAGTCTGCCTTTGGCTAAGATTTGACGGATAAGCATGTTCACTCTGTATGGATTGCACATGTGCAAAGAAATGTTTGCAAATGAAATGTAGGTGGCATTTACAAACCATGTTCATGTATTTGCCTGTTTAATGTCCTAATGTCTAGCAGATATGGATGCTGTGTTTTTGTCTATTAAAGTGACAAGAGTCCACCCACCCTGGGCATACCTCAACCATCTTTCAGCTGCACTGCACAACTAGAGAATAAAAAGTAACAGCAGGGAATGCAGCTCATGGTGGACACTGTCACTGCCAGCCCTCCCCCATCTGCCCCACAAAACACCCGCCCACCCCTCCCAGTTGCCAGGTACATCCCTGTTCCCTTTTACCTTGCTTCGACAAAGCATTTCCATGAATCTCCTCCAATGGTAATGCTCCTCTATGCTCCCCCTGTGGAAGCCACGGTGATGGTCACTGCCAATAACTTCTGCTCAAATAGCCTAGCACACTCTCCAATGTTGTTCTCCACATCCCACTTACGCCTTGAGAATCGCCTGGGTTACTGTTCTTGTTTCCATCCCCAGAAATGTCTCTGCTTTACACTAGCTCCAAACCTTTTCTCCTGCATTCCTTTCACTAGGATTCTATCCCCCCCAACTGCCCCGACATGCCCTCTTTTGCACCCTCTAAACAACTGAGGGATGGACACTTGAGATTGTATTCACTGCAGACCTTTGACTGACTTTGATGAGTACTCACTTGCCATGACTGACCAGACCTGAGACTGCTGTCTTTGTAGCTTTGCTACTGTCGATGGGTGACTCTCCCGACTGCTGATGGTGGCCCTCCAGGATGGACAATTGCCCATTCCCTGGAATTTTTTTTTTTCCATTCATTTTGTGGAATGTGGGTGTTGCTGGCTGGCCAGCATTTCTTGCCCATGCCTAGTTGCCCTTGAGAACGTGATGGTGAGCTGCCTTCTTGAACCGCTGCATTCCTCCTGCTCTAGGTTGACACACAATGTTATTAGGGAGGGAATTCCAGGATTTTGACCCAGCGACAGTGTAGGAATGGCGATATATTTCCAAGTCAAGATGGTGAGTGACTTGGAGGGGCACTTGGAGTTGGTGGTGTTCCCATATGTCTGCTGCCCTTGTCCTTCTAGATGGAAGTGGTCGTGGGTTTGGAAGGTGCTATCTGAGGATCTTTGGTGAATTTCTGCTGTGCATCTTGTAGATAGTACACACTGCTGCTACTGAGCGTTGGTGGTGGAGGGAGTGGATGTTTGTGGATGTAGTGCCAATCAAATGGGCTGCTTTGTCCTGGATGGTGTCAAGCTTCTTGAGTGTTATTGGGGCTGCACTCATCCAGGCAAGCGGGGATTATTCGATCATACTCCTGACTTGTGCCTTTGTAGATGGTGGACAGGCTTTGAGGAGTCAGGAGATGAGATATTCGCCGCAGTATTCCCAGCTTCTGGCCTGCTCTTGTAGCCACTGTGTTAATGTGGTGAATCCAGTTGAGTTTCTGGTCAATGATAACCCCCAGGATGTTGATAGTGGGGTATTCAGTGATGGTAACACCATTGACTGTCAAGGGACGGTGGTTAGATTGTCTCTTATTGGTGATGGTCATAGCCTGGCATTTGTGTGGCACAAATGTCACTTGCCACTTGTCAGCCCGAGCCTGGATATTATCCAGATCTTGTTGCATGTGAACATGGACTGCTTCAGTATCTAAGGAGTCACGAATGGTGCTGAACATTGTGCAATCATCAACGAACATCCCCACTTCTGACCTTATGATGACGGGAAGGTCATTGATACAGCAGCTGAAGATGGTTGGGCCTAGGACACTACCCTGAGGAACTCTTGCAGAGATGTCCTGGAGCTGAGATGATTGACCTCCCACAACTCCGACTATCTTCCTATGTGTCAGGTATGACTCCAACCATCGGAGAGTTTGCCCCCTGATACCCATTGATTCCAGTTTTGCTAGGGCTCCTTGATGCCACACTCAGTCGAATGCAGCCTTGATATCAAGGGCTGTCACTCTCACCTCACCTCTGGAATTTAGCTCTTTTGTCCATGTTTGAACGAAGGCTGTAATGAGGTCAGGAGCTGAGTGGCCCTAGCTGAACCCAAACTGGGCGTCACTGGGCAGGTTATTGCTGAGCAGGTGCTGCTTGATGGCGCTGTTGATGACACCTTCCATCACTTTACTGATGATCGAGAGGAGACTGATGGGGCGATAATTGCAGTCAGGCAGACTGCTTGATACTGAAGACTAAGTGTGGCCAAGCCCTTAGACTGTGTGTGGACTCGGCCCCTGACAATCAGTATCGGGAACCCCAGATGATGGAGCCTCCCCTTTGACTGGACTGATGGCAAGCGTCCACACACTTTCCAACATAGTTATTTGGTCGAATAAACTTGCCGAGTGTTTGCAGCACAGGCAGTTGGCACGTACTGTTGGTGTTAGTTTGATGTCTTGGTATGCCGTACAACACGATGTCCCCCTCAGATGGCCACAGACAAGCAAGGGAAACAGCATGACAGTGTGCCAGTGCAAAAGAGCATATCAATACAGCAGTACTGAGAGCCTTTGGCTCTGGCTGAAGTACCAGTGCACTGAAAGCCATGGAATGGTGCTAAGTGATCAAGAGCTAACATAGGAAGCAAAGTAGCCCTGAGATGCAGCCTGGTCCAATCTCTGAACTGGGTGCCTGTCTGTTCATGCAATGTGTCTTTGCTGCAGCCTTTCAATGCTAGTTGCTGTTATGCTCTGCAATGCAGATCTGTGCTCCCACAGTGATCTAAAAGTGGTTCAGAGAGGTGCCATGTTATTGTGAGGTTTTGGCAAATGCCGGATACCAGTGGATGAAGCATGCATGAACGGTTTCTCCTGGATTATGGCCGTAGATGCTCTGTGTGCTGGTGGGTCTTCGCAGCCAGTATGAAGGCACAGGGTACAGGCGCTGGTTCAAGTTTTCTTGATATCTACCTTGTTGGCCAAGTTTGGTAAGATAGAAAGCCGAATATTACTGCGGCAATTCGAGCCGTTAATAAGGGGTTTAACAAGGTCTAATCCCTGCAGTCATAGCTGGCAACTCACCACTGCCTAGTGAGAAATTTGCCTTGCTGTTGCGCAAAGTCTAAGGTTGCAGTGAGATGCTCCTGATGTTGAGATAGGCCTCACTTCTTGATTGAGTCTGCCACTCAAATCTTGCTCTAACTCATGTTGTTCAGACCCCTATAAGATTCCACCCTAATATTAATGAAGTGAAAAGACAATTTCAATTATCTAGTTGCTATAAACCTAAGGTTCTAATCGTACAGGCACTGCATTCAGAATTCAGGTACCAAAACACTGGTAAAATCCTGGATTCCAATGTAACAGACAATGGATCAAGACAAATTCTAAGTCAAGTGCCCTGATTAAGACCACACACAACTTCCAGAAAACATACCTGTTTCCTCATTAAAGACAAGGATAGAACATATAGTTGAAAGAGAAAGCTGAACAAATGGTCTTTAACTTCTTTCTCAAAATGGTATTAGTCGTAGTAAAAAATAATTAGCAGGCTGAAATTGTGCAAATTGACAATCCTGAGGAAATCTATACAGGGCAATATAGTATTGGTGAGTATTCCAAAGCAACATTAAAAGTTGCCAAAAGAACATCTCATCTAACCAACTTAACTATGTCTTTTGAATATATTTAGTGAATCTGAATGTCATCATATGTGGAAAGATTATATGCGAAATACTGGATAATTGCTTTGGCAACTCATTTAATACATAACAGTTTTAAAGCTAAAACTTAGCATTGGCCTGCAAAGCAGAGTGAAGCATTGTGCAGTGTATTTGGATGTGAGGTGCTAACACTTGTGTATTTGTCTTGCTTTATCACTGATCTCCAAGTTAAGTAATTATCTGGAACTTGGTCTGGTTAGCTAGATTTTCTTGCACGGACACCAAGGTTGAGCATTTGGGCTACTCTTCCTCAAATACATGGAAAAGTTCACACTGAGACAAGATCACTTCCAGATTTTGAGATGCGCATTTAAATTGTAAACATGCCCCCATCACCCAACCACCAAATATGGAGCTGCAGAAATGGATTTGATTAAGACATTCTTAAGCAATTATCTTTGAATGTAGCAGTTCATTCTTTGCTGGTTTTATACTCCATTCTTGAGTCTTTAATCATCTTTTGAGGTCAGCATTATTCTAATGCTCTTCTCCCACTTTCATGCCCTATGAATGGTATTTGTGCTTTTAAACATGAATAGCTGACTCAGCTATTGTCTGGCTTAAATTAAGCCACCCACAAGATAATTTTTGAAACAGATTGACGAAAATAATTGTGTCTTTGTAGCTTTGACATCAACAGAAATTATTTTTAATGATAAAGAATCATATATATTGTTCGCATTGTTTGGTTGTTGGTCGTTTTTAAGATAGGACGGAAAATGTTTTAAAAGTGTCACACAAATGTTGTAACCTGTATCCAGAAACAAATTTCTGAATTAAGTCATGTGAGAATACAACAAACCATTTTTCCATATAACAATATTATTAAAAGCATTGGTATTCCAATTGTGGAAGCTATAACAATTAAAATAGCATTCTTCAGCACTAACCAACTTCACTCTATTCTCTAAACATTACTAAAAATATAAAAGGCTTCTACTTGGTTTGCTGCACATACTCTAATCTGAGGGAAATTTGAAACCATGGAATATTTCTCTCTCTTCCCATTGTGAAGCCTTTGTGCATTAATATCAGTTTGAAGGAAACACTGAATGGTTGCAAGAAAAATAGTTTTCCTTCAATTTTTGTTGTGGCATCAAATAAATTAAAATAAACACATACTCACTGTTATATATTGCAGCAACTGAGACTATGACATCATAAAAGTTTTTCCGTGGATGTATTTTAATCTTTTACATGAATCTTTTTAAAACAGTTAAGAAGATATTAAATAAGAATGTGGGTTTTATTTGATTTAAGAAAGAAATAGCCCATTGATTTATTTGTTTTCTCATCACTTGTACAACTTCAAGTAATACTCTTCAAGAAATACAATTACATCCTACCAAGAAATAACAAACTTATGCCACGGCTTAGGCCTTGAAACACGATGACACTTTCAAATTTGATTAGAATAGAATGGATTTTATGCAAAGTCTTCTCATGAAAGACATTAATGAGATAATAAAGTACTTGTAATTTGAGAACCAGTTTTAATAAAGACACAGGTCTGCCCAAACTCACCCTCAAGTTGCCACAGAGATTGGATATTTCTGAGAAAGGGTCACCGGACCAGAAATGTTAACTCTGATTTTTTTCTTCACAGACGCTACCAGACCTGCTGAGCTTTTCCAGTAACTTCTGTTTTTGTCCCTGATTTACAGCATCTGCAGTTCTTTCGGTTTTTATTGGATATTTCTATCCCGCTATTCAGAATTAGTGGGCAAGATGGAACACTTATGCCAATCCTTACAACAAAGTACAGACCGATCTTCCTCCTACAGTCATGTGACCACAGGCCCAAAGCTGGACATTCTAAACTGACCCACAGCCGGTGAAATTGGGCCTGACAGAAAATTGACATCAAAGGTTAGGGGGAGCCAGTTACAACCAGCCCAAGGGTAGTGTATTGGAAACGCATTGATGAGATATTCTGGCACTTGACTTCCAGCCAGTACCTGACAACGTGCACTTTACACCTCCCTGGCAAAGTGACAGTGAAGGGTGTTGTCATGACCCTATTGGATACTTTGAACCCAGCTGACAACTTCATTGGCCAAAGGCCACAGAACATTCTGGAAGGTCCGGTTACGAGGTGTGGGGTGTAGAGGGAGGAAATAAATCATATATGCACCTGGAGGTCACCCTCTCAGTGAAGACTCGCAGCAAGACTCATGACGAAAGACCGTAAGGCAACCGAAGAAGACCCAGGAGAAGATCCACCTTGATGTTCCACCTTCGTGGAAGAGAGCCAGCCTTATATTAGAGAGGAAGGAGATTCCAATGGCCCAGCTTGTGGGTAATACCCTTTCTTAGACTGATAGAGCTGGATAAAGAGTAAATACTGTGGGAATTTGGGAAATTCTCTCATGGTGTTTTTAATAAACAATATTTTGTTAATAAAATTGAATTGAACCAGAAATCAAATTTTATGTCCCTTTATCTGCCTCACCAACAAGGGCACTTGGGTAAAATGTTTTTAACACATAATCTGTTTGAAGTGTCCTAAAGCACAGACAACACTGTGTAAAAACCCTAACACTCCCACGATTTTCAAAAAGAAAACTAAATAAAAATAAAGCAGGAATGAAAGTTACAATTAACTGCACCGGGTCATACAGTTAGGGTAGAGATTGGTTCCCCAGCTGAGTTCACTGCCATACATTTCATTTTTCTATGAGTTCTGTTGTTGTGTCAGCTAAAATGTAATCAATAAAATATGAATATGGCCAGAGGGGAGTGGGAAGTAGCAGATAAAATAAATAGCACTGTCCCCTTCTCAATTCATCTTGGTTACTGGAGGAATATCTTTAGTTTTGACGACTGATCTCAAGGAGCATGAACTGGGACATTCCCCACACAAGCCCTTAAACTAAATGTCATTACGGGTTGTTCAGAGATGTAAGAGATAAACCTTCAGGGAATCAATCAATCCTTGGCAATAGCAGCTCATGTATAGATGATTGACAGTATTTGAACAAAAATTCATAAAGTCAGAGCTCTTTTGAGCTCAGCATTTAACTTTCTCTATAGACGATGAGTCCACGTCACAGATAAAAACTCAGGGAGGCCCTGTTATTCAAATTTACGAAAATATATCCAATTATCACATGCATTCCTGTGAATGCTGTTTATAAAACCCTGACCATGCATTTAATTATACACTAAGCAAGCTTACATAAATATTAAGTTAACCAACAATGCAAATATTGTTAAGTCTCTTCTTACGAAACGTCTATTCAAAGTAATCAATCTTGCCATCTCATACCAAAACAAAACATGGAGAATTTAATAATATGATACAATAACATGCAAAAGGTTGGCATGAATGACCAGCAGCTGGTTACTTTGTCAAGTGGTTTGGAAGACAGGATGGATTGAAAGTAGGAATCATGCAAATTCCGAGAGCTGAAAATCTGCACTCATTTTAATGAGACAGGGACGCGCTGCTGGGCCAAAATCTTAAGACTCAAATCCTTAGTTCAGCCAAAGATCTTGGTTCTAGTAAAAAAAATTATTTCTTTACTGACCGTTTCACAAGTACACACTTGTGATTGAAATCCACGGGATTAGAATGTAGAACAATCCAGTACAAGAACAGGCCTTATGGCCCAACATGTCTGTGCCAACCATGATGCTATTATAAACCATTTCCATTTGCCTGGTCTGTATTCCTCTATTCCCTGCCTATTCAGTGTTTATCTAAATGCCTCTTAATCGTTGCTATCAAAGCTGCTTCTACTACACCTCCTGGCAGTGCAGTCAGGGGAACTGGCTACTCTCTGTGTAAATTACTTTCCTTGCACATCTCCTTTAAACTTGCCCCGTCTCACCTTAAACCTATGTTCTCCAGCATTTGACATACTTACCCTGGAAAAAAAAGACTTTGACTATCCACCTTATCCATGTCCCTCATTATTTTATATATTTCTATCAGCTTGCCCATCAGCCTCTGGTGCTGTAGCAAAAACAATCCAAGTTTATCCAACCTCTCCTAAGAGCTAATACACTCCAATCCAGGTAACATTCTGGTAAAGCTCTTTTGCACCCTCTCCAAAGCCTCCACATCCTTCCTATAGTACAGTGAGCAGAACTGCACACAATACTCTAAATGTGGCCCGACCAAAGTCTATTACAGTTGCATCATGATTTGCCAGTTTTTATACTCAATGACTTAAGGTTTTGGAGTAGATTTGTAGCTCAGGTTGTGGATGTTGTGGTAGGTTGGCTCGCCGAGATGGTTCGTTGTTCCACAGACGTTTCATTACGATGCTGGGTAACATCATCAGTGCAGCCTCCAATGAAGTGCTGTTGTGTTTTCCCGCCTGTTATTTAAACTCTGGAGTACATTGAGCTGGATTACCTCATTTCCGGTTTCCTGTCATAGTGGAGGGCATATGGGGTCGAGCTCTTTGTGTTTGTTGATGACTTTCTTCGTGGAGTACCACGCTTCTAGAAATTCCCGTGCTTGTCTCTGCCTTGCTTGTCCCAGGATTTTGGTATTGTCCCAGTCGAATTGTTGGTTCTCCTTATCTATGTGGATAGAGATGAGTGAGTATTGGCCGTGTCTTTTTGTAGCCAATTGATGTTCATGTACCCTTGTTGTAAATTTCCTTTCTGTTTGTCCGATGTTGTGTTTGTCACAGTCTCTGCAGGGAATCTTGTATATGACATTGGTCCTGTCCATAGTGGGTAGTGGGTCTTTGGTTCGGGTGAGCAGTTGTCGCAGGGTTGATATGGGTTTGTGGGCTACTCTGATGCCCAGTGGTCCTAGGAGTCTCAAACCAACCAACTACAACTCAATGACTTAACCAAGCATGTTGTATGCCTTCTCTATTACCTTATGCACCTGTATCGCCATTTTCAGGGAGGTATGTACTTGCACCCCAAGATCTTTCTGTATATCAATGCTCCCCAGAGTCCAGCTATTTACTGTGTACTTTCCTCTTATATTTGCCCTCCCAAAATGAATCACCTCACACTTTTTCAGATTAAACTCCATTCCCATAAAGTTTAAAACTAGAACTTCTTAAAAAATGCAATTAATGTGTAGATAAGTAAGGTCTAATTGCTTAATGATCAGATCTGTGCAAAAGTCTTAATTACCTTGAAGACTTTTGCCCTGTTGTCACTTATATTTCAGAGTTTCTTTTTGTTTTGAAAAGTAGCTGACAAATATTTCAGCATTCAGTACAATCAAAATTAGGGACGCTTACCACCACATCTCAACTACATCCCCAACACTGGAATCCAGAGTCCTTGGGCAATAGATGACAATTATATTGCACTGGATTTGAGGAAATTAGAACTTGCAGTTTTATTCAACAGCACTAGTGAAGCATCAAGGTTTCTCCTGCATTTTAAACTGATTGAGAAAACCTTACAATGAGCAGTATGGACCGACCAAACTGCTCGTCAAGAGGACTGCAAGATTTTGGGTTTTTGAATGGACACAGGTCTGGGCCACAGGATTATACAATTCAGAGAAACCCTTTGGCTCATTGAGTCTACACTAACAAAATCCTCTCCAGCACTTGGGCAATAGTCTTGAATGTCATGAAATTTCAAGTGCTCATCTGCATGCTTTTTTAAAGGTTGTGTGTTTTCCTGTCTCAACTTGCCTCCCAAGCAGTGCAACCCGGATTTCTATCAGCCTCTGGATGAAAATGTTTTCCCTCAAATTCCCTCTAAACCTTCAGTCTTTCACTTTAAAATTCCGCCCCCCTGTTATTGACCCTTCAACTAATTGGAACAACTACTTCCTATCCACTTTGTCCATGTCTCTCATAATCTTATACACCTCAATCAGGTGCTTCCTCAGCCTTCTCTGCTCTAAAGAAAACAACCTGAGGTTGTCCAGCCTCTCTTTATAGCTGAACTGCTCCCTTCCAGGCAATATCCTGATGAATGCCCTATGTTCCCCTCTAGTGTAAGGACATCCTGCTTGTAGTGTGGTGACTGGAACTGCACATTGTACTCCAGCTCTGGCCTTACCAAAGTTTTTACAACATGGCCTTCCTGCTCTTATGATCTATCCACATTTGATAAACACGGGTATCCTGTATGCCTTCTTAACTATCCTATTACCCATCCCTCAGGCATCTATGGACAAGGATCTTGATCCCTCTGTTCCACTGAGCTTCCTTGTGTCTTGCCACTCATTGAGTACTCCCTTGTCTTGTTACTTCTTTCAAAGTGCATCACTTCACACTTATCATGGTTAAATTCCATCTGCCGCTGCTCTGTCCATCTGACTAATCTGTCTATATCCTCCTGTAACCTAAGGCCTTCTACCTCACTGTCAACCAACTATCCCAGCTACCTATCATCACAATATTTCATATCATGCCCCCCCACATTTTCCTCCATATCACCTTGCACATTCTTGAGAGACCTTATAGAAGGGCCTACTGAGGTCTATGCCATCGAGTGGACAGTAGAGCTTTGGATTATAGAGAGGTGTATAATGAACTTGAGTCTTTGAGAGAACTCCACAGTGTCTGTATCATTGAGAGTACTATTAGGTCTGCTTCATCAACAGGAGGATTTCTGGTTTATCGGGAAGACAATAGGGTGTCTGAGTCATTGAGGGGGGAATAGGTTTTCTGAGCCATACAGTCATAGAGATGTATAATGTGGAAACAGACCCTTTGGTCCTTTTACCAGCCTCCACCACTTCCTCTGGCAACTCATTCCATACATGCACCACCTTCTGCATGAAAGTGTTGCCATTTAGGTCCCTTTTAAATGTATCCCCTCTCACATTAAACCTATTCCCTCTAGTTGTGGACCCCACTACCCTGAGGAAAAACTATTTATCCTATCCATGCCCCTCATGATTTTAAAATCTTCTATCAGGTCACCCTTCAGTCTCAGGAAAATAGCCTAACCTGTTCAACCTCACCCTATAGCTCAAACCCTCCAAACCCTGGCAACATCCTAGTAAGACTTTTGAATCATAGAATCCCTACAGTGTTTGAAACAGGCAATTTGGCCCATCATGTCCACACCTACCCTCTGAGGGCCATCCCACCCCTCTACCCTATCCCTGTAACCGCACATTTCCCATGGCTAACCCATCTGGTCTGCGCATCCCTGGGCACTATGGGCAATTCAGAGTCATAGATAGAGCCATAGAGTCATAGAGTCCTACAGCACGGAGACAGGCCCTTCAGCCCAAACTGGTCAATGCCGACCAAAATGTCCATCCACACTAACCCCATTTCCCTGCACTTGGCCCATATCCTTCTAAACCTTTCCTATCCATGTATTCGTCTAAATGCCTTTTAAATGTTGTTTATGTACCCTCCTCAATGACTTCCACTGGCAGCTCATTCCATATGTGTAACACCCTCTGTGTAAAAAAGTTGCCCCTCAGGTTCCAATGTATTATTTCCCCCCTTATTTTAAACTGATGCCCTCTGATCCTCAATTCCCTAACCCTGGGAAAAACACTGAGTGCATTCACCCTATCCATGCCTCTCATGAACTTATATATTTCTATAAGATCCGTCCTCAGCCTCCTACGCTCTAAAGAAAAAAGTCCTAGCTTGTCCAACCTCACCCTATAACTCAGTCCCTCAAGTCCTGGCAAGATCCTTCTAAATTTCTTCTGCACTCTTTCAAGTTTAATAACATCCTTCCTATAGCAGGGTGACCAAAACTGAACACAATACTCCAAGTGCAGCCTCACCAATGCCATGTACAACTGCAATATAACTTCCCAAATTCTATATTCAATGCCCTGACTGATGAAGGCCAGTGTGCCAAAAGCCTTCTCACTGCCCTGTCTACCTGTGACTCCATTTTCAGAGAAGAGTGCACCTGAAATCCAAGGTTCCTCCGTTCCATTACACTCCTTAAGGCCCTACCTATCTTAATTTGACTTTCTGAAATGCAACACCTCACACTTACATATATCAAACTCCATTTGCCATTTCTGGATAACTTCCCCAGCTGATCAAGATCCTGCTGCAATTTCTGATAATCCTCCTCACTGATCACTATACCGTCTGTTTTAGTGTCATCTGCAAACTTACTAATCATGCCTTGTACATTCTCATCCAAATCATTGATATAGGTAACAAACAGCAATGGACCCAGTACTGACTCCTGAGGCACAGCCACTAGTCACAGGCCTCCAGTCAGCCTAACATCCTTCCACTGTTACTCTCTGCTTCCTATGATCAAGCCAATTGTGTATCTAATTTGCCAGCTCTCCCTGGATTCCATGTGCTAACCTTCCAGAGCAGCCTACCATGTGGAACCTTATCAAAGGCTTTACTGAAATCCATATAGGCTACATCTACTGCCCTGCCCTCATCAACCTTCCTGGGCACTTCATCAAAGAACTCTAACAAATTTGCGAGGCATGATCTCCTAGGCATGAAGCCATGCTGACTACTGCTAATCAAACCCTATCTTTCTAAATTCATGTATATCTTATCTCTTAGAATCTTCTCAAGTAACTTACCTGCCACAGATGTTAAGCTTGCTGGTCTTTAACTCCTACGTTTTCCTTTGTAGCCCTTCCTGCATAAGGGTACAACATTTGCTATCCTCCAGTCTTCTGGGACCTCATCCATGGCTAATGATGATACAAATATATCAGCCAGGGCCCCCACGATCTCTTCTGTAGCCTCATGCAGGGTTCTTGGATATATCTGATCAGGATCAGGAGATTTATCCACCTTCATACTTTCTAATACTTCCAACACCTCCTGTACTGTAATATGGACTGTCCCCAAGTTTTCATGTCTTTCTCCATGGTAATTTAGCACGGTCAATCCACCTAACCTACACATCTTTGGAGTGTGAGAGGAAACCCACGCAGTAACAGGGAGAATGTGCAAACTCCGCACAGACAGTTGCCTGAAAATGGACTTCAACCCGGGTCTCTGATGCTGTGAGACAGCAGTGCTAAACACTGAGCCACCGTGCCACCCCTTACCCTTTTTTCTGCTTTCTGAACCTTTTCAAATTTGACAATATCCTTCCTATAGCAGGGATACCAGAGTTGAAAGCAATATTCCAAAAGTGGCCTAACCAATATCCTGTACAGCTGCAATATGACCTCCCAACTCCTACATTCAATACACTGACCAGGAAAGGCAAGCATACCTTGTTCATCCTCTCTACTTCTGACACCACTTTCAAGGAACTATGAACCTGCACTCCAAGGTCTCTTTGTTCAGTAACACTCCCCAGGACTTTACCATTAAGCTTTTAAGTCCTGCCCGGATTTGCCTTTCCAAAATGCAGCAGTTCACATTTATCTAAACTAAACTCCATCTGCCACTCCTCGGTCCATTGGCCCATCTGATCCTCGCCATCCACTGCACCTCCAATTTTGGTGTCATCTGCAAAATTACTAGCCATACGTCTTATATTCACATCCAAATCATTTATATAAATAACAAAAACCAGTGGACCCAACATTGATCCTTGTGGCACACCGCTGGTTACAGGCCTCCAGTCTGAAAAGCAACTGTCCACCACCACCCTCTGTCTCCTACTTTCAAGCCAGTCACGTATCCAAATGGTTAGTTCTCCCTGTATTCCATGTGATCTAACCTTGTTACCCAGTCTACCATGTGGAACCTTGTCGAATGCCTTACTGAAGTACATACAGACCATGTCCACTGCTCTGCCCTTATCAATACTTTTCATCACTTCTACAGAAAACTTAATCAAGCTAGTTAGACATGATTTCCCACACACAAAGCCATGTTGACTATCCCTAATAAATCCTTGCCTTTCCAAATACATGTTATTGTGGGATCTACAGGATGTAATGGATCATTAACTATAGTGTTTCTGAGCCACTGAGAAGATTGCAGGGAAGGTTTTCATAGCTTTAGTGGGTGAGGGTAAGATTTTACTACTCCTTAATCCAACTCCTTAATAGACTAACCCTGTCTTTTATATTGTGGCTGCTCGCTGTACCCTTCACAACTTGATTTTTGTGAAAACAAAACTAAGAATGAAATGGCTGAATGTGGATACTGAAGAAGCTGGAACTGATAACCAAGAGGATTAATGCTTGAAGGATTATGTGTGTCAGCTGCTAGGAACATTCCTAGAGAGACCATTCTCTTCAGATTAAATACCCTTAGAAAAATTCCATTACATCTCTCCAGACCTCTGTCAACTTCAATCATTCAACACATCAATATCTGTTCTTTTGGCTCCCATTAATAAAAGTTGCATGCCGCCTCTACCAGACCTTATGTAACTTCATAATTTTGCAAACAACGAAACCAATTCAAAATGAAATATCATACTTATAAAACATGCTCAAACATTTAATCCCCATGCTTTCTCTAGATCCCTAGACATGTTTTTCTAACATTTCTGGTTGCCTCTGACCTTTATTATGAGAGTTGATTAACTGATTCTCTGTCACAAGAAGTGACTGAGGGGATCCTGGTCTGACAGTTCAGACTTGGGAAGAATGTGTTGTTGGTTGCACTTCCTGACTATACATTCAACTGCTTTTGAGGCCTGACCTCTGAATGGTTAGCCAATTTAAAATATTAGTTTAACAAATGGACAGCGCAGACTGCCAGAGGACAAGTGGCAAAATGATCAATATCGTCCTTGATATCTGTATTATCTCAGAACAACTCTCATCCACTCCACCTTAACAACATCACAGTCACTGTCAATCACTGTCACTCTCTTTCTCAGTTCCTGCACATGGCATTGAAACCCAAAGCTACTCCACCACCTGAAAGATTATACGGGACTCCTTTTCTTTGTGGGGACGACTGAATTTTGCTTCCTATGGCCTTAGATTTGATTTCTGCACACATTTGCTTCGTAAAGTTGGAAAACTATTAAATAATAAGAATGAATGGAAATTGCTGAAAGTGAAAATCACATTCTTTTTGAACATTGATGCTGATTTGTGCGATGAATTCAATAAGGCATCATCAAAGTCTGCTCAGCAAAAAGTATCAGCGGACAATGTTAAATGAACAATAAAAAAAATTAGGTGAAGTTTGAGAGTATCAATGCCAGTTGTTATTGTGAAATATCCACTCGTTTAATTACTTTGTCCAGAATCTCGATCAACATTTTTTTTACAATTAATTGCAGGAGCGTCTGCTATTAACAGACCAGGCATGAATCAACAAGTTTGACAAGAAGATCTGATCTGAAGGTCAGCCTGATTGTGTTCAGGATGTGTTATACATCTGAACATATTGTGTAACAGATATCCAGCATTCAGGAGCATTAAATAGGGAACTCTTGAATTCTGAAGAATAATGCCACAGTGTTTTTAGTTATAAATGAATATACCCAGCTCTATCTACCTCTCTAGAGAGGACAAATGATTTGAACATAAAGCTACGCAGAACAAAGTTAGTGATTTTTTGAATTTGTTGAAATTTGTTGGATTTTTAAAAATCTAAATTATAAAAAGAAAATGGAATATCAAAAAATACAATGATTTAAATAAAAATAGCTGATAAAGTACAACACAGTAAAACCTCAGAAAATGGAATACGTAAGAAATCTTACTTATAAGTCTGTTCTGCTACCATGGAACTGATATCCAGGATTACTGACTCTGTAAAATATTTTGACTCAACATTACGAGGATCTGCCTGAAGTCTGAGCCCCATGATGTAGCAGTGTCAGTAAAATGGATCAAAAGAGGAATGGTTCCACGACAGAGGCAATCATACGCAGTATTATTCAGCTTTAATGATTTCCAAGCCTTTAAGCAATTAATATTTTCCATTGAGCATTGCTGTTTTCTTCAAGGTCAGTTATTTTTTTCACAATATAAAATGTATGCAGCAATGTGAATATTATTTTAGGCATTCTGAAAGAGACATACTGTCAAAGTTTTTCATCTTGCACTCATCAGGACAGAATTACAAGAACGCCAAAATGACAAAGACATTGAAGAGAATGCTGATTGGTTTGGAAGTGGGCTCTGATTTGTTGAGGTATTGCCATGATAAACATACCAGGGAACTGTTAATTACCGGAGAAAGTGGGAACTGTCAATTACAGGGGATAGTAAGAACTGCAGATACAGGAGAATTTGAGATAACAAGGTGTAGAGCTGGATGAACACAGCAGGCCAAGCAGCATCAGAGGAGCAGGAAAGCTGACGTTTCGGGCCTAGACCCTTCTTCAGAAATGGGGGAGGGGAAGGGGGCTCTGAAATAAATAGGGAGAGAGGGGGAGGCGGATAGAACATGGATAGAGGAGAAGATAGGTGGAGAGGAGACAGACAGGTCAAAGAGGTGGGCATGGAGCCAGTAAAGGTAAGTGTAGGTGGGGAGTTAGGGAGGGGATAGGGTCAGTCCAGGGAGGACGGACAGGTCAAGGGGGCGGGATTAGGCTAGTAGATAGGAGATGGGGATGGGGCTTGAGGTGGGAGGAGGGGATAGTTGGGAGGAAGGACAGATTAGGGAGGCGGGGTCAAGCTGGGCTGGTTTTGGGATGCGGTAGGGGGAGAGGAGATTTTGAAGCTTGTGAAGTCCACATTGATACCATTGGGCTGCAGGGTTCCCAAGCGGAATATGAGTTGCTGTTACTGCAACCTTCAGGTGGCACCATTGTGGCTCTGCAGGAGGCCCAGGATGGACATGTTGTCTGAGGAATGGGAGGGGGAGTTGAAATGGTTCGCGACTGGGAGGTGCAGTTGTTTAGTGCGAACCGAGCGTAGGTGTTCCGCAAAGCGGTCCCCAAGCGTTCATCCAGCTCTACACCTTGTTATCTCAGATTCTCCAGCATCTGCAGTTTCTACTATCTCTGCATAAGAATGGCTGCGCCTCAAGCTTTTGTTAAATTGAAATAGTGCAATGCAAGGAAATGTTTTTTTGTCTGTTTGCAAAGGACAGGGCTCTGTTTGTGAATATGTATAGCTTCTAACATAATCTTAAACTTGTTCTTCGTGTAATTTTTAGCACAACCAAGAGTGCTCGACAAATGTTGCTAATCATTGAATTACATCTTATTGTGGACGTTATGTTCTGAATTTTGAAAGTACCAGCTGTTTGAGTACCTACTCTGTTGTGAACAGTCAAATCTATGCGCTTTTTAAGACAATCTACTAGACCTTGAGACTTACAAACTACCTAGTAGTAAATTCATGTACCACATGAATCCTTTGTATGGTAGGTAGAACATCTTGATGACTTGCCACCAGCATTCTGTTAGGGGAGAATACCACTTGTGTTGTTACTGCACAGCAACCGCATGAAACAGCTAGCTTCACCTGTTGCCCAATTATTTGTGACTCTTTAATCGGAGGTAGACTGGACACCTTTTAGGACAGAAATTAGTGGCCTTAAGGTCATTCATGAGCTTACAGGATATATGATGAGCGATAAACTGACTAGTGCAGCCATTATCATGTAGGTTAGCTTTGATGAGCTCTATTTCAACATCAAAGTGTCATGGGAACGAATGGCTTAGTCCTATTTACGAGCTTTCTGATAAGACAAATTATTTCATTAGGAAAATGGCTGATGTTCACATTATAATTCATTTAATTATTATCCATGCAATAAACTGTGCACCATGCAAGACTAACAACTAAGGGCAAGTGTTGAAACAATTACTAGAATCCATTTTGCCAAGCAAATACGGAAAGTTCTTCGTTGATTAGAGACAGAAAATGTGCTCTGTGAAAAGTATCTTCAACAAATCTTGATAAGTGTCAGATATTCTCGAAGATTTAATAACACTGCCTACATCCTATATGCTCTGGGATGTCTTATTTCCCAATATCCACTAATTTGAAAGTGGTACACAGGGAGTACAACAATAAAACCCACTGTCATATAAACTGGCGAGTTATTTTTAATCAAACTATTTCAACATGCTATGATACACACCTGGAATAGATGAGACTTAACTCCTGGCTCACAGTTATGGATACTACCGCTGACAAGAGCTCCTTATATACAAGTGAACTGATTGATTGATTGAGATAACAAGGTGTAGAGCTGGATGAACACAGCAGACCAAGCAACATCAGCGGAGCAGGAAGGCTGATGTTTCGGGCCTAGACCCTGAAACATCAGCCTTCCTGCTCCTCTGATGCTGCTTGGCCT
>NC_063332.1:97868894-97907661 GCF_021869965.1 Rhincodon typus | reverse complement strand
TTAGGAATGGGCAATAAATGCTGGCCTAGCCAGCAATGCCCTCATCCCATAAACAAATAAAGAAACAAAAATTACTTTTCCCTTCAAGAAATGCCTTATTGAAACCCATGTTTGAACATGTCTCTATTAACCTTTTCAGACAGTGCATTCCAAGCCAATATTAGCTCTCTGAATTTAAAAAAAACGGTTCTCTCGTATTTTGCTTTCTGTTCTTTTTCTGACCATCTTAAATCAGTGATCTTTCATTTTCGATCTCTCTGCCTAAGTAAAAACTTCTCTCCAGCTATCTTTTTTAAACTCTCCTAGATGTTGAGCATCTCAATTAAGTTTCCACTCACCCTTCTTGGCTCGAAAGAGAACAGTTCTAGCTTCTCCCAACCTCACTGTGTCACTTGGGTTTTACTTCAACCACAAATTCCTAGTCAGTTTCAGTTCCATGGCTGATTGAATTCCTAACTACTCAAGCTGAAGTCTAGAATTGGAGAATACATGCCAATGTTGAATGCACTTTTAGCAATGAGGCAATGTAAGATAGGATGGGTCCCAGGAACACCACCCACTCCAAACTAACACACAAGGGATTGAGCAAGAGCCAAAATCAACAGCCTGTCCATCATGTTTAAACCAATAATTAGTGGTCTATTGAGCCTGCTAAAGTCTCAATGGCCCCAATATCTCTCAGTCCATGCCATAATACAGTTGGCATGGACGGCCTGTTTTATCAACAATGTTTTGAACAGGGCATTTGTGCGGGTATTGGATGGTTATTTGTACAGAAAGTGTTTGCAGGGATGTGGGTGGGATACAGTAGGCACTAGGTAATAGAACAAGTGCAGACACAATGGGCTGAATAGCCTCCTTCTGCACTGTATCAATGATCCAATTCTATGAATTGACCAAGGTTTTCAAAATCATGAGAGGTCTGGACAGAGCAGATGCAGAGAAACTGTTCCCATTGATGGAAGGATAAGATTTAGAGAGGTAATTGTCGAAAGAAGCCATGGAGCTTTGAGGAGACAATATTTCAAGCAGCAAATGGTTAGGATCTGGAATGTGCTGCCTGACAGTGTGGTGGAGGCGGATTCAATTGAAGCTCTCAAGAGGAAATTGGATTGTTATCTAAAAAGGAAGGAAGTGCAGACAATGGAGAGAAGGTGGAGAGTGACACGCAGCAAATTGCTCATTCAGTAAGCTGGCACAGACTTGATGGGCTGAATGGCCTCCTTCTGCACTGTAATAATTCTGTGAGCAACTCTTCTGATTACTAAGTGTGGAATAGCAAGTGCTGTGTTGAAAGTTTCCTTGGATTCAGGTGATAGCCTAACCACAGAATCTTTAATTTTAATTTATCCATGGGAATGTTGGCACACTGGCACATTTATTGCCCATCCCTAACTGCTTAAAGGATAATTAAGATGCTGTGGGTCTGGTGTCACATGTAGGCCAGCCAAGGTAGGGAGGGCAGATTTCCTTCCCTAAAGGATATGGATGGGTTTTAAGAACAATCATTTCACGCTCATCATGAGGCCGACACATGGGTTAACTTCAGAGTTTTACTGAAGCTGTTTGGGGAATTTAAACGCAGATCATTAGCTTGAGGTTCTGAATTTCTAGCCCAGTGACATTCCCACTATGATATCACTTCTCCTAACTCCTAGAACGTGAAAGCACAGATGGAGTCCATTTGGCCCATCATGTTTATGCCAGCTGAATAAAAGAGCTATCCAGCTGTAATCCTGTAATAAGCTTGTGTAAATACATGTCCAATGGCTTTCTGAAAATTCTGAATAAATCTGATTTCACCATCCTTTTCAGCTATGTTTCTCCGTGTGAAGACATTTCTCCTCATTTTGCCTCTTGATCTTTAGCCCATTATTTTAAATCTAGGGTTAGCAACCCTATTGCGAGAGGGAATAGCTTTACTCTACTTGTTGACATGTGATCAAAAGAGACTTCGAATCCCCACCTTCATTAGCCATAGCTCTGAGCTAAATTGTGCATGTAGAAACACATTGCCACGGCAACATGGGCTTCCTGAGTGAACTGCAACATACCATCACCACTTGAACAATCAAAGGCACATTTTGAACACCTTGATTAAACATCACTTGGGTCTTCTCTACTCTCTAATTTCTCCATGCAACTGAAACCCCTCATCCCTGGTAAACCTCGTTTTCCAGAGACTTGATATCTGATGTACAGAATTATATGCATCCAGCTGAGGATCAGCTGGGGATGTGTCAAGATTTAGCATGACTGCCTATTCAATGCCTTTAGTATTGCTGAAAGTGAGATACGTTGCAAGACCACAGACCATAAGACATATGAGCAGAAGTAAGACATTTGGCCCATTGAGTCTGCTCTACCATTTAATGAGATGGTGCTGATCTGATAATCCTCAACTCCACTTTGCTGTCTTTTGTTCATAATCCTTGATTCCATTACTGATTAAAAATCAGTCTATTTCAGCCTTGAAGTCAATGGTTTCCATCTTACACTCATCAGTGGAGGTGATCTTACACTCTTCAGAAAATGAAGAAGGGTCTAGGCCCGAAACGTCAGCTTTCCTGCTCCTATGATGCTGTTTGGCCTGTTGTGTTCATCCAGCTCTACACCTTGTTATCTCAAATTCTCCAGCATCTGCAGTTCCTACTATCAGAGATCTTACAGGATTCAGATAGAATCTGCCAGCCCCTGAATAATGTAAGCAATTGCAAGTTTCTTTGAAAAGTATAGTGAGATTGGAAAAGTGTGATTCTTGACATCAAGAAAATAATGTGTGAACTTCTAAGGTTTAATCGTTGAGATGAGAATCACACTAGTGAGAGATGGGATTTTATTTGCCTGCCTTTTTTGATCTCGCCTCATTGATATGCAGTTTCCCATTCTCCCCCACACTACAATTGTTACATGAAAGTCAGAGCATTAATCTGGCCATTCCAGCATAGGCATCCATCTTAGGCACCACTCACCAAAGTCGCAGGGAACACTCGTGAGAAATGACTACTCAATAAACCCATCATGGATGTTGGCGGTGGAAATGTATTACCCTCATTGCATCCTCGAGGAATATCTCCAGCTCACTTAGAACACTTTTCTGCACTTCAATGTGACATTTTAGAGCATGCTGGCACCCCTTATTGTAATGCTCCTTGATGACATACTTGCGCCCAAGAACAGGCACGTCTCTGCTTTCAATCACACATCTCAGCAGTCCCCACTTGGTCACTTTATGCTTACTTCAATGTTTTCAGTATTTCTAACTTACCCAGGCCTGCTTTCCACTGCCTAACGTCTCTGCACTTTGTTCTGGCAGCCTGAGTTCAAAAGCTGACAGGAGTTCTTTTTCAGCACAGACACAAAGCTGAGTAACTTGTCATTTTTGTTAGCAGCCATCAGTCAAAGCAATGAACATATTGCTGCACAGTGCCTTGAGACTGAAATCTACACCATGTGACAGATGCAATGCAGCAAAGACAGTGCATGGCCTTCAACCAAATGGCTAAAATTCAATGTCCAAGGGGAGCAGACTAAAGTCAGTCAGGCCGAGGGTGATGGCCTTTAGTCACAGGGTCCTGGAACAGTAAGTCAAGGCTATCTTTTGGTATCAGTACAGGAGCTCGGAAATGGCCAGTTGGATACTTGGGACACCAAGGTTAGAAGATCCATATTTCCACAATCTGTGGAATGGACAATGGTCAATCCTGGTGTTCACCTCAATGGAAGTTAAGTGAGACATATAAGGAGTCATTTCTGTGGCAGGGGATCTAGGAAGTCAATTCTAGTGATTAGATGCAACATGTTTAGATGCAGAGGGGGTAATAATTGTATAGGTGGCAACTCAACAGATAAGGGGGGAAGATGATAATGCATTAGAGGGCATGTGTTAATGTGGAAGGGACTGGGGGGGGATGGAATTGGTGATGGGGAAGTTGGGGGGCGTGCCTCATTGTTGTTGAAGACCAGCCCAGGAGTGACAGAGTGATTGTGCAGCATGTTGGTTGACACGACTAAGCTGTAGGGCCAGAGTTGAGGTGGTTAGGGAGATGGAGTTGTCATTCAAAGAGGTGCATGGGAATGTGTGGAAGCTCAATCCTGATGGGGAACAACAGGAAGTGTAAAGAAGAAGGGAACATGCAGGTTCAGTGGGAACTAGTTGATCATCAGACTGAGCCGAGACTCACTTTTTGCATGGGAAATGGAAAATGGTAGTGATCACACCTAGAGTGGGCCGAGTAAATTTTTTTTTGTCTAAGCACCTGGGTTCTATTTGCAGGCGATGTAAGGCCCTCCAAGTTGCAAATGCTTTCCCACTATCTGTAATTATAGCACCCTGAATAGAAAATAAATACAGCTTTTATCCACGAGTAATACAAATACCGATCACCAGCAATCTTGACTATGTCATTGCAGATTGAAGATAATCATATCTGTGAAGCAGAAGTTATTGCCAATGACCTTAAAAGTTGGATGCGGAGCTGATTTCCTCTCATCTTGGATTGTGAGTATGCATTGCACTAGCAGCAATCTCCAGCTATTCCTGAATGGCCTCCACATGAAGAAATCACCGCTGAAGATCCCCTCAGGATTCTCAAGAGCCATAGGAGGCCCAGAATTTATTATCTTCAAAGCCATTTCCTCCAGATGAATGAGGTGAAATGTCACTGCAGACTGAGGATGTCCTGGCACATTGCCAACTTCTGGAGTGGGACCTGCGACATGAAGGAGTAGTGGCCATTCTATCCCGGCGGATGTCAAGGTGACAGCTGCATTGAACTTTTAATGCAAATGGCTCCTTTCAAAGAGCCAATGGAGACTTGTGTGGGATCTCACAAACCTCGGCCCAGAAATATAGGGGGACTGTTACCGATGTAACTTGTGTCAGCTCACATTGCGTCATTTCGTTTCCCCATAACAAGGTGAGTGCAACAGCCTGGAATTAGGCCTTGCAAGCATAACTGGATTCTCCATGATGCAGACTACGATGTCAAACTGAAAGCACCATTTCATAACATAGCTGACTTCAAAAGAAAAGGGTTCCATTCCAAAATGTACAAGTCATCTGTGATCATCAGTACCACAGCTTAGCAGCATGCACCAGGTACCCTGGGAGTTTTAGCAGTACCATTATCAATGAGAACTCTCATATTCCTGCTTCATTTTGATGGTTGGATGCCCTTACAAGGATAAACTTCGGGATAAAAGGTTATCGGAGCATTTAGGAATATAGGAACAAGAGTAGGCCATTCTTCCTCCACCATTCAGTGAGGTTATGGCTGATCTGTGGCCAGATTCTATACACTCGCCTTTGGCCAACATCCCTTAATACCTTTATTTAACATAGTGATCTACTTCAGATTTAAAATTAATAACTGATCCAGCATCCACTACTGTTTGCAGAAGAGAGTCCCACACCTCTATCACGCGTTATGCATGGAAGTGCTTCCTAAGATCTCCCCTGAATAGAATGGTCCTAATTTGATTTGATTATGGGCAACAATTGCTGGTCTTGCCAGTGACTCCCACTTTCCATGAAAGAATAAAGCAAAAAAGGCAATTGAATGTACTGGCCAGCAGCTGGCAGGTGAGACTAGTTTAATTCGGAATTGTTTTCAGCATGGACTGGTTGGACTGAAGACTCTGTTTCCATGCTGTATGACTCTATGATTCTATAAAGTGGCTAAAAATCAAGGATGCACAAGCGTCCAGGATTAAAGATATTTAGGACATTTGTGAGACTATAGGATATTGTAATGGTAGGGAGAGATGAAGCCTCCAAGCATTTGAAAATAGATGAGAATTTTAAAATAAAGACATTGGGAGCCAAAGTAGATCATCATATACAGGTATGAATGTGATGTGGTGTGAATTTAAGTGTGGGCAACATAGGTTTGGATGATCCCTGGTATGCAGAGGGCAAAATGTGGTCTATCTACCCAGTGTCCATTGGAATTGTCAAGTCTAAAGCTAACAAAGGCACGAATGGGACTTTCAACAGCAGCTGGAGTCAGACAGGGACAAAGTTAGTTAGAACATAGAACGTAGAACATAGAACATTACAGCGCAGTACAGGCCCTTCGGCCCTCGATGTTGCGCCGACCTGTGAAACCAATCTGAAACCTATCTAACCTAAACTATTCCATTATCATCCATATGTTTATCCAATGACCATTTAAATGCCCTTAAAGTGGGCGAGTCTACTATTTTTGCACGCAGGGCATTCCATGCCCTTACTACTCTCTGAGTAAAGAACCTACCT
Organism: Rhincodon typus; assembly: GCF_021869965.1. Taxonomy (NCBI): domain Eukaryota; kingdom Metazoa; phylum Chordata; class Chondrichthyes; order Orectolobiformes; family Rhincodontidae; genus Rhincodon; species Rhincodon typus. The sequence continues at coordinate 97,901,402 of NC_063332.1, read as the reverse complement.
CTGACATCTGTCCTATATCTATCACCCCTCAATTTAAAGCTATGTCCCCTCGTGCTAGCCATCACCATCCGAGGAAAAAGGCTCCGACTGTCCACGCTATCTAATCCTCTGATTATCTTGTATGTCTCTATCAAGTCACCTCTTAACCTTCTTCTCTCTAACGAAAACAGCCTCAAAACCCTCAGCCTTTCCTCGTAAGACCTTCCCTCCATACCAGGCAACATCCTGGTAAATCTCCTCTGCACCCTTTCCAATGCTTCCACATCCTTCCTATAATGCGGTGACCAGAACTGTACGCAATACTCCAAGTGCGGCCGCACCAGAGTTTTGTACAGCTGCAACATGACCTCATGGCTCCGAAACTCAATCCCTCTAACAATAAAACCTAACATACTGTACGCCTTCTTAACAACGCTATCAACCTGGGTGGCAACTTTCAGTTATCTATGCACATGGACACCGAGATCTCTCTGCTCATCCACACTACCAAGAATCTTACCATTAGCCCAGTACTCTGTATTCCTGTTACTCCTTCCAAAGTGAATCACTTCACACTTTTCTGCATTAAACTCCATTTGCCACCTCTGCAGCTTATCTATGTCCCTCTGTAACCTGCAACATCCTTCCGCACTATCCACAACTCCACCGACTTTGGTGTCATCCGCAAATTTACTAACCCATCCTTCTACGCCCTCATCCAGGTTATTTATAAAAATAACAAACAGCAGTGGCCCCAAAACAGATCCTTGAGGTACACCACTAGTAACTGAACTCCAGGATGAACATTTCCCATCAACCACCACCCTCTGTCTTCTTACAGCTAGCCAATTTCTGATCCAAACCACTAAATCACCCTCGATCCCATGCCTCCGTATTTTCTGCAATAGCCTACCATGGGGAACCTTATCAAACGCTTTATTGAAATCCAAATACACCACATCAACCACTTTACCCTCATCCAGCTGTTTGGTCACCTTCTCGAAGAACTCAATAAGGTTTGTGAGGCACGACCTACCCTTCACAAAACCGTGTTGACTATCCCTAATCAAATGATTCCTTTCTAGATGATTATAAATCCTATCTCTTATAATCCTTTCCAACACTTTACCCACAACCGAAGTAAGGCTCACTGGTCTATAATTACCAGGGTTGTCTCTACTCCCCTTCTTCAACAAGGGGACAACATTTGCTAGTCTCCAGTCTTCTGGTACTATTCCTGAAGACAATGACGACATAAAGATCAAAGCCAAAGGCTCTGCAATCTCCTCTCTAGCTTCCCAGAGAATCCTAGGATAAATCCCATCCGGCCCAGGGGACTTATCTATTTTCACACCTTCCAAAATTGCTAACACCTCCTCCTTATGAACCTCAATCCCGTCTAGTCTAATAGTCTGTATCTCAGTATTCTCCTCGACTACATTGTCTTTTTCCTGTGTGAGTTGATGCTATAGAGATGGGATGGTGAAAATATTAGGTTGGCAGCTCATTTTGGAATTGGATATGACTGCAAGATTGTGAATGGGCCATGTAGTCTCAGACTGTTGCTAGAGAGTGGAATGGAGTTGGTAGCTAGGAAGCAAAGTTTGGAGCATAGACTGAAAACAATGAAGTCAGTCTTCCAATATTCAATTCAAGGAAATCTCTGCTCATTTAGAACTGAATGTCACAGAAGAAGTTGGATAAGATAGCACCAGGACAGGACCTGAGAGACAGCAAGGTGATGGTGAGGTGAGGCTAGTTGTCATTAGCTCTGGGCACTATGCTTTTGGACATGTCATCAAAGAATAGCATGTGGATGAGACACCAGCCAAGGATAGACCCTTGGGGGATGTCTGTGATCGTCATGTTGGAGCAGTAAGAGAAGCTATTGCAAACAATTGTCTGGCCATGATGAAATAAATGAGAATAGATCCAATCCCATTCAGAGGGAAGTCTTCTTCTTGTGATAAATGAATTCTCTGAGGACATGGGAGGAAGATGACAGCCAGTATAAATAACAGTGTGTAACTTTAAACCAACAGGTCTACAGTGATAAAGTATGTTTTATGAATTTTACACGTATTGAGCAATAACATATTTTAAAAAATATATATCTTCATGTAGTTTTTACAAGAGCTTCTGTTCTGTAGTCTAATTTTCCTATTATATATTTCTATATCCACATTTATGATGCAAAGCTACCTGTTGCATTTGTCACAGTGTAATTACAAAGTAATTTTGTAATTACAAAGTTAAATCCCAGCAATGGTGGCACTGCTGTGCCTATGTCATCCATCTCTCGCCTTCTAACACTGCAATAGAAAAACCTTTATATTTCAAAGAAATCAATCCTTCTGTTTTCCATATTTCCACATTTTGATATATAACATAACATAAAATAAACATATATAAAATTCAGAAGAGTTTTTTTTTTGAAAAGCAGAGAATCATGCCGTGCTGTAATTATTCCCTCTAGCACTGAACCCAAACCCCTGAAGAGAACACAAGGTGTAGCTACTGGAGGCAAATTAGTATTAAACCAAAAGTCTTGAGTGTAACATAAATTAATGTTTGGCTGAACAATTCCTTGTTTAATAGATGGAAAATTATGTGGGATATTACAATGTCCACATTCAAATTGCCAATAATCACCTATTTGCTCTTAGGTTCTGTGCTAGGCACTCTTTTTGATAGAATACCAGTAAGTCAGTAAATGCATTTCAAAATAAGTATCTAACAATTTTTTCAGCTCCATTATATTTCCTGATTAATTGGAAAGAACAAAATCTGTGATTCATATTTATCCCCAAAAAAGCTGCTAGATCACATTTATGAAAAAAAAACAAATTGGTTGGGTGCTAATTTTACTTGGGATATAGTGTAATGCAAACAATATTGATTCCTTCATTTCTTCTGATATTCATTTTCTGCTAACCTCACTCAAAGTCAAAATTTGTCTTTGCCTTCATTTAAATTTAAATTTACCATTTCTTTACAGTGTGATAAACTGTGAAGCACATAAACTCCACAAGACAATTTTCACACTACGACGTCCGGAGCACATAGACTACACTCAAACTGGGAAGCATGCATTATTCATTTTCAATCTACTCAAACCTAACACATACAAGCTCAGGCTGGTGTTTGACTAACTGGGGAGGGGGCTCAATAATGCAAAACCTGTGTCCCATATGATGAATTATTAGATGGGAAGGCTATCAGCATGCTCGCTATGACAGAACAGACAATAACTAGCCAATAATTAACAAAAACACCAAACGTTTATGGTACTGTGTAACAATGCCTTATCATGAAGTGTGGAATGTGGCCTTTTGTCTGTGAATCATCATCTGATAAATCACTAAGATCATTCTGTCCTCAGGCGGTGTCGTGTCCAGGGAGAAGGATAAAACAACCTTATTAAATAATACCATTTATTAAATTTCAGGACAGATTGTCCTCTCTTGTTATCAGCTAGGGGATAGAATAAAAATTGGAGTCACATGAAAATGAGGAATGAGGAAAATACAAAATCTTAAAACAGACTAAGTTTTAAATTCTGAGGTTTTGAAAATTATGGGATAATTTTCTTTTTCTTTTTGTACTATGTGCTCAGTAAAATAAATAAAGTTTCTAGATGTGCAATAAAGGAAAAATGGTCAGTGACCTAGGACAATGATTCTCATGCCCTTTGGATCAGTTTCAAGCAATCAAATTGAGACCATAAAGCAAGAGTCTCATAACTCAATGTCATCCGCCAAAACTTGGATACTACTCACAAGGAACGACTCAGAGAAAATTTTTGCAAACGCAAATGACTATAATCATTGCAAATCTGAAATAAAATCCGAGAATGCTGGAAATATTCAACAGGTCAGGCAGCAACATTGAAGAGAGAAACAAAGATAACTGTTCAGTCAATGATCATCCATCAGATGCAGCCAACCCGCTGAGTCCCATTGATGGAATCTAGAGGATGGGGAGTAAAGCCAGAGAAACGTTAAGACCACCGTTTCAGTTCACTAATTTGCTTTTGAACCTAGGATCTTCCGCTTCTATTTTCAGTCTGCAGTTGGCAGCTATTTCTGTTGTTGCAGGTCTCTCTGTGTTAAAAAAGACGTTGGCTTTTCCCAACCTTGATTTTTCAGGCACAAGTGTCTTTCAGGAGAATGGTCTATTCCTAGAGCAGGTTAGTTTACTAGAAATAACCTTAATCCATAAATATAATTTGGCCAAGCAGAATGCTCATCAGTTAAGTTTTGCATGATAAGTGTTTATTGACAAGAAGGGAAATTGGTGCTTGCATCTTCCAAGATAAAAGATACCTCATACAACAAAATCAAGCAAATGCTAATGGTTCTGAAAGGATTACCATTGGCTTTAATCTGTACTCAATCTGAGGACGTCATGTAGGGGAATAGGCAGGGCAGTTTAGGACTTTGGAGAGGAAAGACCTCTCCCGTAGGTCTCCTAAGTCTTGTAATAACAGTTTTCTTACAAACATAACTTGTACCCTATCATTAATGTGTAGTAAAGTACATCTTATTTAAGACCAGAGCATATTCTTGTAAGACTCACTAACGGCAACAAATTATCCCGACCCTAAGACGGTAGTGGTTGACATTGTCAAACATACAACTACTTTATTTATGAATTTAGTGCTTAGCAGATAAAGGACATTGATGATTGGAAATTTGGACACATTTCCGTATTTTCTGCAGCAGCAACTTGAAAGAAACTTGCTGCAGATCGAATAAAAAGTAATGTAAAAGATTTCTTTCCTCTACTTAGCTTTAAAAAAAATCTCCATTTCCCCAGTGCAAACCATCTTGTTTGTCACACTAAGCATCCTTATGGTTTTTCATATTGCCAATTTTATTCTCTTTATCTTCACCCTTTTTACTTAGGTTTCATAATAGTGTCAGTGAATTTTTGATCTCTCTCTTTGATAGACTTATCCTTTTCCTTTGTAATGCTGTAACATGAAATATAGTCTCAACACAGTCAGGAAACAATCCAAAAGGATTCCTCTTGTTGCATCTCAGTTTCCATTACCTCTGTTGGTTTCTCCATCTCCCTTGGTGAGCCTGATATTTTTGAATCAGCCAGGTCATTCCCAAAGATTAAATCAATTCCTTCTGAAGAAATGTGTTGCACTCCTCTTGCTACAACTGCTCTGTTTACTAAATCACTTTTTATTAGTCTAGATAATACAACAGGTTTGTCATTTTCATAACCATAGTTTCACTGTCCATTTCCATAATCCACAGTTTTACTGTCCATTTCTATTCACGATGGGCCCTTTTCTGAGGATTCCTTAGACATTCCTATTATGACAAAAGGTCTCCCATTTAACTTTCAGAAATTAATTTTAATATGTCCATCTTGTTACAATGGAAGTGCATTATCTTCTTTTTTTTTAGTTCTGGTCATTATTTTTTATTAATTTGGCCTCCTTCTTATTGTTCCTAAAATTAATACCTTTTCAATCTCCAGATTTCCTGTTCCAATTTGTTTTTGATTGCCATATGGGACTGTCTGTGTGAGATATCATGCATATCTATCACAGCTACCACTTCTTAAATATTTGATGCTTGACTCCCATCTAAGTAAGTCTTAAGGATTGTCAGAATACTATTTCAGAACTCTTACATAATTATGATTTTTCCACTTTCTCAAAATTTTCCCCTAACTTCAGTAATCAAAACCAATGGTCTTTTGACATTTCCTTTTCCCTTGTAAATTTCAACAATCAGCATGACAGTTAACTGTAAAAGTCATTGAATTAACTCCATGACGGCTGGTATCCCATCACCAAATCACCCTTTATTCACACATGCATAATACAAGACACTGACCCAGCAAGCTCAGAGCCAGCTCCGACAGTGAGCAGAACCTCTGACATTCCTGGTTATACATGCTTCAGCCAGGGCTCTCTGGCTGGACTAGGTTAACGACCCCAATCAGGGAACATATTTTATGAGATCTATCTGGCTGGCATCGCTCTAATCACTACACTCACATATATCATTTTTAATATTAGATGTGGTTCTGAAATTGGACAACATTTACTGAATAATCCTGACTGTGTGAAGAATTACACTGAGAAGCAATTTTGGATTGTCACTTGGGTCTGCAGTGTGTTGCACTTGCATGTACTGGAAGTAATGTACATTGTTACACTGTTCCTTGTAGGCAGAGAAAAAGACATGTGTACAACTATACAACTCTGCATGTTTCAACCCAACAAAATAGGTGACAGCGACTTTCAAGTGAAGTTTTCAGGGTTATAACTTGACCATCAGGTTAACCTGTCTGGTTTGAAATGTAACCAAGCCCTGCAATTAACTGTCAGTAATCATTAACTGGTGCGATCTCTATTACAGGACCTGTTGGGGTCCACTTGTCAATCATTCCGCCTTCTCTTTCATACAGTACATTGATGGGTTGGTGAGAGGGGAGGGAGTTATAGGGAGATGCAGTTGTATAGTAGTAATGTCAATGGATTATTAATTCAGTGCCCCAGGCTCATGTGCTGCTAAAATGTGTTGCAATCGCATTATGGCAGATAATGAAATTTGAATTCACTAAGATGTGGAATTAAAAGTCAGCCTAATGTCATCCACATAATCACTGTAAAAGATCATATTGTTCTCTTCAGAAAATATTCTTTGGTGAAGGAAATTCACCATTCTTATCTGGTCTGGTCTACATGTGAGTCCAGACCCAAAGCAATGTGTTTGTCTCAGTGCTGTGTACTTTAAGGAGAGGCAAAAAATGCTGTTCTAACCAGCAACACCCATATCCCATGAGTGAATAAAAAGTGTTGGTTTTGGTCTTGATGATGCAAGCTGAAAAACTTTGAGAAAATATGTGCTTTTATTTGGTGGTTATCCAAACTTTGTATTCCAAATAACTTAACAGTAAAACTGTCCAAATATATTCAAATACCTCTATAGAACAATAACAAACACCACCTATCTCTAAGCCCGGGAAAAAAAAAACTCTTCAGAGCTTTATTTCACAAGTACTTGCCCAAATAATGGTTAGACACAAAAATAAAGAAAAAAATCACGGATTTTCTGAATATTAGTCTGTAGTCAAAATTACATTCTACACAAAATCTTGGCACTGAGATTTCTTCCTAGAGTGGGTCTAATTATTTTCATCTGGAGATGCGATGGCAGATTTTGGATACACCTTTGCAGCTGGTCTCCTTTGGTTTGCAAAGTGTTCTTTCCAAAAGAAGTCCCAGATATAGATACATTTTCAGTTAAGGATATTATAAATTAATATTTCAGACAACGCACTTTCATATCACAGAAGTGTGTTTGAATACTCTTCATTGCCTAGTTGCATCCAGCTCCATTAAAACTCAAAAGGCTTGGCATAATCGAGGCAAAGCAACCAACTTGTTCGATACCTGATCCATCATCTTCAATAGTCTCTCCCCTCACCACTGATGCATAGTAGAAATAATGTGCATTTCTACAAGGTGCTCAACAGCAATTCAAACCATGCTCCTTTGACAGTACATTCTAACCCTGTGATCCTCACCATCTAGAAGGACATGAGCAGCAGTTGCATTACAGCACTACTATCTTCCACTTCAAGCCACATATCATCCTGACTTGGAACAATATTGCTGTAATTTCATTGTCACAAGATCAAAGTCCTGGAACTTACTGCTGAACAGTACTGCAGGTGAACCTAACCCCATGGAAAAACTGGATTAAGTGCACTTCATCTGTGCCGGGCAACATTAGTATAGAAACAAATTACAGCAGATGCTGGAATCTGAACTGAAAACAAAAATGCTGGAGATCACATGGGTCAGGCAGCATCCATGGATAGAAAGCAAGCTAACGTTTTGATTCTAGATGACTGTTCATCCGAGATAAAGTGGAGTGTGGAGGGGGCAGCATTTATGCAAAAGTAGGAGGGGAGTGAGAGGGTGGTTGGAGTTCTGGGGGAGAAAGGATGTTGATAGTTCAGATTAAGTGATTGGAATATGAGAAAGGCAGAACAATGGTGTGTCTAACAGTCAGACTGAAAAGAACAGAGAGTCCCACTGGGATTGGGGAAGGGGAGAGAGGGTGACCGAGAATGTAACAAGCAAAGCTAAAAGAAAGGGAAGGAATGGGTTCACAATTTGAAGGTGTTGAACTCAATATTGACCACACAAGGTTGTAAACTGCCTAGTTTGAAGATGAGATGTTTTGCCTCCAGTTTGCACTGTGATTTGCTGAAGGATTGTCAGAGGATGAAGCAGGATATAGATCAATTGGAGGCATGGGCAGAAAAACCACACATGGAGTTTAATCCGGACAAATGTCAGGTGATGCATTTTGGAAGGTCAAGGACAAGTGGAAATTATACAGTGAATGGCAGAACCCTTAGGGGTATTGATATGCAGAGGGATCTGGGTGAGCAGGTCCACAGATCACCGAAGGTGGCAGCGCAGGTAGATAAAGTAGTGAAAAAGGCTAATGACATGCTTGCCTTCATTGGAAGGGGCATTCAGTATGAGGATAGACAAGTTATGCTGCAGCCTTATAAAACTTTAGTTAGGCCACACTTGGAATATTGTGTACAGTTCTAGTTACCACACTACCGGAAGGATATGGATACTTTGGACAGGGTACAGAAAAGGTTTACCAGAATGTTGCCTGGCATGGGGGATTTTAGCTTTGAAGAAAGGTTGGATAGGTTGGGTTTGTTTTCACTGGAACACAGGAGGTTGAGGGACGACCTGATAGAAATTTATAAGATTGTGAATGGCCTGGATTGACACAATAGCATCATTCTGGAAGCACCATCCTGTAAATGAAGACAGTTTTAGGATGGATGGTCAAAATGTGTCAGCACAGGCTTGGAGGCTGAAGGACCTGTCCCTGTGGTGTATTGTTCTTTGTTCTTTGTATTGCAGCATGCTGAGGATAGACAAGTGGGCAAGCGAGCAGGATGCTGAGTTAAAATGACCGGCTGTGGGGTCTTGGTTGGGGTCTTGCTTGCACACAGACTGGAGGTGTTCTGCAAAGCTGACACCCAGTCTGTGTTTGGTTTCTCCAAAGTAGAGTAGGCCACATTGGGTGCAGCAAATACAATACAGAAGATTGGAGGAGGTACAGGTGAAATGCTGCTTCACCTGGAAAGATTGTTTCGGCCCTTGGAAAGTGAGCAGGGAGGAGTCAAAGGGGCAGGTGTTGTGCCTTCAATGGTCACATGGGAAGGTGCCATGGGTAGGGAGGGGGTGGTGTTGGTGGTTGAGGAATGGACTAAGGTGTCCCAGAGGGAATGATCCCTGTGAAATGCAGACAGGGGGACCGAGGGGAAGATGTGTTTGTTGGTGGCATTCTGATGGAGTTGACTGAAATGGTGGAGAATGATCCTTTGAATGCGGAGACTGGTGGGATGAAAAGTGAGGATAAGGGGGACTCGATTATGCTGTTTTGAGTGATGAGAAGGGGCAAGAGAGGAAGCACAGGTGATAGGTCAGATGCTGTTCAGTGCCCTGTCAACTAAGGTGGGGGGAAATTATGGTGGTTGAAGAAGCAAGCCATGTCAGCAGCGCTGTTTTGGAAGGTGGCATCATCTGAGCAGATACGATGTAGGCAAAGGAGCTGGGAGAATGGGATAGAATTCTTGCAGGAAGTAGGGTAGGAAGAGCTGTAGTAAAGGTAGCTATGGGAGTCAGTGGCTTTGTAGTGAACTCTTTTCATTAGCATAGACCTACCCATATGGTCAATTGGAGCTTGAGTTGAGTGATTATAGATGTTTGCAGCGTGACATGTATGATGTCTCATTGCACCATGTAAACATTTTCACAAAAGAATGAATAAATAAATGGAGAGTTTATGTAAGGAAAGCTGTTTAATCTACAAATTGCAGTAGTACAGATGAAAGGGCTGGAAAGGACAAAAGAGCTGGAATGAACAAATGCTGTGAAAATTTAGTATTAATTAACTGAATAGCTTTATTCACATTCCATAGTAAATTGCATCTTGCAATGTAATAATAAATGAACTCTAAAATTATAATTGTTTCAATTTTGGGATGTACTGGCAAATTTTTCCCCGGATGGATAGATTCGAAGGCCAAGAATTTTCAGAACTGAATCATCTATAAGCTTGGAAACCATGTTCAGTGATCATCTGTTAGGTAAATCCCAAACCAGTGTACAGACTCTACAACTGAAGTACCTCTGAGCTAGTGTGGTCCACACTGGGAAGCATCAATTTTTGCACCTGCAAGTATAAATTTTATCAAAAATCTAATAGTGTTCAATTTAATGGAACATGTGGACACAATTGCATAACAAACAGCTGCTGTACTACCCCTGAGAGGAGCAGATTTTTGTAAATAAATAACCAGGCTGGATGGTATGGAATGCAATGTTCATAAAAGTCCCCCATAGATTATAAGAAGCGCAATGTCTGATATCTGGGTCTTAACTGAGAAAATGCCATTCTGCGAGGGAATTTTAACTCTATAAATCACCAACAGAAGAAGTTGAGAGTTTGAACATGCTCTAAAATACTTAAAAATGCAGCAGGCATCAATGGACATCAAATATTGTAATTGTAAATTTGTTTTCAATCATAGAGGATAGGACTGAATTAGCATCCACATTCAGCAGTAATCAAGTACTTAAATGTGTTAAAAAGGCAGCATACATTTGTAGCAGCATTCAGGAATGCTGAAGAGAGTTTAGAGATGCATGAACATGCTGAAAAGGCATTTGGGGTTTGTTAAATCTTTAAAAGCATTCGGTGTTGCTGAAAAATATTTGGAGGCAATCACTGGTGATCACTTGAGAAGCAACATTGTCAGCCGGGTGAGGTGGAACTCAATATCATTATCATTAGTGAAACAATTGTAAATCACACATCTGCATTCTTCAAATGTATGTGCAACTCTTAAAGGACACATTAAAAGTATAATCAAATCTGTTGATCAAATGGGAATTAATCCGAGCAAAATAATTCAAGGCCCCAATCTGTAACGCTGTTGTCGATTAGGGGACTCCTACATTTACCCTGGAAATATTATTTAAGCATGCAGTGATTCAATGCATTGAAAAGCTCAAGGGGAATAGTTTTCTACAGCTGTTCATTAACTCGCACAGTACACAACAAACAAATCTTACCATGAACTTCCAAAAACTTTCCCAAGAGCTTCCCTCAATCCTCCCATTTCATTTGGCATGTCAACTTTTCTTCTCATCATTCGCTGCTGCCTCTCTGTCAATTTTGTCAGGGTGACTAACTCTGGGAAGAAAATTACAAGGGACATTCCTCCTGAGGAGTGAGGACTGGGGGAAGTGATAAACAAATAGTGGAATGGGCCAAAATTTGGCAGATGGATTTTAATGTGGATAAGTTGAAGGTTGTCAACGTTGGTTGGAGGAATAAAAAGGCAATTCGTTATCTAAGTGGAGAGAAATTTCCGTGTCTTTTGGTGTAGAAGGATCTGGATGTTCTCATGCATGATTTGCAGAAAACTAGTATGGAGCACAGCAGGTAACAAGGAAGGCAAATGGAATTTTAACATTTATTGCTAAAAGAATAAAGTATAAAATTAGGGAAGTGTTGCTGCAACAGTACAAGGCATTAGTGAGAGAGAGAGAGCCGAAACGTCAACTTTCCTGCTCCCCTGATGCTGCCTGGTCTGCTGTGTTCCTCCAGCTCCACACTGTGTTATCTCAGACTCCAGCATCGGCAGTTCTCAATATCTCTTTACAGGGGAAGGATGTGATTGCATTTTAGACAGTTCAGAAGAGGTCCACTAGACTGATTCCAATGATGAGGGGTTTGTCCTTTGAAAAGTGATTGAGCAGCTTAGGCCAATATCCTCTGGTGTTTAGAAGAATGAAAGAAGATCTAATTTAAATGTATAAGATGGTAAAGGGGATCGACAAAGTTGCCGTAGCAAGGATGTTTCCTCACATGGGGCAATCGAGAACAGGAGGTTATAGTTTTAGGATAAGGGGTAGCAGATTTAAAACAGAGATGAGGGGGAATTACTTCTCTCAAAGGGTTGTGAATCTCTTGAATTCACTTCCCCAGAGTGTGGTGCATGCCAGAGACATTTAGTAAAGTTAAGGAGGCAATAGTCATATTTTTAATTAGTAATAGGTTGAAGGGTTTTGGAGAGTGGGCAGGACAGTGAATTTGAGGCCGAGATGAGATTAGCCATGATCATATTGTATGACTGTCTCGAGGGGTTGAATTACCCACAGCTGCTCAGAATTCTTATGTTCTTATAAGTAATCATGTCAATGTGCTAACCGTGGGAGACATAAGAGTTACTAAAGGGCAACAATAAATAAAACTTTTGTCTTGCACTCAACAGGACAACAATACAGGAATCAGACTTGATGAAAGGTATACTTCATCATCTTTTGTAGCCTCAGCCCTTTCAACTTTACTATGGGCTTTTTTTTTTGCAAAGAGAGGGATTGGGGAGATGAAAGTAGCTGTAAGATCTGTTAGTGAGGGTACAAGTGCAGAAAGGTGGTGAGGTGTCCCAAGTGGGTGAGTCGGAAGCATTCAGGACATGAAGGTATGGTAGTTTGGGAGCATGGAGTGGGTGACAGCCATTGAGAGAAGATGGTCCAGCAATTGTGAGAGTGTAGTCTATGAGCCTTGGTGTTGAATGGCATCCAAGGAGAAGAAAAAAACAATAAACTGGTAAATGAGCTTGACTGGACCAACTCATCTTGTATAAATCAAAATAGAAGAGCAGTATGTTCATTCCCACATATTACTTTTTTTAAAAATTGTGTTCTTTTTTCCTTCTGTGACTATTACTGTGACTGTCTTGTAGCAGAGAGAAGACACTGTAATTCACGCCTGTAGACCATAAAAGGTTATTAACCTTCTTGCAGTAATGTTGCATGTTTCTCTGGACCATGGTCATGTCAGTGTCCCAGGAGGCTTGGACCACAGCAATAGTGTGGTCTCTCCTGGCAGTCAAGAGCAAAGAGGACAGCCCTCCTTCCACCATTGTATTCTTTAGGATCTCGATTCCTTTTGACAAAGTGGCATGTCAAGTCACTTCGAATGGAAAAACGACATGCTAAGGGCTTGCAGTGTTTGAACTGCTGGAGTTCCAGGGCTTAAATCTAGCCATCACAGTGTGAACACTTTGTCCTCTGCTGACAGCAAAATTGTACAAGGCCAGCACTGTAGACGTTGGATGCAAAATTAATAAGGCAAGTAGTGGAGCATTGCAGGAGAAAACTCACCAGGGCTCATGGAGCAAAGCCATCCATAAAACTCTATGAAACTGTCACTTAGCCAAAACTGGAAAGGCTCAGTTGAATGTTTCAGAACTTTATTTTGTGGGAGATTTTACCTCTGCTTATTTAAGTAAATTGATCAATGATCATAACAAGTCACTTCGTTCTGTAGTAATATTTATGACTCACAGACATCTGACAATAAGAACATTATATGAGGAGAGAAAGATTGAAATAAGATTATAATTTTTGAATTAAATTGATGAATGAAGCAACCTGATATAATACATTCTTTTTCTGCTTTATCTCTAGTATAAAGAAGTGTGACAACTGGCAGGGAAGCCTTAAGAGAAAATTGAAATTAATGGCTAGGATCATGCAGGCTTTGATTAGCTATTAAGACTTCTGCACCTGAATTCTTGTTTGTGTTCCCATGACATACTGTACCATAAGCATTCAATCATAAAACATACTCCTATAGAATTCAGCTCTTACCCTCCCTGAATTACTGCTGAAAAGTGGGGACAGAAATGTCACAATAACTCCTAAATAGTAATTACTTTTCATTAGGCAAGTCTAGTTCTGCAATGCACAGATTTATTTGGTACAAAATAAATCTCTCTTCATGTGATTAATGGGTGAGAAAGGGGAGCACTGTTGAATACATCATCAATTTTTACAGGGTAAAAATTCAGAAAGTGAAATAAAGAATAAATCTGTTTCTAAAATGTACAGAACAAGGGAGATATCAGAAGAATACTTGACCTTTGCTGGTAATTTACTACGCAAGTGATTTAAAATTGTTAATCTCAAATACCAGTTGGGTCACGTAGGAGGCTAAAATAGTAAAAGAAACCCCAATCAATTAATCAGGTAAAGTCAAGCTCGATCAGGTCCTGTAATCTACCATAGTTATATAAAACGATCTCAAACTAACAAAATTTTTTGTCCTAAGAAATCTAGAGATGACATCCACACAAATTCTGCTTCTGTGTAGAAGTATAGATCTCTTACCTTCCATTGTGTATTAAATCCCTTCTTCACATTCTTCCCGAGGTTGTTTATTGCAATTCTCCTTCTCTGCTGAATAATTCAGTATTTTGCTGCGTACAAGACAATTCTACGGTTTTTAAAGACTGTAAAATGATAAATTCACTGCGCAAGTAGACGTTGTAGCAAACAGGTTTTGTGTTGAAGATAAACATTGAGGTGTTTGAGAAATGAGGTCCATTTGGGTAATGAGTGAGAACTAACATTAATGTGAAAAAAGTGAAACATGACTTGGAAGGGCTCAGTGGTCAGTTGAGAAACACTAAAAGATTTATTCCACTGAAAATATGTGCACTGAACCATTCAGTGCTCACCGTACTAGTCAAAATGTCCGAATAATTTCAATAATTCCTTTGGTAACAGGATTTGAAAGCTACAAGAGTGGAGCATGTTCAGTTTAAAATGTGGGTAGAGTACTACATCAAATTATAGGTATGAGAAAGTTGAAAATTTTAAGATAAAAATTAACTAGCATGTAAAGTACCGTTTAGGACTGATAGCTATTTCTAATCAACTTGCTTAGACAAATTATGACACACCTCTAAGACAGGCAGGAGTTAAACTTGTAATGTTCTGGGCTAGGAGTATGAAATACTATCATTGTTCCACAATGGCCCTGTGAAAAAAATAATGTTCTAATGGTGTGATAAATCTTTTACCAATTGATAGGATTTTGAAAGCATGAGCCATGTCATTAAGCCAATAAAGGCCTTCAAACGACAATGAGATGGAGGCATTTAAATTCTCAGGATAGTTCAACTGATGCATTTTGTATCGAATATGAATAGCAGATTTGTTAGAATTATGCCATGGACAGGAGACTTCAATTTTGTGGATAGATCATAGAAGACGAAATTCTTCCCCTTTCAGTACAGAAGATTATGGGAAGATTCAGTGGAATGATTCATAATAATGAGTGGTTTTGTGCAGCAAATAAGTGGAAATGACTTGGTGTCAGGAAGATGATTAACCAGATTTCAAATAATGGGAAAAGAACTGGAGAGAGACAGGGCAAAACTTTTATATGTACTCTATTGGGTATGACCCAGAATGCATTTTCTGAAAGGCAGATTTAGTCATAAGTTTCAAAAGGAAACTAGATGAACATTTGAAGTAGGAACATTTATAGAGAAAGAAGAAGGAATTGGAACAAGCTGACTAGCTGTTTCAAAAACTCAACGGGGGCATGTTTGGCAAAATGCCTCATCTGTACTGTATGGTCTAATGATTCATTTTTTCTTTCATTTATGGAATGTGTTACAGGCTAGACTATCATTTACTAACTGAATGTGTTGAACTATTGCAATCCATCAGGTGAATGTACCTCCACACGTGTTTTAGGGGCTTTTGAGGATTTTCACTAGTCAGCATAGTGTGGGACTTGAAAAGGATTTTGTTGTGGTAATGTTACTTTGCATCCAACGTGTTTGTTCTGTGTGGCAAAAGTCATGGGCTTGAAAGGGGCTTTTAAAGGTGCATTTAGTAAGATTTGGCAAGATGCTGCAGTGTACCTTGTGATTGATAGATAATGCAGCGTGAGTTGCACTTACTGGTATTTCACACCTACTCGGAGTCTCACTGCAGCTTCAAAGCTGACAGACTGACAGCTGATATGGTTTTCTCACTTTAGCAGTTACAGGAGAAATGACACAAACAGCACAGTCTGCTCTGCATTGTCTTCGTGGAGGAATTCATTGTCATCATCGTCTTCAAGGCCTTCAACCTTGTCAGCAGAGACAGACTCTGTAAACTGCTGCAGAGGATTGACTGCCTGCCTGGACCTTTGGGAGTCACCCCTTCTTTTCATGAGCTGCACAGATCCTGCTATGGCTGTTTTGAAGCATGAATGGATGAAGAACTGTTTGGTATATGGAATTAGTTGGGGGAATAAGAAATCTGTGAAGAAGGGATGCCTTGATGATCTATCCCATGGCTGAGAAAAGGATCTTCTTACTGATTTCAAGGCGAAACATATCTGTTCATCTAAGAGCCATTAAAGGAGTATCTCAGCGCTGTATTTCCTGAGCAAACTGAATCTGCCAAGATCCCAGAGACAACTGCACCTGGTCAGTGACCTAACCACTGTGAAAGAAAAGCAGAATGACATATTTTGAAACATTCATCAAATTATCTTTTTCAAAAAGAACTCTAACTCTCATCTTGATTTTCACCCATTCCCATACTCTATCACTCATATATCCCCAATATATTACTTCATGCTCACATAACTCCCACCCTGTATGTCCATTTTCCACCCCATGTGTCCTCACCAAACCCCTCAACCAACCTTCCCACTTACCTCATTTACTTGTGCATAATTTGAACCCTGTGCTAACATTAGATGATCTTAGAGAAGCTCATAAACCTGTCAAGATAAATAAATAGCCATTCAAAAATTACTTCAAAAACCACAAACTTCTCAAGTGGTTAACAAAACTGTCACAAGAGATAAACCCCCAGTCTCCTTGACAACTGTCAACTGTCTATGTTGAATTGAAGCCATTAGTGGGATTTGGAGCTCGCCAAGCAGAGCTAACACAATTGTTATGTTCAAATTCATCATCAAAACTTTCAAAGCAGAATACATTAACACCTACGAAACCATTGAAACATCTCAAGCCATTGATTCAATGTTTAAACCAGTGAAACAGATGTTGGGGTTGTCAATCAAAGATCTCCTGCATCTGTACAAGTTTTAAAGCAGGAAAACAGATGGCTAAGTTAGGATTCAGTAAATAATGAACATCAGAGGGGGCAATTTACACACGCAAATCTGAATACCCCTAGCCAAGCTTTTCCAGACATCTACAACACTAACATCTACTCCACAATCTGAAAAATTGCCCAAATATGTCTTGTATTCAAAATTCTGGGTCAAAAGAGACTCATGGAATCCCTACAGTGTAGATAGAGGGCAATAGGCCCAGTGAGTTTGCACTGATCCTCCGAAGAGGATCCTACCCTGACCCATGCTCACCCTCGCAAACCTGCATTTACCATGCTTAATCCACCTAACCTACACATCCCTGGACTCTACGGGCAATTTAGCATGGCCAATCTACCTAACCTGCACATGTTTAGATTGTGGAAAGAAACCAGAGCACTGGCGGAAGACATGGGGAGAATGTGCAAAGTCCACACAGACAGTTATTCAAGGCTGGAAATGAACCCAGGTCCCTTGAACTGTGTGGCAACAGTACTAACCGCTGTGCCACCCTGCAGAACCTTGGAACTCACTTCATAACAGCATTGTGGGTGCACCTATTCCAAATGGACTGCATGAGTTCAAGAAGGTAGCTTACCATCATCTTTTCAAGGGCAATTAGGGATGGACAATAAATGCTGTACCTGCCAGCAACACCTATATTCCATAAATGAATTTAAAAAATCCAACCCAGCAAATTAGCATAATATCAGCCTACACCTGATCATCAGCAAAGTGATTGCAGTATCATGGGCAATGCTATAAAATAGCGATTTCTCAGCAATAACTGACTCACTGACACTTAGTTTGGGTTCTGCCAGAGAAATTCAGCTCCTAACCTCAGTATGGTCTCATGGCTTCAGAGGTGGCAAGTTTAAGGTGGCTGATTGGGTACCAGTGAAGTAGTTTGCTTTGTCCTGGATGACGTTCTTCATTGTCTATTCTATTTAGCTTCATTACAAAGTTAGTTGTTAAGAATAATTAGAACTTTCCTTGTACAACTGATTTGCTCTTCTGTCAGTTTGCATCAGCGTACTTGCTTGTCAATAATAGGTATGCATTTTTTATTATTCATTTATGGGATGTGGGTGTTGCTAGCAGGGCCAGTATTTATTGCTCAGCCCTACTTGCTGTTGATACGGTAGTAGTGATCTGCCTTCTTGAACTGCTGCAGTTTATGTGCTGTAGGTAGACCTAGATTGATGCTGGGCAGGGAGTGCAAGGACTTTGACCCAGTGGCACTGAAGTAAAGGCAACATGTTTCTAAGTCAGGATGGTGATTAGCTTGGAGAGGAAGTTGCAGGTGGTGTTGTTCCCATGTATCTATTGCCCTTGCCCTAGATGGAAGTGGTTGTGCATTTGAAAGGTGCATCTTAGTGATTTTCTGCAGTGTATCTTGCTGATAATAAACACTGCTGCTACAAAGCACCAGTAGTGGGGAGAGTAAATATTTATGGATGTGATACCAATCTAATGGGTTGCTTTGTACTGGATGATGTCAAGCTTCTTGAATGTTGTTGGAGCTGCACTCTTGCAGGCAAGTAGGGAACATTCCATCATACTTCTAACTTGTGCCTTATAGATCGTAGATAGCCTTTGGGAAGTTAGGAGGTGAGGTACTCACTGCAAGGCTCCTACCCTCTGACCTGCTCTTGTAGCTATTGCATTTGTATGGCTAGTCCAGTTCAGTTTCTGGTCAATGGAAATCTCCAGGATGTTAATTCAGTGATGGTAATGTCATTGAATGTCAACGAAGGATAGTTAGATTCTATTTTGTTGGCGATGGGCATTGTCTGGCATTTGTGTGATATAAATATTATTTACTAATGACTGCATGTAGTGCTTTGATCATTCCTACGCTATTGCTATGGTGCAAGTTTATAGATTGTCCATTTTTGTTATTCTATAACTTTATGACCTGAACTTTAGCTATATTCTTTACATTCATTTTGTTCTCCTCCAGTCTGATGTGTGGTGTGAGTTCATCATCTTTTTCATCTGAAGGTTGACCAACATGTATTGAATGCTTCATCAATTGACGTGAAATGACATGACACTGAATTCATGTGGCAAGTTTAAACAAACACTTCTTTCAATCAACTTGAACATGATGTTCTGTCCAAAGCACATCGATAAAAGAATCATTCTCATTCCAAACTGCTCTTCGACTCAATTAATTTACTTATGTATTGCTTGTTTGTCTAAAGATAATGATGCTGTTTTGATTTTGCTAAATAGTTTCTTTGCTTTTTACATCACAGACAAGTGTGGCCATCCACTGGACATTGCTTCCTCCTTTATAATTCATCACAGTATTTCAACTTCATGGCCTGTTAATTGGCAGATTGGATTCCTTTTTATCACACAAAATGATTTTTCTGTTTTGCTCACAATAATTACTGTACTGGTGATATTCCAAACTTGCTTTTGCAACTTCAATGGCATCCACTAATCTGGAAATATCATCTCCTTTCTGTAGATATACCCTGTTCTCTTGATAATTAAACATTGCTCGTTTGCCTGTTATGTTGGCTATAATTGCAACTAAAAATCAAACTGCCACCAAGTTTTCTGGGCAGCAGGAAGGTTACCAATTCACACCATGTGACAACCTTTGACCCGCAGCAGTACGGTCAAGCAAATTGTAATTTCTTTAAAATGTCTGTGACACCTGTGGTTGTCTTTAAGAATGTTTGAAAGCGTCAGTTAAGAGTTTTCATCAATTGTAAAGGGACCGATTATGATTTTGTTTGGTAATAAGGATATGACCTGTGGGCCCTGACGGGGAAGAAGTACAAGTAGGAAGGAAATTAAGAAAGAACCCACATGCTCGCCAGACACAAAAAAGAGCTCATACATAAAGGAGAACTACACACAGTTGGATATGGAGAGTGAAGGCAACTAGCACAAAGGGGCAGATATAAAGAGAAAGAGACAGAAGGAGGAACATAGAATACATGTGAGGATAAATTAGCAAAGTTCTATCAACTGCTTGGTTTTCTGTTTGGCAGTAAGCAGAAAATTAGAATTCCAGAAACTCTTGAAGAAGTTACATACAAGCTAATGACAATGAACTTATCCCTAAATGTGGTATGAATGGCACAGGCAATGTAAAAGATCTGAGAGTTTCTATCATTGGAGAAGGTGATGAACCAGGTATTGTCAAACAAATAGCAATTCCAGAAAGCTGTGTCATCTGGTCCAACACAAATGTGAATTTGACCATAAGAACTGTGGATGCTGTAAATCAGGAACAAAAATAGAAGTTGCTGGAAGAGGTCAGCAGGTCTGGCAGCATCTATGAAGAAAAAATCAGAGTTAACGTTTCGGGTCCGGTGACCCATCCTCAGAACTGGATGGACAAGAAGAAAGATTGGAATGGAAATCCTGTCGGAGAGAGGAACAGAACTTCTTCAAGGTGGGCATGCATAGAAGAGATGTGGCAGTGAGTTAAATACTAAATAAAAACCGAAAGAACTGCGGATGCTGTAAATCAGAAACAAAAACAGAAGTTTCTAGAGAAGCTCAGCAGGTCTGGCAGCATCTGTGAAGAAAAAGTCAGAGTTAACGTTTCAGGTCCAGTGACCCTTCCTCAGAACTGGTGAGGATGATGAATTTGACCAGATCAGGATGATTGTGATATTGCATTTGGTGCCACATTTGCATGAGGCACAAAGCAGTATTTGTGTATATATGTAAGATGTATCTTTGGTGCATTGGCAAGTCAAAGTGAAATTTACCTTTAGATGTGACATATTGTTTGCCTGTTAACTCATATTTAACTTGCTTTGGTTCTGGGTTGAAGTAAAAATGAAACTATGTTGGTGATTTCTACATTTGGTGTTGTTTCTTATATTTGCTTATTTTGGTTTACAATTCTCCCACCGTGATCATAACACCCGATCCTGCAGACCATCATACCATCAGGAAAGGATTTTTCACTTGCTACCCTCCCTCCCCAGACTCAATGAGGTCTTTGAGAGTCAAGCCTGCTTTCTAATATGGGGTGTTTCTCCATGTCTCCCTCCAACTACCCAGGATGATCCTCGAAGTATCCTATATGTCTGCTAAATGATGGAAAGAGGCCAAAGTCCTACAAAAGTAAACGTGGACAAATGGCACAGCTAGCTGCCCCCTATTTTCGGAGACCTTTGGATTCCAGCTGCGATTAAAATACAAGTTCGGTGAAAAAAAATGTTATGCCTTTATCGTTAATGAAACTGTTTGTCAGGAATTCATTGTGTGAAACTGTGTGTCTTTTGAAAAATAATTATTTTCAACTGGTCACTACTTTCCTTGAGTCTGAAAACTTGAAATAAGCACAATTTGAAATGTGATTGTCTCTGAAGGCTGAATTACTTCTTATATTTTGTCCATTTATGTCTTCAGTTTAAATTTATTCCATAGCGTATTGAAACATACGACTGTGTCACTTCTTCATCTAGTGCAATGATTCAGACTACACAATGTTTTCTCTAACAGAATTAAATGCATTTTGTCCAAATTTTCCTGGTATAGAATAGTAGATTTTTATCTACTATTATCTAAAAGGAATCGTTGGGCTCACCGTGCCTGGACTGGACCTTTGATAAAGCTATCTGATTCACTCCACTTCCCCTACTCTTTCTCCTAGCTCTGCATTTTTTTTTTATTTTCAAGTATATATCAATTCCCCTTTGAAAATTATCATTGAATCTGCTTTCACAAGCCTCTGAAATAGTACATTCCTGATAAAAAACAGCCTACATATGAAAAAAAATTCTCCTCATCTGCATTCAACAGCAACAGCTGGAACTGTGGCACTAGGGAGGGTAGAGAAGAGATTTACAAGGATGTTGCTTCGTTGGAAAATTATAGTTATGAAGAAAGATTGAATAAGCTCAGTTGTTTTCTTTGGAACAGAGAAGACTGAGCGGTTTAAGTGCATAAAATTATGAGAAGTCAAGATGGTGTGGATAAGAAGGCACTATTCCCACTGTTTGAGGCATCCATAGATGGTAGGCATTGGTTTAAAAGGTTGAATATAGGTTTAGAGGGGATTTAAAGGGAAATATTTTCATCTGGAGGATGATGGGACTGTAAAACACACTGTCTAAAGGTTATTAGGGGAAGGAACCCTGATAACATTTGAAAGGTACTTGCATAATTTCAAACTCTCATACTTACTGTATGTGACACCAAAGGTAGGTGACAAAGGGTCAGGGGATCAGGATTACAGCAGTAAATTTTTCAAACCTGACCTCAACATATCATGAACACACTTGCTTCTGTTTTCACTGCTGCAGATTTGAGGGCAGCCCAGTGATAATAATATTTTAATAAGGCTCTCTTTCCAGATATTTTGACAACCATTTAAAAGTAACGGCTGTGGACTGTTGTTTGAAGGCTAGGGAAACAAGGCAGCTTAGTGGATACAGCAAGGGAGGACTTTTGAAAGCAGTGCAGGTGGTGTCAGGAGAACTTCCCCTGACTCCCCTAAGGAAATCTTCTTTTACAGGCCAACAGCCCCCTTTGCAAACCCAAGGCAGTTCCTATTTCTTGCCTCAGTCTTCTGCCTGGGGTTTCTCATCAGCAGTCGGCCAATCCCTCAGAATACAAAGCAGCCGTGCAGGAAACAGAGTAAAATATTGATTTGAGGTCCTGTCATTAAATTCAGCAGAGCCTCTACATTTCTGGGTTTCATCTGGAAAACTTGGTCCCCTGCTCTTTACTTGCAGCTAGCAAGGTCCCATGTGAAACATTGTAACTTATTTGAACATCGACTCATCAGTGCATCAGTGATTAATTTGCATACATTAGTGCAAAAACTAAAATATAGGAGCTATATTTTAATGCTCAAAGCATTTGTAACAAGCCAGATAAACCAATGACAGAAATAGATAGAAAAGAATTTGATCTACATATCATTACAGCTACTTGGTTGTTAGCTGACTAACACTGGGAAGTCTCTGTAAGTCTGCAATGGGTGGGAGTTCAATCAGCCTCAGTTAAGTGCTTACGCTGTTCTCAGGTTGCCTATGTTGCCCATCAACATTTCTCCTTTAGGGATTCACTTTCAGCCTTGTTTCTTTCAGAGCAACAATATCATCTCATGTTTATCCTTGCCTCAACACTCACCTCCATCCCAGATGACAAGGATTAATTCTTTGAGGCACTCCCTAAAACCTGTCCACCATCTACAAGACATAAGTCAGGAGTATGATGGAATATTCCCCTCTTACCTGGATGAGTGCAGCTCCAACAATAAGTTTGACACCATCCGGGACAAAGGAGCCCATTTGATTGGCACCATATTCACAAACATCTACTCCCTCCACCAGCAATGCTCGGAAGCAGCAGTTGTACTATTTAAAAGATGGACTGCAGAAATTCACCAACAATCCTTTGATAGCACTTTCGAAATCCATGACTATTTCTACCTAGAAGGGCAACGGCAGCAGATACATAAGAACACCACCACTTGCAAGTTGCCCTCCAAGCCACTCTCACCATCCTGACCTGGAAATATATCGCCATTCCTTCAGTGTGGCTGGGTCAAAATCCTGGAATTCACTCCCTAAAATCATTGTGGGTCTACCTATGGTACATGGACCGCAACAGTACAAGAAAGCATAAGACCATAAGCTATAGAAGCAGAAATAGGTTATTTGACCCATTGAGTCTGCACCATCATTCAATCATGACTGATACATTTCTCAACCCCATTCTCCTGCATCCTCCCCATAACCCTTGATCTGCTTACTAATCAAGAACTTTACTATCTCTGTCTTAAATACACCCAATGAATTGGCCTCCACAGTCTTCTGCAGCAATGAGTTCCACAATTTCACCACCTCCTGACTGAAGAAGTTCCTCCTCATCTCAGTTCTAAAGGGTTAACCCTTCACTCAGAGGCTGTGCCTATTCTTTCTTACGAGTAGAAACATTTTTCCTACATCATTCTATCCAGGCCGCTGAGTATTCTGTAAGTATTAATGAAATTCCTCCCCTGCCTCCATCCTTCTAAACTCCATTCAATACAGACACAGAGTCCTCAACCACACCCATATGACAAGCATTTCATTCCTGGAATCTTTCTTGTAAACCTCTTCTGGACTCCCTCCAATGCCAGCACATCCTTTCTTAGGTATGGGGCCCAGAACATATCACAGTCTTCCAAATGCAGGTCACCATCATCTTCTTGAGGGCAACTAGGGACAAGCAACAAATGCTGACTCTGCCAGTGTTGCCCACATCATGTGTTAATAAAAAAACATTTTGCTGTCATCACCAGAATTTTCAGCACTGAGAGGACGTCACAACGATGATGTGTACTGACTTCATAACCTGAGGGCACCAGAGAACTGGCAGGGTGAATGTAAGAGGTCAGATGTTGCTTGCCTAAGCTATGCTGTTATCACGGACTCGAACTATGTTAGAACGAAATTGTGCCACAAGGTGTGCAGAAGACTTTTGGGATCGCTGCTCAAGCACCAACTAGATCTCATCATCATAAGCTGCGTCACCCTTGACAGAGGTTACAATATTCTGAATTATCAGAGTATGACAGTGAGACTGACCACTCCTTGGTGTGCAGCAAAGTCAGTTTTCAGCCAAAGGAGCTAATGCATTCCAGGAAGAAACATTGTCCTCAGAACAATATTTGCTAAAGATAAAAAAGACACAGAAGCTCCTCAGCATTCTCAGTCAAGTTCCTTAGAAACAACTTTCAGTGGTATAAAGTGGGATCATCTCCCAGGCTTGGCTATAGCTTTCTACACCAGGTTTCCCCATCAGGAGCGAGCTAATCTAACAAAATCTTGTACAATCTACTGCTGAATCCAGGGATGTTGGGAGGGTGTATGAAAGACTCAAGAAAGCAACGTGACATGCAGCAATCAAACTCACTTTTTTGTATGTGAAAACAGGGATGATCATCACTGAAGTGAGCAAGCATAAGGAATGCTGGGTGCAGCGTTAAATTCTACATAATGGACAATATTGTCACTGAAGAGCATCTTGGCCTCATTCCAAACTTTCAATTATCATGGAGGGGTTAGAGAGTTAGCCCACACTATCTGAGCTCAACCACAACATTGATGTCTTGCCAGTGGGAAAATGCAAACATAAAAATATTGGAATCCTTTGAGCCTGCTCTACCCTTCAACAGATCATGGCTGATCTTTTATCGCAATGCAATATTTCTGTTTTCTAAAAATGTATCCATTTTCTTCTTAAATATGGTAGACAAACAGGAGGCTGGAAGAACACAGCGAGCCAGGCAGCATCTGGAGGAAAGAAGCTGTCAATGTTTCGGGTATTACCCTTCTTCAGGATTACCTAAAATGTTGACTGCTCCTTTCCCTCAGATGCTGCTCGGGTTGCTGTGTTCTCCCAGCTTTCTGTTTGTCTGCCTTGGATTCCAGCATCTGCAGATTTTTTTGTCTTCTTCTTGAATATGCTTAGTGATTTGGCCTCCACAGCCTTCAGTGGTAGAGAATTCCACAGGTTCACTACCTTTTGAGTGATGAAATGTTTCCTCATCTCTGTCCTAATGGTCTACCCTGTATCCAGAGATTATGACCCCTAGTTGTAGACTTCTCAATCAGGAAAATATTTTCCTGTATCTAGTATATTCAGCCCTGTCTCATCCTCTAGTGAATAGGCCCAGTTTAACCAATTTCTCTTCATAGGACAGTCCTGCCATCGCTGGTATCAGCCAAGTGAATCTCTGCTGTACTCCCTCTATGGAGAACTTATCTTTTCCTAAATAGGAAGACCAAACTGCATGCAATACTCCAGGTGTGGTCTTACTATATAAAGTCTAGAAAACAGTGGCATGCCAGATAAAATCAGCAAATGTTGAAAGCCAGTGGTGTACTGCTGTAGCATCTCCAGAACATTTCTGTCTTTGCTGGAAGGAAAGATTTGTGCCTCAAGATATTGCAGATACAGAAGTAGTCACATTGGCTTTAAGAAACAATATTAATTCCATGAAGCATTGTAAGGAAGGTCTTTCCACAGTTTGCTCTGTCTGGGTTGTACAGATTGGTTTTCCTCATTTACTCTGAGTCTCCCTGCAACTTCAGAGCTGACAGATCAACAGCTGACATGATTTTCTTTCTTTCGCAGTTACAGGGGAAGTGCCACAAACAGCACAGTCTGCACTGCATTGTCTTCGTGGAGGAATTCATTGTCATCATCGTCTTCAAGGTCTTCAGCCTTGTCAGCAGAGACAGACTCTGTAAACTGCTGCAGAGGATTGACTGCCTGCCTGAACCCTTGGGAGTCACTCCTTCTTTTCATGAGCTGCACAGATCCTGCTATGGCTGTTTTGAAGCATGACTGGATGAGGAGCTGTTTGGTATATGGAATTAGTTGGGGGAATAAGAAACCTGTGAAGAAGGGATAACTAGATGATCTATCCCATGGCTGAGAAGAGGACGTTCCTACTGATTTCAAGGTGAAACATATCTGTTCATTTGGAATAGCCATTAAAGGAGCATCTCAGCACTGTATTTCTTGAGCAAACTGAATCTGCCAAGATCCCAGAGACAACTGCACATGGTCAGTGACATGACCACTGTGCCAGAACAACAGAGTGAAATACTTTGAAGCATTCTTTAAATTATCCTTTATGTTTTAAAGAATAACCTTAAACCTCATCTTCATTCTTACCCATTCCCATGCCCTATGACTCCCATATCCCCAATGTATTGCCTCATGCTCACATAATCCCCACCCTGCCATGTCTACTTACCAACTCCATATGTCCTTATGATCATGTTCACTCACTGACCCCCCTCATCCAAACTGTCCTCTTACTTAGTTTTTGCTATTAGCATAATTTGAACTTTATAATAATGATGAGCAGTCTTTGAGAAGCTCATAAAATTGTCAAGATACATAAAAAGTCATTCAAAAATTACTTTAAAAATACAGTTTCCTTAAATGGTTACAAAACTGTCATTATAGATAAACTCCCAGTTTCCTGACAACTTTGTCAACAAAGATGGTGCCTGAGGAATGGCAACTTCAATGTTGGTTGGGTCCATCGCCAACAGTGGTGAAAGGGTTATGGACTCTCTTAAGCTTTTTATTATTATGTTAGACTGTTAAAAGCAATGCTGAAATCAGTACAACAGTG
This sequence comes from Rhincodon typus, assembly GCF_021869965.1. NCBI lineage: Eukaryota > Metazoa > Chordata > Chondrichthyes > Orectolobiformes > Rhincodontidae > Rhincodon > Rhincodon typus. The sequence continues at coordinate 97,874,300 of NC_063332.1, read as the reverse complement.
GAAGCTTTTCATTGTATTTTACTGTATTTTTCACTGTAAAATATACGTGACAATAAAAAAAGTCATTCTTTCATTGAGATTAGTCCGTTAGTGGGATTTGGAACTCAGCCAAGCATTCCTATCACAATTGCTATATTCAGATATATTAACAAAACTTTCAGACCTGAATACATTAATCACTTTGAAACCATCAAAATATTTCAAGCCATTGATTTCAGGTTTACACCAGTGAAACAGATGTCTGAGCTTTTAATCAAAGATCTCAGGCATCTTTTCATGTTTTAAAACAGGAAAACACATCGCTAAGATATAAGCCATCAAATTTACACAGGCAGCCCTGAATATCATTAATGTTAAATGCCTCTAGCCAAGCTTTCCCATACAACACTGACATCTAACCCATGATGTGGAAAATTGCCCAAGTATGTTGGGTACACAAAAACCTGAGTCAAAATCCTGGAACCCCCTTCATACCAACATTATGGATGTGCCTACTCCACATGGACTGCATTGGCTCAAGAAGGCACCTCACCAGTGCCTTCTCAAGGGTAACTAGGGATGGTCAATAAATGTTGCACACGCCAGTAACAACCATACCCAATGAATGAATTTTAAAAAATCCAACAAGGCCAACTACCACCTCATCAATTTACATCTGATCATCAGCAAAATGATTGCAGGTATGTGGGCGATGCTGTAAAGTAGCAATTTCTCAGCAATAACTGCTCACTGATATTTTGGGCTCTGCTAGAGAAATTCAGCTCCTATCTTCATTATGCTCTTGGTTCAAGCACAGCTAAAGAGCTGAATTCCTGAGGTGAGGGGAAAATGACTACCCATGATGCCAAAGCACCTTTTGACCACATGTGGCATTAAGGAGTTATATCTGGCACAAAGGAAGATTGATGCCATTGTTGGAGATTAATTGTCACAGATCTGGGACATCACTGCAGTTGTTCCCACCGTAGTGTTCCAGGCCCAACCACCTGCAGTGGCTTCATCTACGACATTCCCCCATCATAAGGTCAGAACTGGGAATGTGGTCAATAACTGCACACTGTTCAGTGCCATTCCCATCTCCCTCGATATTGAAGAAACCCATGTCTAAATTTGATAAGAGAGAGACAATATCAAAGCTTGGGCTGGCAAGGAGCAATAACATTTCTGCCACTTAAATTCCACATAATCCCCATCCAACTTCCAGATAATCACCATCAAACAAGAGAGAATCTCACTATCTCTCCTGGACATTCCATGGCATTACTATTGCTGAATCCCCGTATCAACATCCTGGGAGTTATCATTAACCAGAAACTGAACTGAACCAGCCATGTGAATACTGTCCGTACAACAGTAGATTAGCAACTCAGAATTCCATGGTGTCTAACTCACCACCTAACTTCCCAAAAGCTGTTTTTCTACATACAAAGAAAAAGTCAAAATTAATAGAATACCCTCTATGTGCCTTATGAAGTGCAAGTTGATCCCATCCAGGACAAAGCAGCCGATTTGATTGACATCCCATCTGCCATCTTAAGAAACATTCACTCTGTCCCCCATCAATACAAACAGTGGTAGCAGCATGTGCTATCTACAGGATGCATTAAGGGTCCTTAGAAAACATCTTCCAAGCGCTTTTCAAACCTGTAATGTCTACCAGCTAGAAGAAGGGCAACAGATGCATGGGAACACCAATACTGCAAGTTCCCCTCCAAGCCACAAGCTATGCGCACTTGGAACTATATTGCTATTTCTTCACAATTGTGGTAAAATCTTGGAACTGCCATTCTAAGGGCATTGTCTCCACTTGGAGAGCTGCAGGTTCAGAAGGTCATTTACCACCACTTTTTGAAGGGCAGTTACTGATTGGCAATAACTGCTGTAGCCAACCACATATGAAACAGTAAATAAAAAATCTCTGATGGCTAGATGGGTGCATACAATATCCATAGGAGTGCAAAAATAATTATATTTGGTCGAACGAAAGGCAATATTGTCGATGCTGGTTATGGAAACGTAGAAACATAGAAAATATGAGCAGAAGTAGACCACTGGACCTTTTGAGCCTGCTCCACAATCTAACTGATCATCTAACTCAGTACTCTGTTGCCGTTTTCTTCTCATACCCTTTCATCACTTTAGACCTTAGAACACATCTCATTCTTTCTTGAAAACATTCAATATTTTGATCTCAACCACTTTCTGTGGCAGAGAATTCCACAGATTCACCACTGTCTGGGTGAAGAAATTTCTCCTGGTTTCAGTCCTGAATGATAACTTTAAACTGTGACCTTGGTACAGCCTCCCTGGTGATCAGGAACTTCCTTCCTTCATTTGCCCTGTATAGCGCTCTTAGAATTTAAAAGGCATCTTCTAAACTTTAGTGAATACAGTCCTCACTGATTCAATCTCTCATCATACGACAGTCCTGCCATCCCAGTTATCAGTGTGGTAAACCTTTATTGCATTCACTCCATAGTCAGAACTTCCTTCCACAGATAAGGAGGCCAAAACTGCATACAACTCTCCAGGTGTGGTCTCACCAAGGCACTGTACAATTGCAGCAAGTCATTCCTGCTTTTGTGATCAAATCATCTTACTATGAAGGCTAACATGCCATTTAACTTCTTCACTACCTGCTGTACCTGCAAGGTTACTTTCTGATTTCTGAGATTGAAACAGAAAATGCTGCAAAACCTGAGCAGATAAGATAGGAAGTGTGCAGACATAAATGGAATTATCTTTTTAGTTTGATGACGTTTTGCTAAACCAGAAAATTGTTCATACACGTCATATATGTTTACCAATATCAACTGAATGTATTACAACACAGCAGTGAGTGGAAAAGCTCAGCAGGTCTGGCAGCATCTGTGAAGGAAAAAACAGAGTTAACGTTTCAGGTCCGGGGACGCTTCCTCTGAGTTTTTCCAGCAACTTTGTTTTTTTTCCTGATTTACAGCATCCACAGTTCTTTAGGTTTTTACAACAGAGCAGTATCTCACTGTGTAACAGTGGCAGACACTTAAGAATATACCACATAATTCTCAACAATGATATATTCTATTGAGAATGGGATTCCATTGAGAAAGAGAGAAGGATGCACATCCTTCGTTAACTGGGAAGTTAAGGATAATTTTAAATTGAAGAAAGTAAAATGTGTGTGATGCTTCAAAGACTAATACTAGGTCAATTGATTGGACAAGTTTTATAAATGAAAAAAAACTTGAGGGAGAAGTAACTTAGAACTAGAAATGTAAAAAGAAATTTAAAAAGTTTCCTCACAGGTATATAAAAAGTAAAAGAGTAGCTAAAGTGAATTTGGTCCTTCAGAAGGTGAGACTGAGGAATTAATAATGGGAAACAAGGAAATGCCGAAGTGCTGAACAGGTGTTTTGTGCTACTCTTCACTGTTGAAAACATAAAATAACATTCTCAGTATAGTTGAAATTACAGATGGGAAGGCCATGGCGAAACTAAAATCAATCATGGAACAAGGTACAGGGAAATCTGTTCAGACTAAAGGCTGACAACTCCTGCATTTTGTGATTCAACTCCCTAATGGTCTACAGATGTCTGCATTCAAACTGCATGTAAATATTATGCTACTTGTAGCTCTGGTCAAAGTAGACAAGCTTACATTTCCTTACAACATTGCGTTGGCCAAACTTTTACACACAGACTTAGTCAATAATATCCCTTTTTTGACTTTTTGAGCAGGATCTTACAGGAGCCTGAATGATGTGAGCTGTGGTGAGAAATCTGGGAGAATCATGTGAGAAATCAAATGAGGCCTTTATCAATGTTGGAAGTTATTTTTTGTATTTTTCTAACTACGTTCCAGAAGTTGAGATGGAATTCTCACTGGGCGTCAATGAGTTACCTACTAAGGGGGATTATTGCTTGTGAACAATCTTAATAACTCACTTGATTAACATGCTTTGAATCCCATCATCTACCATGAGCAAAAGATATGCCTACAATTCACAACATGGAAACCAAAGTGGTAGCTGGCATCTCCAGCTCACCACTGATGCCAAAGGATGTCCATATTCGGCAACAGGCAGCAGCATCTCAGTGCACCAGCCACATGCACCACTCATGCACAGACATTGGCATATGCCAATTACAATATCTTTCAACCAACATGGCAACTCTCTTGCAGGATTGTATCTCTCTTGATCTGCATGCAGGTTGCTTCTACATTTTAAAACAGTCCTTTTGGGGTGCATCAACAACTAGTATTGAAAGCTGCAGCAAGGACACGTTTGCTTGGGGACAGGAACTTTTCTCATGAATTGGATCAGGCCACATCTCAGGGCTGCTGTTTTGCTCTCATAGTGCATGCTCACTTAACAGCGACCTGCTTGTTCATGGAATTGCATCCTTGCTTTGCCATGTCTTTTAGCTTATTGGCATTTCAACTGGAGTCTAAGAACTCATAGTGACATTTTGACTGGCTGCTTAGTGTAGAAATTGAAACAGGCTGCTTCACAGTAGTGATCAATCCAAAGTAGGGGACTGTGTTTTGCTCTACAGCATTGTGATACCTCATTCTCACACCTACACCATGTGCTGGCTCCCAACCTGGCAAACATGTTGCATGTTCATTCAGCCAAATGGTCATATTGGTATGCACCTGGGTGATGGTCCTCGGTCCAGTCAGGATGAATGGGACTGTTAGCAGCCAAGGGTACTGCCCTGGTATCATCAGGAAAGGGTTATGTTTGGTCATGGTCAGTGTCTGTTTGGGCCGGTGACAGGTAGGAGATATATCTGATTACAGTGCAACAGCCAATCCTGCAGCGAGATCACAAGCAGTCAGGGGAACTGTCTATTGTCAGTCAGGAGCTGCAAAGAGAGTCTGGTCAGTCATGCCCAGGGGCTCACTGTCAATGTCAGCTAGGGGACTAGGCAGCTTTCAGTCCTGGGAGTTTATAGTTTATGCACCAGGGATAAAGAAAGGGGACTGGGGGCATTACAGAGATTTTCTGTGAGGACAGGCAGTGGGGGCAATCAAATCTAGGGTGAGGGTTGGAGAAGAACGTGCATGTGTTGAGATGGAGGTAAGGCTGGTCATGGACGGATATTCTATGTTCAAGGAGGGGAGAAGTTGAGGAGGAAGAGAAATGAAAGGTAGGAAATAGGAGTGGGATTATTGGCTAGTGTGACCTCCATAGGCAGAGCAAAGAGGACTAAGGTGGACATCCTTAAAATGTAATGTTACAGCTCAGGAGGCAAGGAGGCAGAGTTCTACACAATGAGTGTCCAAATGGGGAATGTGCGGGAATGAGTTGCCCAGGCAGCACAAGGTTAAATGAGATAGTAGGAACTGCCGATGCTGGAGAATCTGAGATGACAAGGTGTAGAGCTGGATGAACACAGCAGGCCAGGTAGCATCAGAGGAGC
>NC_063332.1:97846733-97868494 GCF_021869965.1 Rhincodon typus | reverse complement strand
GGAGAGCCTGAGGTTGAGGTGGGAGTTTACCTGGTCATCAGACAGAGCCTGGTGCTGAGGGTGTACCTAAGGGACTGTGTACACTGCTCTACATCTATCTGCCATTGTAATCTGCAACTACAAAATACCTGTCAGGTCTATGGGCGAAAGTATGTGGTTCACTTCTGCTGGACATTAGGACATTGAATGGGCAAATGCATTAATCATACATTTGTGAGATACAGCTATGTATCATTTATAGTCATAGCATCATGCATGTGTAATGGTTGCAGTGTGAAAGTGTTTGGGGTTCAAATTCTGCTCACAGAGTACATCCACCATGTCAGTCGTCATTGCAAACTGCACATAGGCATCAACTATGATGCAAAAGTTTATCACCACCAATGTTAAAAGAGGTGGTCAGTGACCACCAGCAAGACAGCTCTTGTGCAACTAGCAAAGGTGCTGAGGGACATTCATCGAATTCCCTTTCCATTTCATTATTAGCATTTTGATAGATGTTACTGAATGAATTGTTGACCTTCACTGTTGATGTGCGGATGTAAGAAGCTAGGTGAATAAAGGATATCAGAAGATGTAATGTATTTGGATGGGAAGGGTTCAGAGCACATGGAGCAATCCCATTTGAATGCTCCTGCAGCACCTCGACCAAGTAAGTGGCTATGTAAAGAGCCATGATGAATCAAAGCATGGCCCTCATTATCGTGGCACTGCAAACCTTATTACATAGGGTCTAGGTGTAGCCATCATCTGTAGAAAATGCCAGCACTGATCATTAATAGACTTAATTAGGTGTCACACAAACGATTATTGCACAAGATAAGAGCTCATGGTGGTTAGGAGTAATATATTGCACAGATAGAGGTTTGGTAGCTAACCGAAATCAGAGAGTTAGGATTAATGAGTTACTTTCAGTTGCCAAACTATAGCTAGTAATGTACCACAGGGATGAAAGCTGGACCATCAGTCTTTTACAATCCAGATTAATAACTTGCATGAAGTGATTATGTGTATAGTAGTTAAATTGTTGATGAAGCAAAGGTAGGTCAGCGTGCAAGTTGTGACATGGATACAAAGAGTCTGTGAAGGGATATTACAGGTTAAATTAGTGGGAAAAAGTAAGCAGATGGAATATAGTGTGTAAAATACAATCTTGTGTACTTTGGCAGGAATAATTGAAAAGCAAAATATTATTTATATGTAGAAACAGTGCAACAATCTGTGATTGGAAAATGTTTTGGTACATGAGTCATATGAAGTTAACATACAGGTACAGCCAGTAATTGGGAAGACAAATGGAATGTTGGCTTTTACTGTAAGGGGAATGGAATATCAAAGTAAGGAATTGTTGCTGGAGCTGTACAGGGCCTCAGTGAGATTGCATCTGGAATACTGTGTACAGTTTGGGTCTTCATATTTAATTGCATTGGAAGCAGTTCAGAAAAGTTCACTCGGTTGGTTCCTGTGAAATTAAATTGTCTTACGAGGAAAGATTGATCAGTGCAGGCGCATACTCACTGCAGTTTAGAGGAATCAGATGTGGTGTTATTGAAAGATATAAGAATCTAAGGGGATTCAACATGGTGGATGTTGCCAAGATGTTTTCCCCAATGAGAGAATCTAGAAGAAGGGGGCACAGTTTCAAAATAAGGGGTTGCAGTTAGAACAGCGATAAGGAGTTTTTTTCTTGTCAGTGGAGTGTTAGACTTTGGAGTTCTCTTCTCCAGAGAGCAGTTAAGGCTGGGTCATTAAATATAGTCAAAGCTTTGTTAGAGAATATTGGAACTGACAACGGAGACAAGAGTTATGGAGTGTGTGGCATAGGTGGGGAGAGGTATGTGGGTTGGGAGAGAGCAGGAGGGAAATTTTATTTAAGACCACAATCAGATTAACCATTCAATTCTTATTGAATGGTGCTGCAGTCTTGAGGGATCAAATGTCTTACACTCGCATCTATTTCTTATGATCTTATGGAGAGGTCACTAAGTTTCAGAATGACAAGGTTACAGTTATTCTGGAACAAAAACAAAGTTGCTGGAAAAGCTCAACAGGCCTGGCAGCATCTGTGAAGGAAAAAGCGAGTTAAAGTTTCAGGTCCGGTGATCCTTCCTCAGAACTCACCGGACCCAAAACATTAACTCTGTTTTTCCTTCACAGATGCTACCAGACCTGCTGAGCTTTTCCAGCAACTTTGTCTTTGTCCGGATTTACAGCATCCCCAGTTCTTTCAGTTTTTACAGTTATTCTGGTAAGGTTGAAGTCAGTGGCAAGGAAACAGGGTTTGTGGCTGAGGCCAATGATGATAGCTTCAGTTTTCTAGCGTTTAGAAACAGGGAATTAAAGTGCTCTAAGGCTGACAACATTTGGATGCAAAAGAGAAAGAAATCCAGAATGAATCCTTGCAGATGACACTAAGGTGAATGGTAGAGCAAAGTGTGCAGAAGACACTGAAAGTCTGCAGAGGGAGATAGATAGTCTAAGTGAGTGGGCAAAGGTCTGGCAGTTGGAGTACAATGTTGATAAGTGTGAGGTCATCCATTTTGGTAGGAATAACAGCAAAATGGACTATGTTTTAAATGGTAAAAAATTGCAGCACGCTGCTGTGCAGAGGGACTTGGGTGTCCTTGTGCATGAATCACTAAAAGTAGGATTACAGGTGCAGCAGGTGATTAAAAAGGCAAATGGAATTTTCTCTGTCATTGCTAAAGGGATGGAGTTTAAAAACAGGGAGGCTATGCTGCCGCTGTGTAGGGTCCTGGTGAGGCCACACCTGGAGTACTGTGTGCAGTTTTGCTCTCCTTACTTGAGAAGAGATATACTAGCACTGGAGGGGGTGCAGAGGAGATTCACTCGGTTGATTCCAGAGTTGAGAGGGTTGGATTATGAGGAGAGACTGAGTAGGCTGGGATTATATTCATTGGAATTCAGAAGAATGAGGGGAGATCTTATAGAAACATATAAGATTATGAAGGGAATAGATAAGGTGGAGGCAGGGAGGTTGTTTCTGCTAGCAGGTGAAAATAGGACTAGGGGGCATATCCTCAAAATAAAGGGAAGCAGATGTAGGACTGAGGTCAGGAGGAACTTCTTCACCCAAAGAGTTGTGAATCTGTGGAATTCCCTGCCCAGTGAAGCGGTTGAAGCTACCTCGCTGAATGTGTTTAAGGCAAGGCTAGATAAATTTTTGAACAATAAAGGAAGTAAGGGTTATGGTGAGTGGGCGGGTAAGTGGAGCTGAGTTTCAGAAACTTCAGCCATGAACTTATTGAATGGCACGGCAAGCTCGAGGGGCCGGATGGCCTACTCCTGCTCCTAGTTCTTATGTTCTTATGAAATGTCTGAGATGACAGTAGAAGGGTTGAAAAGAGACCCATTGACGGAGATGCTGTGATGAAGAATGGACCAGGAGAAGCCAGTCCCATTGAGCACACAACAAAGCCAAAGCACTAGAAGAAAATGGTACAGTTGTCCACATGATAAGTGGATGATAAAGTATGATAAGTGGATTCAAAGAGAATGAGACAAGGTACTGCATAAAGGTCACAAACATGGAGAATATAGCCCACCTTTAATTGATGTGGTTTCAATATTATGGAGGGGGTTTAAAACCCAACTGAGAGATTCAGCCAGGGAATTATAGGAAAATGTAACACAAACAGAAGATAGCAAATTGCTTAAGGAATTTGGAGGGCAATGGAAGATTGGAAGTGATGACTGCAGTTTTGCCAGAGCATCTGAAGAGAAGTAATTATTATGTTAGACAGGAGGGAGCTAAGAAGGGAAGTTAGGGTTTTCGTCTGCAACAGAGTTTTGTTCAATGCAAAGTGGAGGAACACAAAGACATTTGAACACGTGGCGCTGGGTTTTACTTTGCCATTTTGGGACAGAACAGAATTGGAAAATAAAAAATAATAACCATTGAATGATGAAGGCAGAGTTGTATCACAAGCTATCTTCAATGACGCAGAAAAGGTGGCAGGTGTCAGGAATTCCACATGTAGCTATTTAGAAGTTGCCAGCAGCATTCTGGAAATGGGCATTCAGAACTTCTGCAATTTTCAGTGATGTGGCTATGTTTTAAAAGCCTTGCTGAATCATACACTCAGAGTGTCTATGTGAACCATGGATTAAAGGCAGGGGGAGTTTAAAAGGGAAACAAAATGGTGTTGCCTCCTTTACTGTGATTGGAAAAGATAAGTGACAATTAAATAAACTTTTCTTGGCTTGTTATACCGAAAAGTGAAGGAACAGTCTTGTGAAATTGGAAAAATAGATGCTTAAAATTGATCATTTAAAGGATAATGCATTGTCCTGCATGTTATAATATTGAAAGGTTTACCCATTATGAGAATAATGGTTAAATGTTTAATCTTGTCCAATTACCTTTCTTCAGTTTTTAACCATATGTATATCACTTTGGCAACTTGAAAGCTTTGACAGATTGATGAGCTTTCATTCATTCCACAAAAAGCAGCACTAGCAACTGTCTATTCTTTTCAAAGCTGAGACAGATATAGGACCTTTTTGGTCACCTTCAAAAGCATTAATGGATTTTGCACTGTAGGGTGTGTTTGCACAGCTGTCCAGAACTTCACCTTATAACTTGGTGTGGATTCTGCCCTGCGGTGTTTTTTTTTATATATACATATGTCAAGGGAAAAGTAAACTTTATAGCTTTGACACCTTCTAGACCACTAATAGACTCTGAAATATGTCACTCAGAGGAATGAGAATTTGAATATTTTGACATAGTTATAGGCTTTTGAAAAAAAAGGAATAATGTTTTTCAGAATGATATTTCAGAATTTTGACAGATTCATGAACCTTTCAAAGAGACTAATTGCTTTTGAAATGCTTTTCAAGTAATTGTTGTTTATACTTTTACAGATTTATGAGCTTTTCAAAATTTCAAGATCTTATTATAGGCTGGTGATTTCTTCTTATAACGCGCAAACTGGTTGAGTGTGTCCTGATGGCAGGGAATGATGGGAGATCAATGAGTTCTTTGCATTGATTAAAGGACTGGGCCATTGTTTCTTTGAATTGAGGCAAGAATTTAAACAGGCCACATTGGCAACTCCAAGCCATCCTACTCTCCAAGAGATGAAAATCCCTTTTGCTGTCACTGCTGCAGTAGAAGTGGGATCACAACCTTGAGAAAATTCAAGACTTTGAATTCCCACTTAAAAGTCTAAAATCAGAGTTCAAAAGCAAACTCAGGCAACACCATGTTACAAAAAAAGGAGGCATTAATTCAGAACTCTCTCTTCCACCGGTACTTAACTTGACTTTTCAAGAAGTAATCAATAGATTTTTGACAGGTTACAATAAATGCATAATTTGATCTTATTAATTGTACAGGCAAGAATCGAAAGTCAAGAATTTCCCTCAGGTAACAATTCCACTTTTAGCCCAGCAGTGATAGCAGAAGGGTTCAAACGTAAGTTCATTGAAGTTGAGGCAGTCATTATCTATGATCACCTTTTGTTGGCAGAACAGGATTAAGGGGCCAAATGCATTTCTGTTTCCTTTAATTGATAAAGATCAGGGGCAAGGGAGGAAAGAAGAATTTAAGGAAGCAGTTCATAGGAAAGGACAGTAGTTCAAGATGGCAGCTCACCAGCACCTTCTCAATAGACAATGGCCAGCAATGCCCATGTCCTGTAAACAAATAAAAACAAAGTAAGCGGTTACCTATTTCTATTGAGAATTATTTTGAGAGTTTTTTTTCCTCTTAGTCGAGCAGTGTGAGCTGCGACAGAGCTTGATGTGATCCCACTGATGGATAATTATGCCAGACATATACCAAAGATACTCATCTTTGTGTTCCTTTAACTTCAAGTGATGTTGGAGATCATACATTGGGAATAACCTGGGTGAAATGAAATCATCAGCCAAGTCCAACCCACCTCCTGCACTTCTGCCCTCAAACCCTCTCTTCTCTCCAACAACGATAGGGGCCCCTTTGTTCTCACCTACCACCCTAAAAGCATCCACATCCAGAGGATCATTAGCTGCCATTTCTGCCACCTCCAGTGGAATGCAACCTGTCAGGTTGGAAGCAAGTTAAGCAGATAATTGTGGTTATGAACATACAGAAATGGTCAGAGATTGTGAAGTTGGGAAGCAAAAAGTCACACAAGATGGCAACATAAAAAAGGTTGGCCATGAATGGAGGAAGTTTCATATGGAGAGAAAGGTTTATGAAGAACAGGAAAATGGTAACTTCAGTTGTTGTCTGTGCTGGACGTTATGACTAGTTTAGGTATCAAAACCACTTTACCTGAGTGCTTTTGTTGGTGAGGCAGACAAAGAGAGAAAAAATCGGTTTGCTGTTCAAATCAATTTTATTAACAAAGGATTCTTTATTGAAGACACCATGTATTTCCCAAATTTCTACAATATCTACTCTCTATCTATCTCTCTCTGTCTCAGAAAGGAATTGCCTGCAACAATCCACATGTTGGAATCTCCTTCCTCTTCAACACAGTCCTGGCTCTCTTCCACGAAGATCTTGCAGGTCAGGGCAGATCCTCTCTACCTGTGTCCTTTGCTCTCCAATTGGCCAGTGCTCTACTGCTGGGTCAGGTTGAGTCTTCAGTGAGTCTTCACTTAGTGAGTGGCATCCAAGTATGTGTTCTTATCCTAACCTAACCCCTGACTTTCCACAATATTCCGTGGCCTTTGGCCAACGGGGTCATGAATGGGGTTCAAATCATACAATGGGGTCGCACCAACACCCTTCACTGTTAGAGATGTAAAGTGCACATACTCAGGAAGTCAAAATACCTGAATATCTGATTGGCACTTCACCAATACACCACCTTCAGTTTTCATAACTGCTTCCCCCTGAACCCTTGTGACCTCCCTGACCTTAGTTTCCACAGTCGGCCATTCTGATGGCTGCTGCTTTGTGTGCAGCCTATACATTTTATAATAGGATTTTCACATTTATCTCATGGTGGAGTGCTTCAGCCTCAAATATGAGGATCTTTTTGATCTTCTTTTTAATCTCACCCATTTCACCACCATAAACAGAGTTGTAAACGCAATTGGATTATTGTTCTGACTGTTCTGATGAGTCGTGGTCTCTGAGTTGATTGGGGCAGGGTGAGATCCTGGGAATCCTGAAAGATCTATTTCTTCTGGAAAGAGAGGTGGAGGGTCCTGAATCTTTTCTGCACTGAGTGTATCTACAGGCTTTTTCTTTCATTTCCTCCCAGTTTTTCCCGTAATTGCTGTCCCTGTCTGATTGTGCATATTGCTCGAAAAGTTGGGACGTTGATTTTTCAATCTCTCACTAGCAGTTTGAACAGTCTGCAGTGCAGGCTTTGTTTCCTTTGCCTGCCTGGTGCCGCTTGTAGGTTTTTGCATTTCTCAGCCAGCTTGTCCACAGCTTTATGGGTTGCATCCTGATCAGTGACCATGCACTGTACCTCCTGGTACACTCTCTAACACTGAGTCTGAAACTGTCACAATGTACCATGTTCACCTGATTCCTTTGTTCTTGCTCTGTTGCTTTGACTCTTACTTTCTCCAGTTCCTGCTCCACTTCCTCCAGCTTCTTACTTAGCTTCACCTTCTTCCATACTCGACCTCTCTGCTGCCCCATGCAGCTGGCTAGCGCCATAGCCTTGCAGAAGTTTAAAGCACACTTCCCCTTAGCCTTCTACACATTTCTGTCCCATGAATACAGGGACGGCATAGTGACTCAGTGGTTAGCGCTACTGCCTCACAGCACCAGGGACCCGGGTTTGATTCCAGCCTCAGGCAACTGTCTGTGTGGAGCTTGCACGTTCTCCCTGTGTCTGCGTGGGTTTCCTCCAGGTACTCCGGTTTCCTCCCACAGTCCAAAAATGTGCAGGTTAGGTGGATTGGCCATGCTATGTTGCCTGTAGTGCTCAGGGATGTGTATATTAGGTGGGTTATAGGGGAATGGGTCTGGGTGGGATTCTCCAAGTGTCGGTGTGGACTTGTTGGGCTGAAGGGCCTGTTTCCACACTGTAGGGATTCTATGAATCCCAGACCTAATATTTACTGACTGCAATGATTGACCCACATGGGCACTTCTTCGAGTAACAGAGTCATAATGTCACGCAGCACAGAAACAGAACCTTCGATTTAACTCATCAGCGCAGACCAGATATCTCAATCTGATCTCGTCCAATTTAACAGCATTTGGCCCATATCCCTGTAAACCCTTCCTATTCATATACCCATCCAGATGTATTTTAAATGTTGTAATTGTACCATACTCCACCATTTCCTCTGGCAGCTCGTTACATACACACACCACCCTCTGCATGAAAAAGTTACCCCTCAAGTCCTTTATAAATCTTTCCCTTCTTACCTGAAATGTGTGCCCTCTAGTTTTGGACTCCTCACCCTAGGAAAAAGAACTTGGCTATTCTCCCTATCCATGCCCCTCATGATTTTATAAACCTCTATAAGGTCACCCCTCAGCCTCCGACTCTCCAGGGAAAAGAGCCCCAGCCTATTCAGCCTCTCCCTATAATTCAAACCCTTCAGCCCCAGCAACATGATTGTAAATCTTTTCTGCACCCTCTCAACTTCAACAGCATCCTTCCTATAGAAGGGCGATTAGAATTTGCCACTGTATTCTAACAGTGAACTCACTAATGTCCTGACATCCCAACTCCTATACTCAATGCACTGGTCAATGACGTATGCCAATTGCCTTCTTCACCACCCTGTCTACCTGTGACTCCAGTTTGAAGGAACTGTGCACCTGCACCCCTTGGTCTCTTTCTAGATAACAGTCCTCATGGCCCTAGTATTAACTGTATGATTCCTGCCCTGGTTTGCCTTACTCAAAATGCAACACCTCACATTTACCCAGATTAAACTCCACCTGCCACTCTTCAACTCATTGGCCCAGCTGATCAAGGTCCTGTTGTGCTCTCAGATAACCTTCATTGCTGTCAACTACACCACCAATTTGGTGTCATCTGCAAACTTACTTACCAGACCTCCTACATTCACATCCAAATCATTTGTATAAATGACAATAAGCAGTGGAATCAGCACCAATCCTTGTGGCACACCACTGGTCACAGGCCTCCTGTTCGAAAAGCAACCCTCCACCACCACTCTCTCTCTACTACCTACAAGCCAATTTTGTATTCAATTAGCTAGCTTTCGCGGGATTCCATGTGATCTAACCTTACTAACCCGTCTACCGTACGGAACATTGTCCAAAGCTTTGCTAAAGTCCATAAAGGCAACATTGATTGCTCACCCTTCATCAATCTTTTTTGTCACCTCTTCAAAAAACTCAAATCTAGTTAGTGAGACACGATTTCCCACACAAAGAGCCATATTGACTATCCCTAATCAGTCCTTGCCATTTCAAATACATGTAAATCTTGTCCCTTAGAAGCCCCTCCAACAACTTACCCACTGATGACGTCAGGCTCACCGCTCTATAATTACCTGCTTTTCCTTCCAGCCTTATTTAGTACTTTCTTATTACCTCCTCCCACTCTCGGCACTGCGCCCCTTTTGATGTTTTCTTTTAAAGTTACTGCTCTCTTTCTATCTCTCTCCCTCATGAATCCTTGATCCTATATTATCTGATCGTTCCTCTTCTCTGATTTTTACTCTATCTTCTTTGTATCATCATGGGTTCCTGACCCCAATATCTGGCTTTCTGCCACCTCATAGGTCCTCTGACCCTGCATTCTGCTTACTTGCTTCTGTTTTCTCCAGGTCCTTGACCGTGTACTAGCTGATGCTGGATTTCCTTTTCTGTGGGTCCCTGAAACTGTACAAACTGTAGCTGTTTGTCCTCCTCACATTACCAGCATTTGGTTGGAAACCTTCACCCTCTTTCACTTACTTGAATTCTGACCGTCACGTGAAGCAGTTGTCCTTTTAAATCAGGCTCAGGCTGGATGTCTGAGAGCTCAAAGTCAGCGGGGTTTTACTTCGGAGGTTATACAAACACCTCGAATTAAAGCCCACCCAGGGCACCGATGTTGTCTGCGCGTTGACCGGCTTATGTATTAAAAATACTTTCCCCAAGCGCTCTTATCAGTGAAGCAGAAAAAGGTAGACAGAATTCGGTTTACTGTTTAACTTGATTTTAGGAGCAAAACATTCCTTATTTAAAACACCATGTGAGCATTTCCCCAAATTCCTATTATATTTACTGTCTATCTAGCTTTATCCATCTGAGAAAGGATATTACCTACAACGATCCATGTGTTTATACTGGGCTATTGGAAGCTCCTTCCTCTTTGACATAGATCTTGCTCATTTCCACAAAGGTAGGTCATTGGCAGATATTCTCTCTCTCTCTCTGTCATTCTCTCTCCAGGTGGTCAGAGCTCTGCTGCTGGGCCAGGCCAAATCTTCACGGAGTCTTCACTGCATCTTCACTGAGGGTGTGACTTCTAGTTGTATTCTTACCCTCCCCTCAGCCTTGCGTTTCCAGTATGTTCTGTGGCATTTGGCCAATGGGGTCATGTGTTGGGTTTAAATCATTTATTGAGGTCATGCTAACACCCTTCACTGTTGCCCTGCTGGGAGATGTAAAGTGCACATACTCAGGTGTCAAGATGCCAGAACATCTGATGGACACATAACCCTCGGGCTGGTTGTAACTAGTTCCCCTTGAACCTTTGTGACCTCTTTGATTTTGGTTTCCACTGTTCTCTGTAGCCGATAGTTGCTGGCTGCTGTTTCAATTAGTTTAGCCTATTTTCTGTCAGACCTGATTTTGTCAGCTGTGGATTCATTTAGAATGTCCAATTTTGGGCCAGTGGTCACTTGACCATAAATGTACATATTCAAATCACAAAAATATCAACATATTGACCTCCAATAAGACATACACAGCAAAAAAAACGAGACAATAATCTTTCTGGAGGGAAATGCATATATAGTCAAAAACTGCTGGTCAACTGGTTGAGTCCAAGGCAATGGTGAGAAAGGTAGCAGGATAGAAAATAAACTGTTGAGTTTAGCTTCTGAAGAATAAGGCTACTTGTGGATGAAGTTGGATGTAAATTTGTGATTGCTACTCCTAAAGAGCCATTGCTGGGTGTCTTGATTGACTAGGAATGTTGAAAGATGCACAAGCAGTAGTTGTCAAGCTACTGAAAAGGGATTAAGACTAAATCTTGGGTCAGCAGCAGAAGAGTAGCTAAGTATATATGTTGAGTTAACAACTGAAGGATGGGGAAAACATTTGAAATGGGCAAATTGCAAAGGAGATCTGGCAGGACGATTTGAAGGAAAGGAGAATGTAGAGCTACAGGAATGGAAAGAATTAAAGAGATAATAATAATCTTGGATCTAATGCAGCAGCCAAAATGTACATGTGAAAGGATACAGAGTCAAAAATTAAGTGTGGCACAGACCAGCTGAGGTAGGCTGCAGTCACAACAGGGAACAAGGAGCAGACTACAAAAAAGTTGAAAGTTTACGTTTTAGTAGCAGAGTAATGATGAAGTTAATGGACAGTGTATGATTAACTTGGAGGATCAATAAACCAAAGTCCAGATAATGAATGCACTGTGGAGATGAGTGGGTCCAGGAGGAAGGGTCACCGGACCCGAAACATTAACTCTGTTTTCTCCTCCACAGATGCTGCCAGACCTGCTGAGCTTTTCCAGCAACTTTGTTTTTGTTCCAGGAGCAATTTGATGAACGGAATTGTAAAGTAGAGAGACCCATTAAGGAACTGTTAGCCCAGGAGCCATGTCCGTAAGCGTTGCAGGCAGTAATAATATATAGATTAAAAAAAGACTGCTGTTAACATTTTGTAAGAAACGTAATCTAATACAATATTGTACAGCTTTGTTTGGCTTGTCTCCATGATTATTGGCTCAGAAGAGCAAGTTAACCTTACAATTGAAACTTCAGCAATGCTATATGATTAGTTTAGTTCCTGTCTGACTTTTTCATTGTAAATATACTTTTTTCTATAATCCAGAAAGTCTTGTTAATAAACATGGGTATTTAGAGGCTAGGACTGAACTTAGAGGGGAGATGATGGTCTAGTGGTAATGCTGCTGGGACTAGTAATCCACAGACCCACATAATACTCAGGGGGCCTTCGTTCAAATGCCATCAAGGCAGGTGGTAGAATTTAATTCAAGAAAAGAAATCTGAAATCAAAAGACTAATAGTAATCTTTGTTGCAAAAATTCATCTGGTTCACTAATGCCCTTTAGGGAAGGAAATCCATGATCCTCACTTGGTCTGTGAGTCGTTGACTCTTAACTACTCTCGACAAGACATTTAGTTGCATCTAACTGCTACCAAGCCTCAAACAAAAAGAATAAAACTGGATGGGCCACCTGTCACTGACCTAGGGAAGGGAAATGACAAATCCAGAGATTAAACAAATGCAAAGTCCTCCTTACTAACATTTGAGGCTAATACTAAAGTTGGGAGAGCTGTTTTCTACACTGGTCAAGCAATAATTGACCGTTATACTTACAAACTCATACGTTACACACAATTTTCTAGACAACACCAATATCATCCCTGAGTACATCAAGCACAGACAAGTTGGTGCAGTGGTGTACTATTGGAAGGACTTTACCCTCAACATTCACTCCACCCCATGAAGCCTCATGGCACTGGGTGTTAGGACTCCAGCTGATGTTATTTCTGGACAAGTCTGATCCCAGACTCTATTTGACAAGAAGGTCTTTCACTGAAAGACAAGCATACAATGATGCACATCTGCTTTTAGCAATGAAACAAAGGTTTATCATGTAAAACAAAAGAAGATAAAATTGCTTAAACCAAACTATTCACGTATAACATCATTTTAACTATTTTGAAAACAAAGTAAAAAATACAATTGCATCTATCCCAACAGCATCTCCTTGTGAACAAAATGAGAAGTTGCTCGAAAAGCTCAGCAGGTCTGGCAGCATCTGTGAAAAAAAAAGAGTTAATGTTTCAGGTCCGGTAACCCTTCCTCAGAACTGGGAAAAACGTCAGTTTACATGCAGAAAATATGGAGGGGGATGGAGTAGGGAGTAAATGATAGGATAGAGCAGTGGACAGGAAGAGAGATTGGAATGGAAATCCTGCAGAGATGAGCAGAACTTCTTCAAGGTGGGCATGCCTAGAAGAGATGTGGCAGTGAGTTAAATACTAAATAAATACTGAAAGAACTGCAAATGCTGTAAATCAGGAACACAAACATCTCTTTATAGTGCTCAAACACCAGTTGATGGCTCAGCACTTTGTGTTGAGCAGCACTGTGTGGAAAAATTGATGACAGAAAGGGAGCAGAATGTACTTTGGGTGGGGGATTTCGTAGTCTATCATCAATAGTGGCTCAGCAGCATCACTAATGAGCAAGCTGGTCGAGTCCTGAAGAACATAATTGCTAGAATAGGCCTCCAGCAGGCAGTGAAGAAATCAGCAAGAGGGAAATGCATACTTGACCTGTCTATGACAGTATTGATATGAATGACCACTGCATATTCCAAATGCAGACAAGATCGAATCTTCACATCAAGTCTAACCTCAATCATTTTGTGTGTCTTTATCACTAAATGTGATAGACTTCAATGGACCTTGCAACTCAAGAACTTCTTCCCTAACCACGTTGTGGGTGGCCTTATATCAAATGAACTGCAATGATTCAAAGAAGCAACTCATCACCATCCTCTCAGGTATAATTAGGAAAGGGGAATAAATGTTGCCCCAGCCAATGAAGATGGCAACTCACACAAAGGAAAAAGAAACATTGAACAAATAGTTGAGGGAATTATTCTGATCTTCAGAAAATAAGCTGATCCGGCATGGGCTGCCACAGTGCAATGGCGTATACACACATACTATTCTACATGACAATGTAAAGTCACCATAGTCATAGAGGACCACAATGAATGGTGGAGCAGGCCTTGATTTTAATCACCCATGCCTTTTATTCTTTCAGGCTTCATGGCTTTTTTTTGCCAGTTCAAGAGTAGTTGGGTTCAGGGTGACATGAGTCCTTTGCATTGGATACTCTCCATGGCTTCAGTGGGTGTTTCTTCACTTGAGGATTGCCTTGCTCAATTTCTTCATGATTCACTGTTGAATTTCACTGCCATCTCAGCCTTTTCATTCGATTGGAGATAATTTGGAGATGATTTATGGTGTCGAATTTCCAATTCTTTAGGAAGCAGTTGAATTGTTCACTTGTGAATTGAGGGAATGCTGCATTGACTACAGCATGTTTTCAGGCATTCTACAGTCTCATTGACAGCCACTGAGGTCAGCTGGTCACCTTCCAGGATTGACAATAGTAGTCTACAGTGACGAGATAATCAAGTCCTGTGGAGGATGAGGATGTCTATTCCCAGTTTTACCCATTGTCCCTCATATCATCAGCTGCTCTCTTACTTAGCTTGGTATTCGTTACAAGCACTGACAGATGTGGTTTTGATTTTGTTCATCTTTCTCTTTCTTTCTTCAGACTCGAATCAATTGCTTGATGGTTTGTTGGGTGAATATTAGTATCTCCCCTCTCAACTCCTCGGGATTAATGATTCTATTTCCTTTGTAAAGTATGACATTTCGGGCTGCCAATTTACCTCTGTATGCCCAGTTGAGTTTTGTAACCACAAGACTGTCATTGATGCTTCTGGGCCATCCTTTCATCACTACTACTGGTCACACTTGGAGAATTGCATCTTGTTGGCTAGTTTAAATTGATCAAGGTATTTGTTTATTGGATTCAATGTCTCTGTGGATCGATGACTTCCAAAGCATGCTAACCCACTGCTTCACTTTGGATCTGGAAGATTTCACACTCTGTTGTAGCATCCTTTACTTTCTTCTTTGGGAGTGCTGGTCTCAATAGTCCATCAGCAATGTACTTCAGTTTATCAGGCTTAGATGTCTCTGTAGCTGGAGTAACATTCCTAGCAGACACTTTGAGGCAATTAGCAGTGACAATGAAGTGGACTGTGGTTGTATTCAACTTCACTTTGTTCTCCCAAGTAGATATTTATGAAAATATTCACAAGCAAAGACAAAGGCCAGGCATGCTTTCTCTATCTGAGCATTGTGACATTCCATTTGCATTAACTCTTTGGATGTAAATGCAACTGGTTGACCTTACCGCATTAGGGTATCCCCAAACTCTGCTTTACTGCAATCACACTGTGGCGTAATTTAGTTTATGTCTTAATATTTCAGGATTGGTGCTATCATCTCTGGTTGCTTGAAGTTAGTGAATGCTGCTTCTTATTCCATGCCCCATTATCACTACACATGCTTGGTAGTGAGTTGGAATAGTAGGTCACATCCTGAAGACGAATGGGGAAAAAGTGTTGCTAAATAGTTCACTAATCCAACAGATCATTGCACTGTCTTTCTATCTGTAGGTTGCCACACATTGGCAGCAACTCTCACCTTTTCAGGATTTGGGCACCAACCTTTCACAGTCACTATGTGTATTGTGTATTTGGCTTCAGGATGGTCTGTTCTTCCAGGGATATGCTCTCACTAATGATTTACAGTTTTAATATTTCTACACATATTGATCATCTTCCTGAGAGCAATCTTCTCCATTCTCAATAAATGTATTCTCACTTTGCAATCATTTTTGCCCAAGATAATCTTGTATTTAATTGGATCATTACTTCTGCGAATTCACAGGATTCTGCAAGTTGTGGTAACACAGCCACATGTTGTTAAATGGACTCTTTCTCACCTCTTTCTAATAGTGAACACATGCTTTTCATACGTTATGTTCACTTGGGGTTGAAACGTACCTTCAAGCCTTTCAAAATTTCTTGTCTGTGTTTTTTGTTTCTTGGAAATATGTAGGATGGAATACTCTTTGTAACAGTCCCTCGTTAATGGTGAAAAGAGTGTAACTACTCTTAGCTGTTCTGGATTGTTAAATGAATCCGTTGCAACTTTGTAATTCTGCCATTGTGAGTGTAAAACCTGCTAGCTCTGCTTCATTTGGACCAATGCTAAGATAGAGGAAATTTGCAGCTTCTCGCATCCTACCCTGTGCTTTCAGTTGCATGGCTTGCATCTTTGTTCCATTTCTGAGTTGTGTAGCTCCTAGTAAATTACAGCAGCTCTGAACATTCCAGTATCCCTCTTGTCATAGCTATGTTTCTGTACAGTTCTTCAACAACCAATCTTAGTTCTACTCTGACAGCATGTTACAAACTCACAAGATAACAGTCTAGCTTGCACCATGTCTTTACTGCATCTGTCATAAGATAAATACCTGCAGAGAGTGCTATATAGTAGAGGTCACATTACTACAGAAAGCTAGAGCTACATTTGTACAGTATTCAATTTCTATCCCAAACACTGTAGTACCTGATTTAAAATTTTAAGGTCCTTGCAGACATTCCCTTGGCCTGTTAATTCAACATTCTTTTCTTCAACAGCTTATGATACACAAAAAAAAATACAGACACATTCTACCAGGCTTTTTCGTTCATACAGACAGCATTGAAAAACCATTGCAATTTCTTCCTCTTTCCCATTCTCAAGTGTAGTTCGGAGGAAGGAAGGAAAAACATTTTTGAATGCTACTGACCTTTTCCATCGTCAGTTTCATGTTCTGTCTGGTAACTCAGAGCCTTAATATTTGATGAGATCAGGATTGATACTTTCCAACCCAATCAGCCACGTTGGCATAATTTCTGCACATTGACCGAAGTGCAACAAGAGCTCATTTCCTGCTTATCCTTTTATACACATCTCTGGAACAGGTGGGACTTGAATCCAGGCCTCTCGGTCTAGCGGCAGAGACTTTACCTCTGCACCACAAGAGCCCCTCCTTCTGCTTCTCATTGCAGCTGTGTGTCTATTGAATGTTTAGCCCTAGACATTGAGTTAAGAAGCTGCTTAATGAAATTTGCAGTGATTCTACAGAAGCATAAAATAAAGGTACTTATTGCCATATAATTGTCTAAAGTGGCTTAATGCTCACTGTTAGGATGTTGTCCCCAAAACACTAATGCCAGGAATTATTAAACTCTGAAATGTTTCCTATAATGAAGACATAGATACGCCTTTACATAAATCAAAATAGGAAACAGATGTGTGTCCATTAAGGTCATATGAGCAATGACAGAACCATCCTGCCCTTACATTTGAACCATTAGCCTAAGTGCAGTTGTTTCCTGGTGTAATTGGCAGAGTAATATAAAAGTCAGGCAATAGTAAGTGATTCTGCTTCTCATTGGAACATTCTTAATTTAGAATTTACATTAATCTCAATTCAGATATACTGTGCTAAATGAATTCATTTTTTATAATCATTGCATTCAGGAAACTTTGAGAACACTTTGATAAAAGTTATTAATTAAGTTTCTGCAAGTTAATAAATAGCTAGAATAACAGCATGTAATCCTCTCCTCTGCCCTCCAAATAGCTACAGCAAAATAATTAATGAAATATTCCATTTTCTTTTTTGATTTTAAAACAATCTCCTAAAAAGCAACACACAAGTCCTGGCATATTTTTTGGAGTCTCAGTGTTCACTGAGGGCTGACAATGAGCAAAGTCAAAGATATCGCTCATTACATTTGGCCAAGAAATATTATAAAGATTTTCAATCTAGAATTAATGAAGTAAAGACAATTTTATGCTGATGATTTGAGGCAATGAGGAATGAAAAATGACCACCCGAGCTCATTCCACCAAAGCGCGGAAAAACTTTCCATTCCCCACCGAACTCACTCTTAGGGCACCATGGGAGAAATCCAATTAGCCATGGTCTAAAGCCAATCTTCCGGCTCTTCGTAAACACATGCAAAAAAATTATAAAATGAAATGCACAAACTGTTTGGATGGGAAAGCAGTCTATGATTTTTCACATTAGATAAAGTTAGAATGCAACCAATGGATTACACAAGCTCTTCCTACTGGATTCAATCCACTAAAAATTGTCTTCAAGCTATTTGAGTGCTACAAAATCAGGGTAAGTGCTTTTCATGGTAACATTTACTTTATACATATTTTATGCCATTCATCTGCTTCTCCCAACATTTTCCTTTATTTTGTTAGCATTATACTCTGATAAAGTTGTTGTCTGTCTGTTTTGTCAGCCTGTTTTTTTTGATAGAACTTAAATGTATTTTTCTTTCATTAACATTTCTCATTTCTGTTCCTGCCTGTTTGGAGAGTATGCTGGATTATGTCAGGACTCACCTGTCAAAAAATATTTATGTTGTTATTTTTAAAGACATATTTAAGTATGTTGGTTGGTTTGCTATTTTCAGCACTACTTTCATCTTTTGAATGTTCACAATATTACACAAAACCATACTGGTTGGGATCACCAACAATACCCTGTGTGATGATGACTATAGAAGGTAACTCTCCTCAATATTTAGCAATGCCAGCCAAACCATTATTGTCCTCTAGCTCTCCTGCAAAGTCTAGTTCTGTGTGACAACCTTGAATAATTTTCCTCCTGTCTGACCTAATTTAGCAACTACAGTTCCGGGACTGTATTCTGCTTCCACTGTCATATACATAGTTTTCCAATGATCCATCAGTGCCACTCCTTTCCCTCATTCACATGTTGCCCTTCAGCAACATCATTTGTCACCATAGGTTAACTTCCCTTGGCTCATTCTTAGTCACATCAAAAACCTTATCCATTCTTTTGTCATCTAGCCAGCCTTCTGGCATTTACTGTTCCACAAATTCCAAGCTCAAAACACTGCAGCTGCATCCTGTCTGGATTAAATCCTGCACATCCATTACCTTCAATCACTTCATATTATACAAAACATTGAATATAATTTCTTTATCCTCACCTAGGAATCTTCGCTTGGTGTTGTGCTGTCCTAATTTGACCAGCTCAAGTTCCCTCAATCACTACTTGATTCTTCTGCACATCCTTTTGTCATCCAGTATATCTCTCACAAACTCAATGCATTGAGGAATTTAAAGCAATTGCAGGGAATCCATCTTACAATCATTTCTGCTGTCAGCTTTTTAAAACCTGATGGAAACATTTCCCTTTAAGAAAGCGTTGATCAGTTCTCTCAAATCCCTGACAAATAAGCATCTATTCTTCTGTGAAACATCCTGAGGCAGGTTTCTCTCTTGGAGACTACATTTAAGCACTGGTAATGCTGTCATTCATCACATGACCATTTTCTTATTCTAAATTGTCAACATTTCACAATAGATAGATATTATCTTGTTGGTTGTGCTTATGTTTAAAGGAAAAACTGTTAGTACAATAGGGTGGAAGGAGTAAAAGGTACAAGATCTCTGTGATAAAGTGTCCAGCAGCATTCATTGTCTACATTGGTAAATGAAGAAAGAAGTCTTGGACAACAAACAGAAGAGTGTGGGTGACCCCACAGGAGTCACTCTTTGCAAGAAAAAAAAAGACAACTGACATGTGCAAAAAGTCCCTAGCAGCACAGTTGTTTCAACAAAAGGAATGACTAATACATTTTCAGAATCATTTCTCTTAAAAGTACTGGTATAACAGCACCAACATTCTACATTTGTGATTCCCTGCTTCTTATTCATTTCAAATAGGTGCAAGATTGTGAAAAGAATTTGCGAAACGATTCCTGACATTTCATCTGTTTACTTTGTGATTTGTCTTTTCAGTACATTTTAATAATCTAGTTTTAATAATTAGGTAGATGCTCATTGGAACAGTCGTTTTCAAAAAGGTTCTGATAAAAGGTCACGGATCTAAAATATTAACATTGTTTTTCTCTTCACAAATGATGCCTGGTATTCTGAATTTTTCCAGTTTTTTTCCATTATTATAACTCGAGAAGGAAACTTGGATCCATTGAAATAAATCGTGAAATATATATGTATATATATAATGACAGCTGAATCGATGTATCATGCATTTTATGTATTACCTAAAGCCAAAACAACCCTTCATGTTTTTCAGGAGCCTTTTTACTGGGGATCCTAATGATCAGTCAGTCAAACAGGAAAATGAGACAGCATAATGGATGTGAAACCTGACCTAACTCTTTTTTTCCTCTTATGTTTGGAAAATAAGCATTTTCCATGACCAGGAAAAGTGAAAATCCACCCCATTTTTTTCTTGCGTATAGCTTTTCAGAATGCAATTTCAGGAAAAGTATCACAAATATTAACTAAAATCGAAAGATATGAGAAATAAAATGTCCCTACGTTTCACAAGCACTCTAGTTACAAGTGATCTTTCTCACTCAATACCATCAAAAGCCAACACTGAATTAAAGTAGAATTTAGAAGCATCTTGGTACAGTCATACAAATGAGCATTTCAGTCTTCTAAATGACAATAAGCTGGACATGCTCCGTGCAACTTCAAAGTCTTCTAGGTTCCAACATAACTCTTGAAGATTGTTGGGATATCTGTAGGGAATAGATTTTTATGTCTCTTATTTCAGGTTATTCAGCCTTGCAAAATAGACTCCATTTCTTTTCTGAATAACCCAGATTTGTTTTTAGTACTTTGTGTTAAAGAATGAGCTGCCTGCAACAGAGGGAAAAGAGAGGAAAACATGAGTGCCTGCCAGTTTATCACTCTACTGCAGCCACTGTGACTGAGCTGTTGAAAAGTGCACTAGCCAGGTTAGCCTCACGGCACTTGCGTTGATTGTGTCTGCTGTTTTACATTAGTCATATCCCAGTGTAATTAGACTTTTCATGATGCTGTAGAAATTTTTATGGCAGTGCTTTTCACAAATCATTCCACTCTTCAATGTTTCATTTGCAAGCAGTGCAAATGTTTGAGTTTACTGGCAAGGTAACGGTTGTCTGCATTTGACAATCAACTAGATTACATTGTTAATGGCACCTCTATTTCCTGTTGAAGAAACAAGTAACCACTGTAACAACAATAATAATACTGCTCGTGCACGTGCTTTATTTTGAGCTACTCTGCCTAACATTGTTAAATTAGTGTACATAATGTTTTAATTATTGCTGACTAAAGGAATGCAAGAAGTAACAGTGCTCCCTCAACAATTATAAGTCACATATTCAACAATTTCTGGAGGTCTTCACTCTTTGTTGCTTCTATTGCCATAAATAGTGCCAATTTATTGCAGCAACTAGATTGCTGTGTTTTTACCATTCTCGAACAGTATAGAGAATTCAGACAATTTCTGCTTGCCCCAGTTTTTGTTTGCCCTGCAGAGCAGGATTCAGGAAAAGGACAGACTTTCCTGAATCCATGGCATTGTAATGCCTCAATAATTTTTACTTCATGGGTGGCAATGATGGCTCAGTGGTTAACACTGCTGCCTCACAGCACCAGGGACGCAAGTTTTATCCCACCCTTGGGCAACTGTCTCTGTGGAGTTTGCACATTCTCCCAGTGCTGTAAGATTGAACAAAAAACCCCAATATTAAAACAAAATGACACAACCCTGATTTCTGGGTAGAGTCCTGGTCTTTCAAAACTTTTAAAATCAAAATGAAAGCTGGAATGAGTCTGCGGGAAATACCAGCCGGTCTGGGAATGGAGATTGCTGTCTGGGAATATTGTTGAGCCTGGAATCCCAATTTATATCTCCTCTCTTAAAGAAGAATTGACCGAAACCAACAGACCCTAGCCTGAAATCGCTTTTACACCTCGGGCTACGCAGTGCAGACAGTATGGGGCCTATTGATCAAGAACCTTTCACACATATTCTGAGATAGTAGGAACTGCAGATGCTGGAGAATCTGAGATAACAACGTGTAGAGCTGGATGAACACAGCAGGCTAAGCAGCATCAGAGGAGCAGGAAGGCTGACGTTTCGGGTCTAGACCATTCTTCAGAAA
>NC_063332.1:97787049-97846333 GCF_021869965.1 Rhincodon typus | reverse complement strand
CAAGAGCTCAATGACAACTACAGATTTGAGAGGAGATAATGGGGCCCACAGTATAGCTGTCAGTCCCGATCTCACCTGGCATTTTTCCAACAACAAGCTTCTGCACAAATAGCTTCCCTGCAGGCTTCCAGGCCCAACAAGCGGCTTCTGAAACAAGATCCAAGAGAAGCCAAATTGAGAGACCAAACAGAGAAGCTGAATCTGGAAATCAAAACAAGAGCATCATTGGAACAGAGGACAGAGAGGGGGGAAGTCAACAAAGTGCTTTCCAAACAAGAGCTTCCAGACAAGGGCCTGTTCTGAACG
The DNA here is from genome assembly GCF_021869965.1 of Rhincodon typus. Classification (NCBI taxonomy): domain Eukaryota; kingdom Metazoa; phylum Chordata; class Chondrichthyes; order Orectolobiformes; family Rhincodontidae; genus Rhincodon; species Rhincodon typus. The sequence goes on along the minus strand of NC_063332.1, from coordinate 97,846,027 downwards.
AAGAGGACAGATGACAAGAACCTCAGCAACTGGGTGTACTACAAAACTGCATTTTGAGTGGTGAGCATAAACTTCTGAGACCCAAAATTCTGACCTAGCTAGCAAGGAGGTGAAGACAGGTGCTGACAGTGCATTGGGACCCTGTATAGGATGGGCCAAAGGACTAAAAGTTAATGATGATATCCGACAGCTGCATGGGAAAATAGATTGTACAGGATGGAAAAATAGGCTAGGAAAGTTAATGATGATACTCAACAAGCTGCAAGACCTTGAATGAGTCCTGTCAACATGGGCTGAAGATGGCACCTGCAGCTTATTTATTTCTGTCGCTGTGTTGTCTGTACTGGCCAGCAGTTTTGTCTATTGTATCTGTTGTTTTCTGTGCTGGCTGTTACACTGTATAAGAGAGAGAAAGTTTTGTTCCAAGCAGTGGACTGTGCCTCCGCTTGGAATCGCGAATGGTGCCAGGAACAAACTTAAGCCTCCAGACCAGCCATCAATCGAGGGGCACCCGATGGACAGAAGGGCGTGAGGCTTGTTGATTTTTTTCTTTTCTCTTCCATTTATTAGTACCACTAAAATCATTTATTGTTACTTAATAAACATTCACATTTAAGAAAATTGCTGTTGTCGAGCCTTTTTAAATTATATTTACCCACATCTGAAAAGAACCGTTTGGATATATCCTGTGATCCAGGGTAGGAACTGTGTTTAAAGACTCTGTAATTAAACTGTTGTTTCTTGTGCGTGTTAGTGGGATGAGGTTCTACTGGTGTTAATCTAGTAAACAGTGTGAGTTAAAGTACTGCAGTTCTCTGCACAATTAATTGTGTCAATTTCCTTTTTTATTGCATTACCCATTTTCTTGTATTATGATAACCTTTTGTATTTTAAATAAATGCAGAGATTCTTTTGCACTGAAACACTTCTCTATTGTCTGTTCATTTCACATTCCCTAAATGTCCAGTGTCCAGAACCGCTTAGAGATCAGAAAACAACTGGATACAAAATAGAACACTGCACTGTCTGTGTGGGTTTCCTCTGGGTGCTCCAGTTTCCTCCCACAGTCCAAAGATGTGCAGGTTAGGTGGATTGGCCATGCTAAATTGACAATATTGTTGAAGGATATGCAGTCTAGGTGGATTAACCATGGGAAATATAAGGTTACAGGGATAGGTTAGCAGGCTGAGTTTGAATGGGATGCTGTTCAGAGCTTCAGTGTGGACTCAATGGGCTGAATGCCTGCTTTCACACTATAGGGATTCTGTGCTTCCATTTATTTATTTAAATGCCTTGGTTCACTTCACAGTCTCAAATTGGCAGAAAATAGCAGCTGATCAATATAATGTGATGTACTTTAGTAGGAAGAACATTGAAAGACAATATAAAAGAGGTGATACAATTCAAAAAGAGGTGCAGGAGAAGAGGGACCTGGTTTAAAGGGCCAAGAACTGTTAACTTAGTCCTTGGTGTCGGTGTTCTGCCGGATGGCCCTATGGCATCCAATAGTACAAAACCGCAGAGTGTTACAACACAGAAGGAGGCCATTTGGCCCATCATGCCTGTACCCACTCTTAAAATGAGCATCATTACCCAGTGTCAATCTCCTGCTTTCCCCCCATATCATTGCACAACATTTCTATCCTAGTAATCAACATTTCCAGGCAGTGCATTCTATACTTTCACAACTTGCTGAATGAATAAGTTTCTTTTTTGCATCATCCTTGTTTCATTTGCTCATTGCTTTAACCTATGCCCTCTTCTTCTTGTTCCTTTTACAAGCGGGAACAGCTTCTCCCTATCTACTCGATTCAGCCTGCTTGTAATTTTTAAAACCGTTATCAAATTTCATAGAATAGAATCCCTACTGGTGGATATAGGTGGAAGCAGGCCATTTGGCCAATCGAATCCACATCGACCCTCTGAAGAGCATCCCACCACACTCACCCCAGGCCAAACCACCCAACCTGCACATCTTTGGACAGTGGGAAGAAACCAGAGCACCCAGAGGAAACCCACACAGACACAGGGAGAATGTGCAAACTCCACACAGACAGTCACCCGATCATGGAATCATTGCCAGCCAGGCCCCTGGTGCAGTGAGCAGCAGTGCTAACCACTGAGCCACCATGCTGCCTCTCCTCTCAGCTTTCTTCACTCCAGGCAGAACAGTCCCATCGTCTTCAACCCATCCTCATAACTAAAGTTTCTCATTCCTGGAACCATTCATTTAAATTGGGTCTGCATTTTCCCCAGTGCGTTCACATTTTTCCTTTGCACTGCAAATGAGACAAGTAATCCCTTCACTGGAGCACTACTGGTCCACCTGGTCACAGAAAATGAGTGAAAAGACAGTTAAAAAAAACTTAATTCTTTGCATTTCTTTGTTCCATCTAGGTTTGCTTGCTTGATCATATATCTACAATATTATCACATCACCGGGGCCTATTCTGTGTATTTCAAAAAAGCACCATGCTGGATCCCAGCTGGTGCCTTTCCACCCTTCTCAGAAAAACACTCCCTGGTGTAATAAAAGAATCATTCATTCTGTTGTCAATTGTATATAGATACAGCCTGCCCCGAACCTCGTATGATTTCTGAGTGAATCAGAGGGTGGTATTGATTTAGTTGAAGCAGCAACGCCAGTTGATCAAGTGCAAAGCTTGGATAAGGCTTCCATGATGTCTCACTGTTGGGATAGGGTAAGGCTTTCTCCAGCTCTCTGTAGTTGGCAGTCATCTTTTAATGTGGATGTTTGCTGAATCTTTTCTGTCTGGCTGAATGCTTATTTGATTTACCTCCTTTGATGGCATTAAGCAGAGACCATTGATCAGCTTGTCACTGCCCGTGTGTGCTGAGTACCTTCTGTCTGGCTGACTGCTTCCTTTATTTAGCACCTTTCACATTGACAACCGGAAGCCTTACAAAACAGCTCATGTACCACTGCCATCATGTTGCAACATTGGAACTGATATTTGGCTGTTCTTAACGGAAAAAGACCATGTTTGTGAAAGCCAACATTTTTTGACTGTGCAATGTTCAGCCCAGTCTTAAGCAGGACATCTTTAGAATCTTCTATATGCAGATTCCAGATCCATGGTGTCTCAGACACTGAATTAACCAAATGGCCAAACGTAAAGTGAAGAACTCCATAACATGTGACGGAAGTTTTGTGAAGTTATTGCAATAACTCGTCCCAACTGACCTATCCCTAGTTTACTGCCCCAGAGCTGTATTTATCATGAAGACCTTTGACACTGTTTGTGTTACGTAAAATAAGAATAACTATTTATTGCTAACAAAAAGTATTTTACAAAATTCTAGGAATGTCAATGATACAAATATTTAAACTAACTACCCAGAATTTTATTCCAAAATTCCCTTTTTCATCAAGCTGGCACTTAAACCTGTCAGACAAGACAAAAGGTTAGTAGTGGAGGATAGATATTAGGGTTAAAGATAGAAAGAGAGAAAAGTGGCAAGCCACATAGCTGGACTTAGAGAATTTGAATCTTAGGTCAACAGTTCCGACCTCTCAATGTGCTAAACTGCTCTGCGTATCTATGTCAGTTTGGCGATGAAACAGCTGAAATAATTGAAAAGTTGCTGAATTGGGTTGGTTCCTTCTTCTGGGCATTCTCCTTGTGGTATCTAAAAAATGGACACTCAAAACACAGATCCTCACCGAAAATAGTCTTCCAGTTTGACCTTTACTGCTCAGTCGCAGTTTGTTATGCTTTGCTTCAGGCAATGTCCCCATGTGGGAACTCACAGCGTGATTCTATAATTCTGGCCTTTCGTTTTCCCTTCCAAAATGTAATTTTTCTTTCTGGTTGGTTTTATACCTGTTGCAACGTCATAGAGTTAAACACCTTCTTAGCTTTTATTGGCTTTCTGCAGCACTGGGTGTGTGTGACCAATCAGCGGATAATCCCAATCTGCGTGATTCCTGTTTTCTCCATGGTTATTTCCCCAGCAAGGAGGGCACTGGACTGAATCCTGAACTTTTTGCGGAATCCCAGTCTTTTCTGATAAATTTGAACATTTATCATCAGAAGTTAGTTAGTTATAGAATGAAAAGTTAGAAAGAACAGATAGGGTTATAACAATAGTTATTAGTTTATAATTGTGAACTCCAATATACTACATATTGAACCACAGTTGTTGTCAGTTTTGAGAAGAATTGGTGAAGTTACTCACTTCAAGGTTGGCAAACCATATTAGACAGAATATTGGCCAACAGTTTCCAGCCTTCGGGCAGTCTGAGACTGTGCGTATCCTGGAATATGTGTGTCGTCACCACGTGGAGGCCTGGGCACACTGGTGACACAGCAATCGCCTAGAAAGTTTAAACTTCCAATGCGTGATTACCAGACCCTGGAGCCCACCAAAAAAGCCATTGGTCATTTAGGGGCTGTGGTTTTTATTGTCATATCTTTCCCTCCACTGGGAACGTACCTCAACTAAACATCAACCATCCCAGCACCAAAGGCAGCCTGTTGTTCCTTTATAGTTTTGCCTACCAATTTTCATTCTAATTTACTTCACACCATGAATTTGACTGTAATTAATTGAATTTTGGGACTGATAATGGGACAATGGCTGCTTACAGGTGGAAGGTCCAACAGCACAGATAAGGAAGGCCAGAGGAAACCATCACCTGCATTTTTTCTATTACAATATTTCTCATTGAAATTGAAAAAAAGAGGTATCAATGAGAAATGGAAGAGCAATGTGCAGTACTGTGAGGCACACAGAGGTGAACAAAGGACATGTCCATACACTAATCACCACCCCACTTTGACCAACACAAAAAGCTCAAGCTCAGAGAAACACATTTTATTTCTGCTACCTTCCCAATCTGTTACTTCAAAAATGTAGCTGATAATTTTTGGTCTTGCTGCCAGCAGCATGTTTTCTTGAATTGCACAAACAATTTTTGCTTATTGACTCAATAAATTGGACCAATTTGACCAACACACAACTGATGTTACATAAAGCATGACGTGCAAGGAGGAAAACCAAGCAGGGATGAGCACACAGCAGCTGTGTAATGAGGCCTATCAGATTTTCATTTGAAATAATGGATACAAAGGTGGATAAGATTCTTCATAGACATGTTGTCTAATCAGACTGATTATCCTCCTTACACTCTCTCCAGTCTATCAATTAATTCCAAGTGCAATAAGGGCAGAAGTGAACTGGAATAAGAACTTTGGTTCACGAGTTATTCTATTTGCTTATTTCCCTGCATTGTCTAAAGTGGCTTTCCACCTGACATTCTCTGAATGGGGATACTCTGGTCCCAAAGCCTGCCTGACTAATCTGTTTTAAGGAAATATTTTGACTTCTATATCCTACTTACTTATGCAGCAAAATCTATATTCTCTCCATTTCAACATCCAGCTGTTTCTTAAATGATTCTAGGCTTCTTCCTTCTTCATCTTACCAGTCCCTCCACATAGTTTGATCTTTCAGCATTGCAGATTAGTCTCATAGCTTTTCTTGAACGATGCCCAGAACTTGTCTCTTGTGCCATAGTAACTAAAACTGGACAAGATACTTAAGGTGTGGTCTGTCGAGGGTGTTGTAGAGATCATGCATTCATTGAATAGTCTTCCTTGCAAATGAATGACATAAATCGAAACTTCAAAGTGAAAACTATCACATGGTGCTTTGGGAACATTATTATCAATTTGCAAGAACAGAAATTAAGTTTGATGTTCAAAACTACTAAGAATAAGGAATCTCTTTGTGAGAAACACTCACCAAAAGCCTTTACTCAGGTTATATTTGATAGGGTGTAAGCATTTGTAACAACGACAGATCTGAAGTTGCTGCAATTCCTCTTTTTGGATAATCCTTATTACTTCAGGTCTCAGAAACAAAAAAGTGACTACGTTTCTTTCTTTTTTGATATATATATCTCTATAAAAGATCTGTCAATTCAGATTTATCCTTATTTAAACAGAATAGGACAGTTGATGCCTAGTTGCTGCATTGTGTCAATGCATGACCAGGGTTTTTTTGGAATGGAGTATGGAGGCCAGGAGTGGGTGGCTCTTTCCAGACACTGCTGCCTCAATGTCAAGCCCAGGTAGAGGGCTGGTGTGCCCCCTTCATCGAGCTGGTTAGGCCTCCTCTTATCATTCACACATCTACACAGATTCCGAAGATGGTAGGACTGATGTATGTAAGGAGATTGGATCAGTTATGACTATATTCTCTGGAGTTTAAGAAGACTGGAGGGAACATCTCATAGAAACCTGTAAAGTTCTAACAGGACTAGACCAGGTAAGTGCTAGAAGGATGTTCCTGATGACCAGGGAGTCCAGAACCAGGGGTCACCGTCTAAGGATATGCTGTTGCTCATTGAGGAGAAACCTCTTCACTCAGTATGTGGTGAATGTGATGAGACGGTGCCTTTAAAAGCGAAGTATTCTGTCCTGCTTCTCTTTGCGGAGTGGTGTTGTCACAATGGTACCAAAATGTCTTCTTCAAAAATGCAGCTGATAAACAGCTTTCAGTTCCCTGGTTGTTTTTAATTTAAAAATGAGATGAAAGAATCATGAGTAGGTGGGGTCAGGGTTCACAAGGATCCAGGAAGGTTTTCAGCTTTGCTTTCAGTGAGGAGAAGGGTTCTGCAGGCTGCTGAGCTAAAAGCTTGAGTTCCCAGCTGTTAAAGTGAAGTCTCGGATAGAGGGGCTTCCTCTTAAAAATTAGAAAGGGCAGATTGTTTCTTTCTTCTGGACTGGAGAGAGATAACAACTAAGAGTTGTAGCTGTTTTGTTGAATTGCGTTTTTGCGAAAAAGTGTGTTATGAGATGTTGCCTAGATTGGATGGTTGATGATCAGCGATTAAATAATACATTATATTATTAGGGATTTCAATAAAGCAAAGTTATGGCAATTTTTTTTTTGTATCATAACTGTGTTGTCAGAATAAATTGTTTTTGATTAAACCTAGTGATGGATCAATCAAATCACATCTGGAACACAGCACCTTACACTTGGCTTTAAATAAATATCGAAGTTAGATTCTTGGTGATCTCACTGCAATACTTTGTTGGATGGGGGTTTGGTCAGGTCTGGTTGGGTCCATAACATGAACATTGAGAATTCTCTGCCACAGAAAGTGGTTGATGCCGAAACATTGAATGTTTTTAAGAAGGAGTTAGATTTAGTTCTTAGGGCTAAAGGGAAGAAAAAAAATAGGAGAAAATGGGAGCAGAGTACTGAGTAGGATGATCAGCCATGATCATACTGAATGGCACAGCAGGCCTGAGGGGCCAAAGGGCCAACTCCTGTTCGTATTTTCAATGTTTCTATGAAGGGCTGAATGGCTTGTTCCTGATCCTGCTTTCTATGTTTCTACTTTAGCAGCAGCGCCATATGCTTCAGGTGCTTCTGTGATGTCGGATTATGTATGCACTGTCTTTGTGCCAACTGGTGGTGACGGTGATCAGAAACGCAATCTTGAAATCATAGAAGAATCATTTGATGGCCATTTTTCCAAACCTTTCAGTGAGTTTCCAGGCAAGCCTTATTTCCAAAGACTGCATGGCCCTCAAAGGGCTTCCGCATCACAATCATCAGGTCTAAGGCCCTAATGTCACTGCTGGGGGCATTACCCTTCCAAACACTCGGGTTTCTCTTCTTAGCCCCACGATATCAATACATTTCTTTCCATCCCTTTGAAGTCAGCTCAAAATGGAGACACCCTCTCTGTCTTTTTGTGGCCTCAACAGTGCACCCCACCGCCCCCCACCCCCCCACCCCGCCTTTTGGTGGTAGTGCTGAGACTGCAGACTTATTGCCTTCTTTTTGTGCTGACAGTCTAGAGAGCTAGCACATCTTCATCAATAATACAGGACCATTATTAATAGGCAACCACCAGCAAGATTGTTTCTGTGGTCCTGCTAGCTGTTGACTGGGCTAGGACCCTCATCTGTCCCTAACGTAGCGACACATGCTGGGAACGTTCCACTCTATCATGGTTAGGCAAAATTTAAAAATGGGTATGGGCAACTTAAATCTAACAACAACTATTTGCAATTGTATAGCATCTCTGAAGTGGTAAAGACCAAGGCACTTTACAGGACAATTGTCAAACAAAATGTAACATTGAGCTACATCTGGAGATATTTTGCAGAAGAGCAAATGATTGATCCCAGAAGGAGGTTTTAAGAGTGCAATAAATGAGGAAAATGAGAAAGGGAGGCAGGTTGTTTTAGGAAGGGCATTCCAGAGCTAAGTCAAAGGATCAGTGGGTATAAAGAAACTAAAATTGTAAACCATTCATAATATGGCCTGTGTTCCCAGCCAAGGAAATGGATATAACATCACATACTGCTTGGAATGGTTTCTATAAACCATGGAGAGATATTTAGTAGAACTATCATCATAATCTTGTGAGGTCTTGAACATTGTGATTTTTATACGGTACTAAAATTTTAGAAATATAATGTCAAAAATTTTTATTTTGGTTTGCAAAGATGTATTAGATTTAATTAACAGTAATGGTGCTCTCTGGATTGAAATACAATGCTAATTATTAGTGCCAAGATTTCAGATATTGTGGAAGTTTAATTAGATGGAAGTTCAATATAATTTTGAACTCAAACTTAGAAAATAATCAAGGCTCTATAACCATCTGGACATATGGCTCATCGCTACTGCATATTCTGGTAGAGATTTTGCTTTGGGCATTATGGCTGGTTCTGGTTCAATTTCTGCCCAGTGAAAAGAGTATTCCTTTCCTGAGTCTCTGCTTAAAATTGTTATTAATTCATAAAATACAAAGTATGACAAAACACATATTTGTCTCCCAATGGAGGTGGGACTTGGGTTATGAAAGACGGAACTTAATGTTTTTCACTCGACACACCCTTGTTTTCCTCTGACTTTCTGACTCCATACCATTATTGTGTGGTCTTTCTGCTGTTCGGGAAGGACCAGGATGCCAAAAGAACACACATTTGTTCTGAGGTTGGGATCACCATTGTGGCAAACAGAGGAAGTTTGAATGTCCTTCCCAGCACTATTGGGTGACATGGTGGCTCAGTGATTAGTACTGCTGCCTCACAGCACCATAGATATGGGTTTGATTCCAGCCTTGGGTGACTGTCTATGTGGGTTTCCTCCACAGTACAAAACTGTGCAGGCTATGTGGATTGGCCATGCTAATTTGACCCATAGCATCCAGGGATTTGTAGGTTAGGAACATAAACAGAAGTTGCTGGAAAAGCTCAGCAGGTCTGGCAGCATCTGTGAAGAAAAAAATCAGAGCTAACGTATCGGGTCTGATGGCCCTTCCAGAGTCCTGAGGAAAGGTCACCGGACCCAAAACATTAACTGTAATTTTTTCTTCACAGATGCTGCCAAATCTGCTGAGCTTTTCCAGCAACTTCTGTTTTTGTTCCTGATTTACAGCATCCGTAGTACTTCTGATTTTTATTTGTAGGTTAAATGGATTAGCCATGGTATAAATGTATGGCTAAGAGACAGTGGGGCTAGGTAGGATGCTCTTTGGAGGGTTGGTGTAAATGTAATGGGCTGAATGGCCTCTACCTCCATTGTAGAATTCTATGCTCGTGTTTAGAAGCACTTTGCTTGAAGTTTCCACTGACCTCTGAGGAAAGCCTGCTGAACCATCTGGAACATTCTAACAAGTAAATCTCAAACGTTTTGTCACTGATAGGTGCTGTATGATAACATTAATATGTTTTTGAAGCAGTGACTGTTTCAGGGCTCTGCTTGGCAAAAATAATTTCACTATGACCAATATCATGCAAGCGTGATGTGCTTTATAGTACTTTCCCTGCAGGTAAGTGTCAAAACGCACTCCAAACTGCAGAGTTTTTGTTTTTCTGAAGAAGGGTCTTGACCCAAAATGTCAGCTTTCCTGCTCCTCTGATGCTGCTTGGCCTACTGTGTTCATCCAGCTCTACACCTTGTTATCTCAGATTCTCCAGCATCGGCGGTTGCTACTACCTCTCCCAAACTGCAGAGTAATGTGTTGGATATGAAAGGACATGGAGATGGTGTGGACAACGAGGTGGGGGTGAGGGGTGAAGTTCAGAGGGTGTAAGAATGATGTTAGGAGTTTAGAAAAAAGTGGAAAATGCCAAAAAAAGTCAATGATACATCGGGTATGTGTTAATAAAAGGATTGGACTTGTACTTCACCAGCCAGAGATGTCATATGCACCAAAATTTGCCACTAACCGGCATAATTGGGAAACATTATAAAAGAAGCATTTTAAAATCTTGCTTTAAAATTATTTGTTCACATATTTCAAAGTGCTAATGTGGTGAAGTAGTATTAGACAGGTAGAAAATAAAGTCAGAACGAAAACCAGCATTTTTAAGATTTGGGTTTTTCCTCCTGAGGTAATTGCATAGTCAGGAAATTAACCAGATGAGCCGAACCAACCTTGGGAAAAGCAGCCCACTGGATTTTCACTCTATGGTAGTTTGTGTGTACGTGGAAGGGGAGTGATTGGGTGCAGAGGTGGGAAGGAGTCACTTGGAAGCAGTAGTGATATGGAGGAGGTGTGGGTGACATATCTCAGGCTTCATATTAAAGGAGACACTGGAAGGAGTCCCTGCTGTGAGTATAAAGTAGCTCAAAGTGTTGCTGCTCCTGGCAGCTAGACTCAGTAAGAGTTAGTGAGTGCTAACTGCAATTTCTTTCCAACTGGTTGCTAACACTGGAGAAATGACCCGTCGAGATTTCTGTGGCCTATTCACTTGTAATGAAGGACACTCGACAAGTTTAAAGCTGGAGGAATGTCACAAGACACAGCCATGAAAATGGCATCATTTTGGCAGCAGTTGCTCATCATATATCCGGATAGCATTATTAATCAAGGATGACTGATAGAAGCCACATGCAAACCTTTTGTTTTCCACCCACTCTCTTTCCTCCCATTTCTCAGGATATAGCCACACCATTGAAGTTTGCACAGGACCCTCACAGTTGCACACTTTCATGACAGAACACTGTGTTCCAGATGAACCAGGTGACAGGATAATTTAAGTTCAGGAGCATAAGTTGCCATCTGGGACTGTCAGGAAGCAGGCCGGCCTATATTTATCCAACCCCATTTCCCCGCTCCGTCCAACCCTTCACATCTCCCCTGGCCCAACATTAGGCATTGCTGAAAAAAACCTTGGTTGATGTATGTGCGAGGCAGATCCATGTGAGACCATCGATGAGATATAAACTTCCCCATGCAGCCTTCAGTGGTAATGCGAAGAACCTCATTCATTCTGTAAATGTTCTCATTGAGGGGATTCATGTAAAAAGCAGACCACCACCATTTTGGTAATAATGATGTATTTACAAGGTGCTTAATTGTTATATTAACAAAGCACTAATTAAATACTAATACAGTCAACTAAACAATGATTGACTTAATGGGTGCCCTGCAGTAATGAACCTTCTTGCATAGTACTCCTTATGTTGCCTCAAAGGGGATAGATCAGTCCACATGCTATATGAGGAGTGTGGTGACTGGTCTTGTCAGGCACGCACCCTCAGGGGTTGACTTTAAACTGCATTTCTGCAATGGCAGCCATTGTCACTGAGATAAATAATGTTGACATTGACAATTGAGAAGTCAAATTTGAGATTCTTGTTTTGCATGTTGATTCAAATTCCTTTGTCCTGATTCCTTTAGAACTGGCTGGTAGCTCTCCAAGAGAGAGAGTCCACCCTCTTGTGTTTTAACCTGCAGCGCAGGGGTATTTAAATAGTTTCTCAAAGCTGTGACCCTCACAGTACTCTAGATTACAAGCTGGGCTGTCTGGCCAAAATTACAGAAAGACTGTTGTTGTAGCCAGTTTAAACCTCTTTTTGTATCTCCCTGGAGAAGTTAAACAGACATTTCTGAAACAGGTGCTAAGAGGGGGAATAGTTAACTCCCTAATTCTTTTCGTGAAGTGTTACCCTGTTTGAAGTTCCCTAAACTGTACAGTTGTAACATTCCATGGGCTTCACACAGGACATTGCCTGACAGTCACTGAAATAACACTCACAATTTACTTTTTACTATAGCAGTCGTTTACTTTAAAAGAAAGCACATTTTGGAATTAAAAGGAAAAAATGTCTAAAGATATTTCAGTGCTCCAATCAATTGTCATAACACAGCTCATCAGAGAAGGGAGGGAGATGAGGGAAGAGGAGATGAAGAGAGTGAATGCTGAACAGCTGGATGATGGGGTGATCTCTTCCTGGCCCACTCTGGGTAGGGGACCTCCCTCCTGTCCACAGGCAGCCTCCAAGGTTAGATGCCAGATCAGCATTGAAGAAGCTAGGGCCTGTCCTACCCTAGATGCCAGACCTTTGGCTCTCCTAAAACACCTTTTTTCTCTCTGGTGCAGTGGAAGGCCGTGAAATAATCAGCAGTTCTCTCCTTGGGACAAACAGTAGCCTCGGTGTTGGCTGGTGTGGAGAGTTTATATCAGCGCCAGACATGTATCTGACTTGCCTCTGTTCCCACACCCTATTGGCTATAATTGATGTGGAGGTGCCGGTGGACTGGGGTGGACAAGGTCAGAAATCACACGACACCAGGTTATAGTCCAACAGGTTTATTTGAAATCACAAGCTTTTAGAGCATAGCCCTTTCATCAGGCAGAGGGGCTACGCTCTGAAAGCTTGCGTTTTCAAATAAACCTGCTGGACTATAACCCTGTGTCGTGTGATTGCTGACTTTGACTTTAAGTAGATAGGAAACCCATCTCCATACTAGTTTAGGGTTCCCCAGACTAAAATCTGAATTTTAATCAGCTTGCCCTATGGGGGAAGGCTTCTGACTGCAAAACAAACATGATTACTATTCCCACCTCCCGGTGAATGTTCAGCCTAAAAGAGTACAAAAGGACAAAACTTATGATAAGGTTTTATAAAATTCTGTTTGGCCTCAATTGGACCATTGTTTGCAATTCTGGAGACTACACTTTAGGAAGACTTTAGTGAAGCTGCAGAAATGGTTACTGGGATGAGGGACTTCGGTTATTCGGACAGTTTGGAGAAATTGGTCTCATCCTTCTTCGAGAATGAAAGGTTGGAAGGAGATCACAAAGTGGCATTTACTATCTTAAAGGGTCTTGACAAAGAAGATAGGGAAAACATATCATTGTGAGAATGCTAGAAAGTAAGTTATACTGATTTTAGATGAAGTGCAAATGAAACAATGGTGATATGAGGAAAATTTATTTTATTCAGTAAGCGCTTAAGATCTGAGATGCACTATCTGAGAGGCAGATGGAGGCAGATTCAGTCTGCATGGCTATAGGAAAAGGGTAGGGGAATAGGACTAGCAATGATGTTCTTTCAGAGAGCAAGCTTATTCTCAGTGGGCTAAATTGCCTCTTTCTATGAACAATCATTCTACAATTCTATTCTAACATTTTTGAAAACTTGACTTTAAATGACTGAAATTCACTTTAACAGACATATATAAAATATTTTCTGTTTATATTGGAGTACTTTAGTTACTTTCCAAACCCATGACCACTGCTAGCTAGAAGGAAACAGGCAGCAGATACGTGGGAACATCACCACACACAAGTTCTCCTCCAAGCAAATCACTATCTCGATTTGGAAATGTATCATCATTCCTTTACTAATTTTTGGTCAAGATGCAGGAACTCATTATCTAATAGTGATGTGGGTGCTCCTACACCAGATGCACTGCAGCAATTCAAAAGGCAGCTTAATACAACCTTTCTCAGGGCACTTATGCTTGGACAATATTGTTGGCACATTCAGTATGACAGTAACATCCCATGAATGAGTAAGAAGAAGTTCCTGAATTGGTGAAGAAAAATAATTCGCTGCCAGGCATGCACACTTCCTTATTTCTCATTGTATCTGCACATCTGGCAACTGTAGCTTCAATGCTTCCTCACTGACATCCTGTAAACATTCTATTTTTCTACAGGCACAGGCAGGGTCATGGCCTTGGGCTACCAGCTCTGAGACATTCTCTTCAAAACGAGGGAGAACTCGAATATCCTACATCTCTGGTTGTTCCGATCTTGCAAGCAAAGAGATGGATTGAGTGTCATTGCTTTGGGTGCATGAGCTTTTGTGGGCTTGAATAGCCAGGCCAGGTTCTGAATACTCAACAGTAAGTGAAGAGAAAAAACACCATCTGATACCTGGATGGACACTGACAGCATAAAATGGCTGTCTCCCAATCAGTGCACATGTCCATCTGGTGCTGAGCCTTGCATGTGATCATGTGGTATCCTTCTGCATAGCCACAGCCAGACTGAGGAACTCCCTTTTGAGTGTCAGCTTTTTGTGAGTAGACGATGCCTCCTACCTTTACACACAGTGCAGGCAATTGTTCATTTGTCTTGGACTGGATCCAGGTTATTTTGCAAAGGTACATGGGCACTGAGCTGCACTGCTACCTCAGTCTGGGCTGCGTTGGTCAGATAGGAAGCCCTCCTGCAGTTGTCACTGGGAAAGAAGATCTCCCACCATTCCTGGACAACCTGGAACACAATATCCAGCCAAGTTCATCTCTCACCCTTGGAATTGAGCCTTTTGCTTCAAATTAGACATCTTCAGGAGGCTGAAGGTGACCAATTCAACATCCTCCTGACTTGAACTGATTGGAAGGGCTGCCCAGATAGCCCTTATATATCATGCCAGGACTTTTAAACTTGGAAGATCCTGGTAAAGGTGTGAACCTCCTTCTCATCACTGCCCTATCAGATTTGCCATTGCACTCACCAAGAACCCATGTAGATATGCCATGATCTAAGAGCAGTGTGGCTATGTGAGAAAACCCACACCTGAGAAAGAGTGACTCTCACTGCCAGGCCAATCGCTTATTTAGATTTTATGAATCCATAATGGAAGGCTCTGCCCAGAATGTCTGACCAGACTGAAAGTTGCCAAAGTATTGTAAAGAATAGAGGAATGAAGACTAATTGGTTAGGAGGGAGACCGTTCAGGTATAAGCACAATTGCAGACGGGAGTACATTTCTGGAAGAATACCCCATTAGGTGCTACAAGTGCACGGGAATCAATCCTAAACCGAAATTTATAAAATGAGGTGTTAGTGCATTGACAGAGAAATTGCAGTTAGGATTGGAAAAGATGTTGAATCTGATGGCAATCACTCCTGAATCTGACTTCGTTGTATTTAAGGGATTGTAAAACCACTTCATTTAGTCGTTAGGTAGCAGGTGGGGAAAAATTGGCCACTGCTTTCCCTTTCGGCGTAAACTCTGGCTTGCAACCCCAAAGAGTGGATTTCTGTTCCACTTAAAATTACCTTGCAAATACTCAGGCCCTATTTATGCGAGGTAATGACCATATATTCAGTCTTTGACATTCAAACAGAAACCATTTTTAAAATTATTTCAAAATCGTAAAGAGGTAAAATTAATTCACTGATACTTTGTCCTTTAAGAGTTCAGACGTTTAATAAGCACTTTTGAAATAATAAATCTGCTGAAGGAGAATGCAGCTTTACACCATATTCTGTGCCAAGGTCTTTGTGCACAGATATCTTTACATGCCATTTGTCGACAAAGCACTTGATTTTCTTTTTAATTATTACCTCCTGAGGGTGAAAACAATCATATGCTTTCAATCTGCACATACTCCTGAATCACATGAAATGTTAGCTGTATAGTTAATGACATCATAAAATGTTGTTTTGCAGAGGAAATGCTTGCAGGCTTTGTGTTTCAACAATAAAATCTGATGATTGCTTTCCCTGAAGTATAGGACAGAACGAAAAATAGCTCAAGGACAACGTATCTCCAACTTACAGACAATGTGTCCAGTTTAAAGGCTTCTAGTCTAAGATTCATCAATCGACTGAAGAAGTCAAATGAATTTTACTGAAAATATGGAATGCAATAATTTTCCTCTGTCCAAACTAAAATAAGGATTTGTTTTTCAAAAGAATTATACCATGAAAGGGAAATGTCCATTCAATGAGAAACATGCTTTTCAGGTTCTGTATACTTTAGGTGTTCAAAATATCACAGAATGGCATGAGAAAAGGTACCATAGATTACAGTGTATAAGTTGATTGTGTGTATAAGAAGACTCCACTTATTTTTTATCTCTAAAGTGATATGAAGGCTTATACGCAGCATAAAAATCACCGTCACCGCCAGGCCAACTTTCTTCTAAGGAATGCTACGCATACATTAGGAATCAGCCTCAATTTGATCCACAACAGTCCATGTTTTACTCACCTTTTAAATTGAACCATGGGATCCAGATAATATGGGCCATGTTTTCAAAAAGCTGCACAGCCCTTTAAAACACACTGACACAGTGAAGACTGGGCATGGCACTTACAAACAAAAATGTATCATCTGGTCAAAATACTGAAATATAAAAAAAACAGTGCAAAGTGTATTGCAGGTGACGATGAAGATCTCAAAGTTATCAGTGACTCATCCTCAGACAGTGGCAAAAACTCAACTACTTATTATGCTACATTGGCAATAGATCAAATGCCCACGGATTTCAGGCTTTCCAGCTACCCAAACTGTTGAGTAGAAAATTTCAAGAAAACGTTCAGGCATAAATGCACTTGTGGGTACCCTTCCCACACAGAGGCCAAGTGAGGGCCTTAAGTGGCCACTTAAGGACCATGTAATAGTCTTAACCTGCTACTTAACCAGGAGTGGGCAGAGAGCTTTCGTCTGAGGAGGCTGTCCAGCAAATCCTATCAGCCACTGACCTTCTGGATGGGTCCCACGTATATCAGCAGTCTGAGCCTGAATGAGGGACCTGGCATCTGGAAGAGGTTCTGCTACCTGGCCACCTCCTACAAATTCCATACCAACTACACCCACCTCTAGGTGAAGAGGTGGCACAGTGAACTGGCTATCTAAGTCAAAAGTGGCAATCAATTCTTCAGTGATTAAAGTTGGAAATGTTTATTTCCAGACACAAAGTGTATTATTTTCAATTAAAATTTTTTCTAATAAATATTATTCATTTATATGGAATGAAGCATGTTATGAGCCTCATAGAAACCAATAAATTGACAGAATTGAACTTTCCAAACTCCTCAAACAGAAAATGATGGACAAAATGTAATTTTTAAAAATATTTCCACTCAATCCAAAGAAACAATCAAGTTAAAATTAGTATGTATTAAACATGAATTAACAGACAAATAGTATTTCATGGAAAATTATAAAAATACACTTTAACTAACAGAGAAAATAAAGATAGTTCTCAAAGACTTTTTCAGCAGTCCCTTCACCAGAATAGCATCAGTCTCAGCTGCTGAGTTCAACAAAACTTTTCTTTCCAGTTAGAGTTTAAGTTCCCTAATGTATGCATGGTTATATCCAGAGGACCTTCCACAACAGTTTCACCATGCCTTAGTCCTACTTATACAATTCTCCCGACAATAGAACCCCCACGTGCACCTGATATTCAAATCCTGACAGTTCTGTCCCCAGAATCAACCTTTTTGGTTTTTTTGCTCATTAGCTGTACCGTTGACTTCCCAGCTTGCCTGCCTCATTTTCACAGTCACTCTCCTGTTCTCTTCTAAATGAAATAAAAATTATTGGCTCACTCTCATTTCACAGCCAGTCTGAACTTTCTGACTTCTGCTCAAGCATTGAATATCGCAAGGTCCCTGACTGTTTTGCTCTCTTCTATTTTGATCCTCTTCTGAAGCTCACCCACTTCTGCTGCGAAACCTAAATACTAAGGACCCTGTGTCAGTTCTGAAAGTATTAGCCTGAAATTCAATCTACCAAGTGGCTGCTGTTTCATCAGCAGACAGAGGCCCAGATTCATTTTTCAAAATTGATGTTACAGCCAGTGATCCAGATTACTTCCCTTCCCTGAAAATTAAGGCTTATTTTCTTTTTAGTTGTACACTTAAAGTCACAAAAATAAAGGCTTTAAAATGTGCACATCAAAAATAATATTCATACGATGCAAGTGTTAAGCAATGCCCATCTCCAACAGGTGATAATCTAGCCATCTGCCCTTGACATTCAATAACATTATCATTGCTGAATCTCCATCATCAACCTCCTAAGGGTCATCATTGACCAGGAATTGAGCTGAATTAAGAGGATAAAAGTGGCTAGAAATTCTGCGGCAGGGTTTTGGTGAGACCTGACCTATAGTGTTTTGTGCACAACTTTGGTCCCATTGTTTAATAAAGAAGACATGATGGCATTGAAGGCTGTTCAAAAGAAATTCATTGGGCTTATTCCTGGGATGAAGAGGTTAACTTATCAATAGCTGAACAGGCTCAGCCTTTATAGTTTAGAAGAGTGAACGATGATTTTATTGAAGCATACATAATTCTGAGGTAGGCTTGACAGGGTAGATGTTGAGAAGATGCTTCTATTTGTGGGTAATCTCATATGAAGGGAATATATTTATAGAATAAGGGAATACACTTTTAAGACTAAGATGCAAAGGGATTTCTTCTCTCCGAGGGTAATGAATGTCTGCAATTCTCTACCCCAGAGAATTGTGGAGGACAGATCACTGAAAGTATTTGAAGAGGAGGGAGATGGAATTTTGAAAGATCAAGGAGTTGAGGGCTATGTTGAGCTGGCATGAAAGAGCAGTTGAGAACTGTGACAGATTAGCTATGATTTTATTTACTGGCAAGACAGGCTTGAGGAGCTGAATGGTCAGCTCCTGCTCCTATTTCTTACGTTTTGTTCCTGACCTCTGTCTTCCATCCACTAGTCAAGATTCTGATGGAATACTCCTCATTTGCCTGGATGAACGTGCCTTCATAAACACACAACAAGCTTTAAACTATCCAGGTAAATACAGCACAATTGATCAGCGCCCCATCCACCCCATTCAACTTAAACATAAACTCCATTGCATTATCTTTATCATTATCTTGATCCCATGGTTCAATTTAAAAGGTGAGTAAAACATGCACTGCTGTGGATCAAATTGAGGCTGACTCCTAATGTATGTGTAGCATTCCTTAGAAGAAAGTTGGCCTGGCGGTGGCGGTGATTTTTATGCTGCATATAAGCCTTCATATCACTTCATATCACAGCAATGTACCAAATTACAAGATGAGTTGCAGCAACTTTCCAAACATCCTTTGACATCTCCTCTTAAACCTACAACTTCTATCACATAAAAAAGACAAGTGCAACACGTGTAGAGGGCCACCACCACCCACAAGTTCCCCCGCAAGACACACAGCATCCTGACCTGTAAATATATTGCAATTCCTCCATTGTTACTGGCTCAACATGCTGGAATCCTTCCAAATAACATCATGGGTGTACCTGCAGCTGAGGGACTGCAGTAGTTCAAGAAGGTAGTTCACAGTCTCAGAGACAATTAGGGATGAAGAACATATGCTCACCTGGTCAGTATGGCTCATGTTCATGAAAGAATAATTAAAATCAAACAGGCACATATTTGTGAAAACTAAATTGCTAAACCATGCTGATCTGTATAATACTGGAGGAGGAAGAGAAGCAACAGGAGCAAGAGACTCACAGAGAGGGGTTGCTTGACTGAAGACACAGTCCCAATATATTTTACTGTTGCCTGTGCTTATGTTATGCTGGTTTTTACACTTTGGCTTTGGTAAATGAGATTTGCAAGAAATTTCGGCATAGATTTCCATTGGCAAGATTGATACAGCAACCAGTGTGATCCAGGAAATTCCAATCAAATGTCAGAAACAAGACATACTGTACCAGATATTCACTTGGTCATGGATAAATAAACCCACATGTCTTATTCTGGATTCTGGCCTAGAACTTGTAATTTGCAAGCAATTTACTGACCCCTCCCCCGACCACCGACCCCAATCCACCTAGTTAGATTTAACCTTGATTTACGCAGGAAGTGTCTTAACAGTGACCTTAAAGGTATATATTCAATGAATCAGGCTTCATTGCTCTCTGGGGTAGATGAATAATAAGAGTAATAACTCCTCAGATATGAAATTCCTCCTCATCACCAATTTTAATGCACTTGTTATGAATTTGTGCTCCCAGTTCTAGCTTTCACCCAGAACAGGAATCCATTCAGCATTTATTTTTTCAATCCCCACCTTTCCTCATCAGCCAATGCCAGGAATAAATCTAATGACAATTCCCTGAACTGCTTCCAATGCCAATATATTCCTCCTTGAATAAGAAGACCAAAACTGCACGCAGTAATCTAGGTGTGGTCTCAAACGCTGGGTCACACCGGTGGCTTTGGGATTCCCCAGTGCATGGATCCTGTCCTGAGTTTAAATCCTGAATTTTGGAAATAAAAGCAAGGGATCTGTAACATATTTTGTATTCACATGATCTCATCCCTGAGTCAATATGAGCTAGGCCCTGGTGCTTACAAATGTTGACAGACAGGAGATAGATTTGGTCCATGTTCCCAGCTTTGAATTTTTAACCATGTCAACTCTTTCAGAAAGGTAGTGGTGTAGTGACAATGCCACTGGAATAGAAGTCAAGAATATAGTAGAATCATACAGTCATAGAGCTGTACAGCATGGAAACAGACCCTTTGGTCCAACTCATCCATGCCATCCAGATATCCTAAATAACTCTAGTCATTTGCCAGCATTTAACCCATATCCCTCTAAATCCTTCCTATTCATTTACCCATCCAGATACCTTTAGAATGTTGTAATTGTACCAGCCTCCACCACTACCTCTGGCAGCTCATTCCATACAATCAATATCCTCTACATGAGAAAGTTGTCCTTTAGGCCCCTATTAAATCTTTCCTCTCTCACTTTAGACCAATGCCCTCTCATTCTGGACTCCCCCACCCTGGTGAAAAGACCTTCACCCTATCCATGCCCCTCATGATCTTATATACTTCTATAAAGTCACCCCTCAGCCTTTGACACTCCAGAGAAATCAGCCCCAGCCTATTCAGCCTCTCCCTATAGCTCAAACCCTCCAACCCTGGCAAAATCCTTATAAATCTTTTCTGAACCCTTTCAAGTTTCATAACATCTTTCCTCTAGCAGGGAGATCAGAACTGAATGTAGCATTTCATAAGTGGCTGAACCAATGTCCTGTACAGCCCCAACATGACCTCCCAACTCCTATACTCAATGCACTGACCGATAAAGGCAAGCATACCAAATGCCTTCTTTACAATACTGTGTGACTCCACTTTCAAGGAATTAAGAACCTGCACTGCAAGGGCTTTTTGTTCAGCAACACTCCCCAGGACCTTACCATTAAGTTGAAAAGTCCTGCCCTGATTTGCCTTTCCAAAATGCAGCATCTCACATTTATCGAAATTAAACTCCATCTGCCACTCCTCGGCCCATCGGCCCATCTGATCAAGATTCCCTTGTACTCTGAGGTAACCTTCTTCATTGTCCACTAGACCTCCAATTTTGGTGTCCTCTGCAAACTTACTAACCATTCCTCCTGTGTTCACATCCAAATCATTTATATAAATGACAGTAAACAGTGGAACCAGCACTGATCCTTGTGGCACACTGCTGGTCACAGGCCTCCAGTCTGAAAAGCAACCCTCCACCACCACTCTCTGTCTTCGACCTTCAAGCCAGTTCTGTGTCCAAATAGCTAGTTTTCTGAATGTTCTGAATGCTTTGCAGTCCTGGGTTCAAACCCACAGTAAAATTTTGAAATTTGACTCCAGTTAAAAGTAATTTAATTTGAAAAAGCTAGCCCGATGTTGACCATGCAACCATGACTGATTGTTGTAAAGACCCATTTGGTTCACTAATGTCCTTCAGGGAAGGAAGTCAGCTCTACATATCTGTTCTAACCTATGTGTGACTCCAGACTCTCAGAAAAGTGTGGGTTGACTCTTGACTGTCCTCTGAATTTTTAGGGGTGGGCAATAAAAGCTGTACACAACATCTTGTGAATGAATAAAGAAATTCACACTCTGTGCCATCCCACCTATTCTGGGCAATTAACATTTCCTGTTCAACTCTCAATGGAAAAACTGGACAGGGCAGCATTATACACTTCAGGACAAATAAATTACAACATAATGATTGCAAAGATTGAGCTGTAGAGGCCTAGTCTGAATGTAAAGGTTGAAGCAAAAGAAACCTAGCTGTTGAAAGTAATCACAATTGTTACAAAACTGAAAGCTGCAATTTTTTTCTTTGGTCAGTGTTTCTATTGTGTTTTAAGCCAATACAACTACCTGCATATTTAGATACCAGCTTGGAGTATTCTGGACCTTGGTTATCTACACACACACTGTCTTTGAGGCTGCTTGCTATTTATCTCCAAGGAAGATCTTCAACTCCTCATGTACTATAACCCTCCATTACTTATATCTGTACATATTAGGTTATCAAATACAACTCTCTAGTGTAGTATATAAGACCTTTCTCTTCACTCGCTCATTCTAGACTGGTGTCTTTTCTCTTAACTACATCAGAATCATGTAATTAGTTATATCACCATAATCTCCATGACTTTCTAGTGCTCCATCTTCCCCACAGCTTTCTTTCCACTCACTCTATATCAATTGAGTTGAGTTTCAACAAGCTTTCCTCTTTGTTAGGCTGAGTGAGATTTCTTGCTGTATTATCCCAAACTCACTTCATTAACTATCTCCCACATCTCTATGGTGCTCCCTTTTGTCAGTTGCTGACACAATTCTAACATCTCGCTGTAGCCAGAAGAACACATAACTTGGCAGATATTCAAGAGTGGACTGAAATCTCTGGTGCCTGCATGATCATTATAAATGCCCAGATGAGCATTCCAAAAGTGCCCTACACATTTTCACCAGACGTAGCAGACATGGGAAAATTAGTGCCCTGCTTCGCCAACAGGGACCAGGCTGATGAGATGGTCAGAGGAGAGTGTCCTCTTCCCCAGGGCCAGCAGAGGTGCCCGTGCAATGAGACTCTGCCAAGCCTGTCTGAAGTTGGCACCCGGATCAATGTGATCTAAGCTGTCCAGTGGAATGGGCAGCAGTGTCGAAAGAAGATTAATGACATTCTATGCTCCACCATGATAAGTGCCACCATCTTCTCTCTGTGACTTCATGCTAACTCTATTCTTGCTACTGTCCCCACTCCCACCAGGGCTAATGTGGTATCACCATCACTGTTGCATGCAACGTCTTCTGTCACTCACTGTCTCCCATCTCAACCACCTATACCACAAACACTGTACGTCCTCTGCCCTGCCCACAAATTCAGTTAAATAGTTCACCACCTTTTCTCTACCTGGCCCAGCACTAACATCTGTGCCAACACTTTCATCTTCCTTAATCCTTCCCTTTGTTTCATTCCAGGAGAAGACAATCAAAATGGGGCAGAAAGGGGCCGGATAGGAATGAAGTGCCCAACATTTGATTTGATTTGATTTATTGTTTTATGTTAGGCTCCTCACCATCCTCAAGGAGCAAATCCGAATCCTGGCAGGAAAAGACCAGGACCGCTTCATCTCCTGCCAATCTTCATTGCACTGCAACTCTCACATTGACCCCACCATCAGTG
Organism: Rhincodon typus; assembly: GCF_021869965.1. Taxonomy (NCBI): domain Eukaryota; kingdom Metazoa; phylum Chordata; class Chondrichthyes; order Orectolobiformes; family Rhincodontidae; genus Rhincodon; species Rhincodon typus. The sequence goes on along the minus strand of NC_063332.1, from coordinate 97,822,550 downwards.
TCATTCATTGGTCATGACATCTCCTTCTTTCTCTTTTGTGTCCTCAAACATATCTTAGAGGAAGTATTGCAGACAATACGAAGGTGGGTCGCGTTGTGGACAGTGCGGAGGGCTGTTCTCGGTTACAAAGGGACATTGATAGGATGCAGAGCTGGGCTGAGAAGTGGCAGATGGAGTTTAACCCTGAAAAGTGTGAGGTGATTCATTTTAGAAGGACGAATTTGAAAGCAGAATACAGGGTTAATGGAAAGATTCTTGGAATTGTGGAGGTGCAGAGGGATCTTGGGGTTCATGTCCACAGTTCCCTGAAAGCTGCCACCCAGGTGGATAGAGTTGTCAAGAAGGCATATGGGGGTTAGCTTTCATTAATAGAGGGATTGAGTTAAAGAGACGTAAAGTTATGCTTCAGCTATACAAAAGCCTGGTTTGGCCACATCTGGAGGGTTGTGTCCAGTTCTGGTCGCCTAATTACAGGAAAGATGTGGAAGCGTTGAAAAAGTTGCAGAGGAGATTTACCAGGATGTTGTCTGGAATGGAGGGAAGGTCTTACGAGGAAAGGCTGAGAGAGCTAAGGCTTTTCTCTTTAGAACAACGAAGGATGAGAGGTGGCTTGATAGAGGTGTACAAAATGATCAGAGGTATAGATACAGTGGCCAGCCAGAGACTTTTTCGTAGGGTGGAGGTAGCTATTACGAAGGGTCTTAGTTTTAAATTGAGTGGAGGTAGATATAGGGGAGACATCAGAGGTAGGTTCTTTACTCAGCGAGTGGTAGGGGCGTGGAATGCATTTCCGGAGAAGGTAGTGGAGTTGGCCTCATTAGGGGCATTTAAGCGGCTATTAGATAGTCATATAGATGTTAGTATAAGGTAGGGGTGGAGATTAGATAGACCTTAGGTTTAGGGTAAAAGTTCGGCACAACATCATGGGCCGAATGGCCTGTACTGTACTGTACTGTTCTATGTTCTATATTCGATGTATCGGCCTGCAACTTCAAGCAGTCCCCAGCAGCTTGGGTATTGAGACCCCGGTGGGAATGTTAGCTTGATTATTATTGGGAGGAAGGGCTGGTGAGCACATCACTGCCACGTCTCTGTAGATGCCCAAGGAAGAAATTCTCCAGGACCCTGGCACTCAGAGGGTTGCTGGAGACCGGGCACTTGCTTAGCCCCAAGCTGGAGAGACCACCCTGTGGTGTCAGCAATGAAGGACTCCATGCACATGCCCAAGGAATGAACAGCAGCAGGAGACTGGGTTGTGGGACACTGGAGGAGGCCGAGGAGGCCATTTCAACATCACCTGACCCCCCCACACCGCCCCAAACACCCCTCACCCCCCCCACCAACCACCGCGCCCCCCCTCCCCCCACCCGCCACCACAACATGTCCGTTCTTGGCCTCCTCCAGTGTCGCAGTGACTCAGAACGCAAATTTGAAGAACAACACCTTATCTTCCACCTGGCCAGCCGACAGCCCGGAGGACTCAACATTGAGTTCTCCGATTTCAAATAACCTTCCCTCCCATCCCCCACCTTCCCTTCTAGACCCACCTCCTCCCTACCATTTCACCTTCTGACCCTCCCTTCCAGCCACCAACTGGATTCATCCCTCCCATCAACCAACCAGGTCATACCCACTACCAGCGTCCACCTATCACCACCATTCTGCAACCATCCCCCCCGACTTTATCTGCAGCTCCCCCGTCCCCACATCCAGTCCTGATGAAGGGTAATACCCGAAACATTGACTGGTCCTTTCCTCCAGATACTGTGTTCTTCTAGGCTCCTGTTTGTCTACCTTGGACTTACTGTGCCAGCATCTCCTGTGTGACAGGTACCACCATGGACTTCACTGGGGACTATTAGCTTGGAGGCATGGCTCATTACTGGCAGAACATGCAGTGTGCTAGATGTGTAAGCTGCTGGTACATGTGGACATGTGAGCTTGATGGTTCAATGCACGATAGGGCGAGGAATGAGTCCTGTGGAGTAGCAAGACCAGCAGCATGTCTCTGTGACTGTGCTAAGAGGCAAGACAAGGCAGGGCTGCTGTAAACACATCTTTCTGCAGGCCGATGTTCCCTCTAAGCTGTGTGGCTGTGCATGTGTATCGCTGCTCCAACGTTCCACACATGGCGATTGACGTCAGCACACCAATCACAGTATTGGCTTCCGATTCCAGAAGTCGCTGCCACACACAGGCATCAGAGCTCCACACAGCCAGTAAGAAATTAGAGGAATTGCTGTTTAAGGTACTAAGTGACTGAGAGTTAAGACAGTAAGGAAGAAGCCCTGAGATACAGCCTGGTACAATGTGAGAATCGGGTATTTAATCCTACATGTAACGTGTCACTGCAACAACATTTCAATGTTAATTGCCCAGTGTACAATTTTAAACTGCAGAGGTGCCTTGCAGGTGAATTGGAGAGGCATCATGAGCGTCCTGAGAGGTTGGCAGGTTTCGGATAACAGCATCTGTGGGGTTAAGGTGTATGTGGCTAGTGCCCTGGAATGTGCCCTCAGATGTTGTTTTTGGGTGTCCAAGCTTAAGGCCCAGATAATTCAACAACAACTAAAGTCACCAGCTCGGAGTTCCCTGCTAGGAATTGCTTGTGTCTAGTTTCCACACAGCCGTTGGTAGAGTAGGAAGCTGTATAATAGTGAGGCTAGATTCATTGTTAATGAGGCTGTTAACATGTAATAATCCCTGTTAATAGGCAGCTCTCTGCTCCCTAGCAAAAGAATCTCATCTTGATGTCCAGAACTCTGTTTGAAAATTCTAGTTGTTCCCAACATTAAGAAAAGTCTCACCTACCTTCTTATATGTCCCTCCCAGACTTCTCACCACAGTTCACTTCATTCAGACCCCTATAATGTTATTCCCATTGTCTTTTTAATGAACATTGTTAAGCATATAGTTTTCGCCATTATCACTACAGTTGCAGCTATTTACCATCTCCATCTTCTAACCTGCCCAACAAAGTCCAAAACCTACACATCAAGACAATTTGGAACTCAGGCTGGATAACCTGATCTGGTTCTCTAACAGGATGATGGCCTTACAACACATGTGGAATAATTGCACTACTTTGTACCTTGTCTCAATAAATGTAGATATGACTGTCTCTTATTTTGTGATAATCATACTTGGCTTTATTTCTTGGCTCAAATAAGATCAATGTTTTCCTGTTCCTCATGGACATCCCTTCAGATATTCTTACAATATAAGAAGATATTTGACGTGTTTCTCTGAAGACTGAGGCTTCTGAGTTCCTGTTAATTAACTAGACTTTCTGCCTGACTTTATAGTTGATAGTTTTGTTTCCATACGGTCCAATCTCAGCTGCTTTTTGCTTGGGATTTTCTCTTGTTGTTTACTTTCTCATGGTTTTCAGAAATTATGTTTGATCAATATTGTGTTCTAAGAATTAACCTTCTCCCTATAACAATTCTGAGTACCAATTATTCAATGGTGCTGCTCTGTAGCTGAGTAGAGCCAATCCCCCGCCTGGATTCTTATATATCAATGACATCACCATCTGGACTATTCTTTCCACCTCTCTCTCTGACTGAGAATGGAGTAGAGAACTTGTCATCTGATTGATGTCGACTTCCAAAGCGAACTTACTGAAATCTTTTAGAGATAGTAGGAACTGCAGATGCTGGAGAATCTGAGATAACAAGGTGTAGAGCTGGATGAACACAGCAGGCCAAGCAGCATCAGAGGAGAAGGAAGGCTGGCTTCGCAGTGGGGTTAAAATTGTTTCAGAGAAGAGATTTCTCTGTACAGATGCTGCCAGAAGTGCTGAGTTTCTCTAGCACTTTGTGTTTTTATTTTAGACTTCCAACATGTACAGAATTTTGCTTTTATTCCATTGTCCTGTATTAATTCTGCTGTGAAAATGTGAATCACCAAGACCGTTCCAATGCTGTGACTACTGAGTCATTGTCATTGAATGAAGTCTTACCACTTCAATCCATCATGAATAATAGTCAAATAAGACTGAATACATCACCCTTTTAAAATTAAAGGAACCTGTTACTAGCCTTTTCCATGGTCTTTCTGGAAATATGAATGAAATCATTGGTTCTACAGGCACTTGGCTGTGTGTTGCACATGTTTGGCGTAAGGATGGTGGGCAATGGAGTGTTATATTCTTTCTTGTTGAAGATGATCACTGCCTGGCACTTGTGTGGCATGAATGTTACTTGTTCAGCGCAAGCCAGGAGGAAGCAATTAGATTACAAAAACAAGCCAGCCAGATAGCAAGAGTTTCTAAAAAGGAAAAGAGAAAGTAAAGTTAGCGTTGGTCCTCCAGAGAGTTAGAGTAGGGATTTAATTGTAGATAATATGAAATGACAGATTTTTTCTTGAAAGAGACCATACAGCCTATTGAGTCTGCACTAACTCTCCAAACAGCATTCCACCGAGACCCATCCTTCCACCCTATTCACATTGTCCGACATTTACCATGGCTAACCCACCTAGCCTGCACATTCCTAGGCATTACGGGCAATTTAGTCTGGCCAATTCACTCAATCTGCATATCATTGGACTGTGGGAGGAAACTGGAGCATCCAACGGAAACTCACATGGACACGGGGAGAATGTGCAAACTCCACACAGTCACCCAAGGCTGGACTCAAACCCGGGTGAGGCAGCAGTGCTGATCACTGCGCAACCATACTGTCATAAGCTGAGCGGATAAAATAATTTGCCCCTGTCTTCACAGCAGAGAAGTCAAACAAACATTCCAAGAGTAGATGTAAATCAACAGGTGGAATGGAAAAAGGAACTGAATGATATTACAATCACAAAGGATGTGATACCTAGTAAACTGATGGAGCTGAGGCTTGTGAAGTCCCCAGTTCCTGATGCACCTCATCTTAGGGTCTTAGAAGAGTGGCTAATGAAAAATACTCCAAAATTCGCTAGATTGAGGAAACGTTCCATTTGACTGGAAAGTAACAAATATAACCCCTCACTTCACGAAGGGAAAGAGGCAGGAAACCGGCAACTATAAACCAGTTAACTTGACGTTTGTTATAGGAAAGGTGTTAGAATTGATCATTAAAGAGATTTTAGCTGTAAACTTAGACAAACTCAACGTAATTGGGAAGTGTCATCATAGTTCTGTCAAAGGGAAATCAAGTTTAACCAATTTTTTGAAGTCCCTTTGAAGAAATAACATGCCCTTAAATAAAAGGGAGACTGTAGATGAACTACACTGGGATTTCCAGAAGACATTTGATAAGGTGCCATACGTCAAAGCTTATTACAGAAATGAAAGCGAATGACATAGGCAGAAGCACACTAACACAGATAGATGATTTGCTGGATGTCAGAAAACAGAGAGGATGCATAAATTGGGTCTTTGTCTGACTAGCAGGATGTAATGTGTGGAATCCTACAGGAATCTACAATATAGCATCATGTTTTTTTTTACTACTTACATCAATGTCTAGATGAAGAGAGGGATAGCATGGTAGTTATATTCACCAACACCAAGACAGCGGGGAAAGTATGTTGTGACGAAGATATAAGGAAGATAACTACTGCAGAATTCCAAGGTGCAGAGTGATTTAGGTGCTCTGGTGCATGAGGCAGAAAACGTTTCTTTGTAGGTACAGCTTATAATCAGGAAGACTAATGATATGCTGTCCTTTAATACAAGAAGAATTAAACATAAAAGTAAGAATATTATACAAGTGTTAGACATGTGAGGCCACATGTCCAATACTGGGTGTAGTTTTGGTCTCTATTTAGGAAAAGATGTAAATGTGTTGGAGGCTGTTCAGATGAGGTTCAATAGATTGATACCTGGAATGAGTGAGCTGTATAATTAGGATAAGTTTGACAGGCTGAGCTTGTTTTCATTGGAATTTAGGAGAGTGAGGGGTGACGTGATTGGAAGCTACACAATTCTGAATGTTCTTGATCGAAGTGAATAAATCTGAATGGTTTTTGACAAGGTAGATGTGGAAAAGATGTTTCCCCTTGTGGAGAAGTCCAGAGCAGGGAGCACTTTTAAAATTAGATGTCACTGCTTCAGGACAGAAAGTAGGAGAATTTCTTTCTCCCAATGGGTTGTGTGATTGTTTTGAACTTTCTGCCTCTGATGGCAGTGGAGGTGGGGTAATTGAATACTTTTAGGGCTGAGGGAGATAGATTCTTGTTCGGCACGGGAATCAAGGCGAGGTGGGAATGTGGAATTCTACTCAAATAGATCTATGATCTTATTTAATGGTGGAGAAGTCTCAAGGAGCTGAATGGTGTACTTCTGTTCCTGTTCCATTTGTTCCTAAGTTTGACAACATCTCGCCACTGTCACTGACTATTATACAATCTCTAATTCATTCAATGTATAAAGCTAGCTATCTGCAACCTCCTGCTGCACAATATAAATCCATCACAAAGACTTCTATTAACTCTCCTAAATGCTAAAAACACTGATTAAATCATCCTCAACCTGTTTTTGACTAAGGTACATATTGAATGCTTTATTCTGTCATACTTTATTGTATACTTAGTGTTGCCAGAACATTATCAAGCCCTCCAGTATATAAAAATGCATTGACATGATAGTGCTGCTCCTTTGCATGAAACTCTGAAGCCATTCTAAAGCACTGATACTGCTATTTCCAAAACTGCCACTTCTGGCCTCACAATGGACCTTGTGCATTATCAAATGAACAAACAGGGAATAAAGAACTATGGACTTCTATGAAGTGACTTGCACAGGCAGATTGGATTAGTCTAGAAGGGTATCATGATCATCACAGGCATGGAGGGCTGAAAAGCCTTGTCCTGCATTGTACTGTTTTATGTTCAATACTCTACATTCGAGCTAATAACAAGATCTCTACCGAAGCAGCCATCATTATGGATTATAATGCCTGACTGATATGTGCTAATATTTGTGTTTTGTCTTCTTACTGTTGATGTATTCTGATTCTGATCTGTTACTTTTCAGATACTAGACTTTGAAGTCTTCCAAGGTTTATTTACCCTTCCTTTGGAATCTTTCTACTCTGTAACATTTGTATCAAAGACTTCTCAGGTCTTTTCCCAGCCTTTTCCCATCTTCTCCTTTTTCAGCATTTTATTCTGAAAATTTTCCAAGGTTGAGTCCTGTCTTTAGAGTTTTCCCTCATCAGCTTCCCCTGGATTCTCTTTTACCATTAGATTTTGGCTCTTGACCTTTCTTTCTTCACTGCCACTTTGCTTGATTGTGCGCTTTAAGCCAATACTGCTGTGTACACATTGAGGTCTGAAGTATCTCGACGGTGGGTGTCTGTGTACACACTGTCACCGAGGTTGCTTGCTCCTTATCACTAATTAAAATCCTTCAGTTCCTTATGTACTGTGTCTCTTCCTTCATTACAATAGAGATCTGTATTTTATAATGAAGTTTCTCTCTCTCCACATGTTCATTCTAGATTAGGGTCTTTTCTCTTGGCGATGTGCCAACTGAAACTCCCTTTGTACATAACGCCCCTGACTCTAGCTCATCAGTGGTAGCAAAACCAAAAGTTGCTGGAAAAGCTAAGCAGGTCTGGCAGCACCTGTGAAGACAGTTCATGTTTTGGGTCCGTTGACCCTTGCTCAGATTCGGGTCACTGGACCCGAAACGTTTAACTCTGATTTCTCTTCACAGATGCTGCAAGACCTGCTGAGCTTTTCCAGCAATTTCTGTTCTTGTTTCTGATTTACAGCATCCGCAGTTCTTTTGGTTTACATCAGCGTTAACTTCCCCCACTGCTTGCACGATCAGAAGTGTGAACAGCACTTATATCAAGTGTCAGGTAACTTGCTTTTATTCAGCAATCCTTCTAACTATCATTGTTTTTAAAACTGCCCTTTTCCAATTTCAGTGCACAATCAAAAATGCAGGAAAATAAAAAGATAAGGCCTCTACGGATGTCAGTCATGTGATAAATTCGCATGAATCTCATCATACCACAGTCAGCTGGGTATCTGTGTCGCCTAGAGAACCGTCACAAGATTTTCCAAGCTTCCATATGATACATAGAGGATTGATTTTCCCTTTAATACACTCGTAGCCAAGGAACAACAGAAGCTCAGTGCCTAAAGCGAATTCGGTTGGGGAAATATCACAAGTGTATCACAGACCACACGATATTCTTTTCAGACATGTTAGTGAGCAGAGAAAGGATAGGACCATTCCAATAATCTGATCCTTCTTGTCTGACTTACCTCTGTGCTGCACCCAAAAGATCCTTGATTTCCAAGTGCAAAAGATAGAAATCCTTCCATGTGGTGTTTCTGTTTACTTGATCCAGAATCAAGCTGCTTTTTCTCCCTAAAGGGAACGTTCCAATCAATCTAATGCACAATCAATAGAGCCAAGGTTCAGGGATTTCTAAGTGAGCTCAGAGGTCCTTGTAATCTTTAATAAGTTAAAACACAGAGCACAGGGGAGCATTCCATTGCCTGCACAGCACAGATGAACCTATTCATTAGGGCAAAGGCTTATAATGGTTTAGTAACATAGAAACTACAATCAGGAGTAGGCCTTTGAGCCTGCTCCACCATTCAGTAGGACCATGGCTGATAATTATCTGAAGCTGAGTATGTCAATCCCAGCCCCGTGTAGTTGGTTTATCTGTCCATCTTGCATTAGCAAGCCAGTGTGTTTGATCAATCATCAGCAGTGGAATAGTATGGGCCTGCTTTCATACTCAGGCAACAGATTACTGAAGGTGTTAAAGTGAGATTTCTTAGTTCGGAATGTTAATCACCCGGTTTGTCATCCTCAAGCTAACTCAACTCCACATACATCTCCTCATCTACCATCTCTCTGCCAGCACCCACATGCACCTGTATACATGGGCATGCACATAGACACACAGGATAGCTATGATATGGCATCAAATAGTTCACCAACATGGATCTCAATCAGTTCCAGAACTTCTCACAAGTCATACATTGAGCGACATCCAGTATGTTAAGTGCATGATTGCTATCTTCTTGACCACCATATGGACATAAGTCATAACCCTTTGAAAGATTAGTCCACCAAGTAAAAACAGTTAGCTGCAGTGATACAATACTATTAAGTACCAGAGCGTGGAACAAATAGCATGCATATTCTTATCTATCCTAATAATTTCTCCAACTGTTCAAGCTATTTCATCAGTTATAACGTGCATCTGCCTTCAGAATGGTGAAAGAGCTGCAATAGACAGCCTAAATCATATCAGTTAACCTTTATGTTTCAGATTGCTCACCAGCAACTGCTTAATCCTCTCCCTTCTGTAAGCAGGATGCCCACCAAAGGTTGATGTTTCCTCTGAATTATTGAATGTCTGGTCAAAAAAGAATGGGTTTCTCATCCCTCCAGTTAGCTATATTTTTTGCCACTAGCCTATTTCACCTCTTGCTCCTTGGGCCTCGAGGAGAAATGAAAATGAAGGACATGGTTTTTGAAGGACAATTGTTCCACAAACAAAACATGCTTTGGAAACTTACTAACACAGAAGAAAAGGTGGCTTTCATTCCTTGTCACTAAGGTCCCAAAGAGCTGTGTCAGACCTACAGTTAGCATCTTCCAGGACTATCAAGCATTGGTATGAATCTAGCTTTAAAACACTGGCACCAAGTGTTCCTCCAGGGTAGTGGCTATGGCTGAGAAAAAGGATAGAAATGTGAAGATGTGGGAGAGGAACTTCATGTATGACTGGTACATGTTTTTATTTGGGTTATTTGGTTATGGAAGAAGATCCGTGAAAAAGAAAATAATCTTAGGCTATTAATTAATGGACCCCATCAAACAATACAATTCTCTTTTTTAGTATTTGTCTGAAAAGCTATAAAAGTTAAAGCTTAACTCTTATCAAAAACAAAAATTGATAGGACTGTGGATACTGGAAATCAGAAACAAAAACAGAAATTACAGGAAAATTTCAGCAGGTCTGGCAGCATCTGTGGAGAGAAAGGGGACCCCATTAACTCTACTTCCTCTCCATAGATGTTGCCAGACCTGCTGAGTTTTTCCAGCAATTGCTGTTTTTGTTTCCAAAGTTCAAGCTTGCTCTGAATGAGACAATTCCAGATAATGCTGTACCTTGTCTGAAAATTACCTACTTTTCTTAGAATATTAATTATGTTTAATGAGACGTGTAAGAAACAGTTAGCTTCCTCTGTATATTTGCATGAACAGAAGACCAATTTGTGCAGAATGTGGTGCCAGAAATGTTAATTTTTTTAGCTTAAATACTACCCTCTGGGTAATTACGAGTTTTAGCGAGTCATTTTTTTGGCAGGAAGTAGCTGATGCCATATTAAATAGATCTTTCCAATTAAATAACAGTTTTCAACAAAGTTACTGAAATCCAATGTAAAATTATCTTGAATAAAGATATTAGCAGGATAATGTTTCCCTTTGTATTAATGTCATATGCGACAAATCCTTCAAATGTTGTTAAACAAAATGGTGGCTTTGTCTTGTCCAAATGTCAGCTTTATTATGACCTAATTTAAATGCAGTTAAATGCTGGTGTATATCAAAAGGATCTTCAATGGAGATAATTGTGATCTTCACATTTTAGTGTTGACAATAGGCACTACTTTCCCATTATTGAATCTGGCCAACTTTCAACTACACTAACTTTAGCAGGATTAGAAGTATTGTCTGCTGTATAATGGGAAGGCAATCCACTGCCAATTCACCCCTCGTGTTCTGATAGTGAAAATTGCTACAGAAAAATTTTACGCACATCCAACCAACTCAACATGTGTGAAAAATATTATTAAAATTATAAAAAGCAATTTTTCTAATGCACTAATACTCCATAATCAATTAGGATACTATAATACACTGCACCGTATGATAGGGCATAAAAGCCCAACATCTGTTTTATAATTTATAACTGAACCATAAACATCATCCGCACATTTCTAACATATAAAATGTTGAAGGATGACTGCACAACTCATTTGTGACTTTTATTTTCTAATTTGTAGAATAAACATATGCATAAGAATAACATATACTGTGTATTTTTTTTAGGAACTTGGCCTGCATGGTATGAAATTTGTCTTCTATATATATGTAATATGGAAAATGGCAAACTCTGTATATAGTAGACAGTGAAAAACAATTGTGTATATGTTATGGGGAAATAACATTACTTCTAAGTTATGAGTCAAAGGAGATACTTTATTTATATTAGCAGAAATAACATATTAAAGGACAATTCAATACTTTATATGATTGCAGGGTAATCTTACAACTTCAGAATATGAAAGGGAATCAAGAGGTTTGTTCCTATTAAAGGAAAATAATTCCAATTATTGACCAGGTTAGAGTTGGCGCTAGTATGTCTGTAATTCTCAGCACACTCAATTTATACTTATGCAGCAAATTTAAGTTTGCTTTATAAAGCAGTGCTAGTAATTGCTGGCAGGTTAAATAGCAGGGAGTCAACCCAACGCCTGGATTGTAGATCGTAAACTTCCAGTTCTTCATTTTGCATGTGTTCAAGTGTGAGCTTTGTATCAACTTTTTTGAACAGGCCTCATGTCAATGCCCCAGGGTTTAATCTTGAAGTTAAACTTCAGTGAATATTTTAGTTAGATAATTTCACTGAGTATTGTGCTGTGTGGCATGTGAATTAACACAGAGCAGACCTGCCTGCAAATTTGATCCTGGCTATGATAAAGAATGTCACCTTGATTTTGGGTCAACAATCTAGATGTACCATCAAGGGGTTTGAAAGTAAAATAGCTACTGGATAAATAGCAATTTAAACATTACCAATTTTGATCAATGATTCTAAATTAAGGATGTCTGGTCATACACCTCCCCCTGCACTTCAAATCGATTGAAGTTAACCGGAATCAATCCATCACAAGGCAAATTAAGTTTGGTGTATTGTAGTGTGATGCTTTGGCCAGTCAAGAACTCTTGAAACTTTTCATTTTTCCCTTAACCATTTTAGAATAAGTAAGTAGTTCAAAGAAGAATACTAAACTCATCGTAATCTGATATTTTTCAAATTACAGATGTGAGATAAGGACAAGTTTGAAATATTTAGAAGAGGAAGGTAGAATTTTTACACAGATGGAGAGGCTTTCTGGCTTAGTGAAAATGATACTGGAGGCCCAAATCTAGAAGTTCCACCCATTACACCTGCACCCGCCCCACCATCATTTTCACTGAAGTGGGTGTGGTCAAGTGCCAGGTTATAATTTTCACAAGCATAGATCGCAGAGGCACCTGTATGTGTTAAAGTGCAGCTACCTTCAGTCAGATTTGACCCTTAGTAATTGGATGTCCAAAGCACAACCTGTCTGCTTTAAACCTGATAGGAAATGGTCTAAACTTACTGGAGTTTCTTCTGAGAGGCAGGGGTCCCTGTTGATATGATCCAGGTATACATTTGGGAAAGGTCAGTTGTCCTTTGTGATAGGAAAGGTGTCCTTTGGTATTTTAATATGGTTTTTCTGTTATTCACATAAGCTTAGGTCAGACTGCAAGGATTCTTCAAAGATATCTATTAATAATATGTACATGATGATGTGACAGTAGAAGCCCATTCCATGATGAGCTACTTTAGCTCCAACCCTCTAGAAAGTCTCCAACATGCAATTCGTGATGTCAAAGATACCTCAGAGATCAATCTGCATATTCATTAAACCCAAGTCTATATCACCCCATGAATTCATTCTCAGTTTTTGCCTTTAACTGAAGCAATTTTCTCATTAATAGTGACAGAAATTATTAAACTAAAGATGCTCTGATTTAACTCAATGTATTTACAATTTCACCATCACTCACTAAAACTGTTGTTCATGGAGTCAGAGCCATAAAGTCATACAGCATGGAAACAGACCCTTTGGCCCAACTCATTCATGCTGACCACGTTTCCTAAACTGAATTGTCCCATTTGTCTGCATTTGACCCACATACCTCTAAACCTTTCCTATCCACGTACCTGTCCAAATCTCTTTTAAATGTTGTAATTTTACTCACCTCTACCACTTCCTCTGGTGGCTTATTCCATATATGCACCACCCTCCATGTGTAAAAGTTGCCCCTCATGTCCCATTGAAATCTTTCCCCTTTCACTTTAAACTTATGCTATTTCTTTTTGGACTTCCCCTCCATGGGGAGAAGACCTTGGCATCGATTCAAATGTTGCGGGGATCTCATATTTCTTCCTGATCTGGTCATTTGGAATGGGATAGGAGGACAATTGCGTATAGGCTGACTCCAAATCATGCTTTCAACAGTTGAAATTAGACATACAGGATTAATAACATAACGTAACTGAAAGCCCCCAAACCGCCATATCAGTGAATGCTTATTGAGAGGGTATTACCTCCTCTGGACTGCCCATTGCTTAGTCTCAGCTTGTAGCAATATTTGTCAATGTTTATCAGTGAAACACTGTTGAAATAGGAATGTGCATCATCAAACAAGAGCTGATAAGTATCACCATTCCCCTCATCAGTAGTAGAATGACATCTTGTGTATCTTACGACATAGTCTCGAGTTTAGTATGGAGGAAATGCTTGTCACAAGACTGCAGAACATTGATTCACCTCTTCCGCAGACTCACACAGGGCTATAAATTATTGATGAGAATCTTTTCAGCGATTGTTCTGTATATACAGGAAGATTTGCTTCGAAGCTGTCAGATTCATGTCTGTAGTTGCTGCAAACCATTCAGGATGAAAAAAATAAAATAAAAGGGGAACTTTTTCATTGATTGCCATTGTCCCTGATAGCATATTTCGAATTCTAGATGAGGTTAAAGAAGTTTCTGGACTCTCATGCTGAGACAGAAAATCATTCTCGTCTTCAGCACAGCTGATAAACTTTCTTATATTTATGCCGTTTGTTATTCACGAAGATCTTGTACAATCTTATCAGATTCAATCTGCTTGTTGAAAGTTCATTCAGACGACCTTGTACAGCTGATGGTATTGGTATTTCCATTGCATCATCAATATCTACACGTAGTACTGCTGCATTAGTACAACTTGGCACATAAAATGAAGTAAGTGAATAATTCAGCTCAGTCTTAACTGAAAAATGTCAGAGGGGCCTTGATGTATTGCATCAATGACTGGAGAATCAGGTTAGCAGATTATACTCCTGAAATTCCAAAACTATGCCTGATAGTGGCGTAAAAACCGGAAGAACTGCGGGTGCCCTAAATCAGGAACAAAAACAAAGTTGCTAGAAAAGCTCCGCAGGTCTGGCAGCGTCGGTGAAGAAAAAAACACATCTTCACAGATGTTGCCAGACCCGATAGTGGCATGTTCTCTGGTTCATTCTTTGGGTGTGGCTCATGGCCAGGAACTTGTAAAGAATTAGGTTCATCCTCTTCAAGCATGGCTAGAGGAGGAGCATAATAAGAAAGAGGTTGGTTCGCTCAGTTAGCTAACAGCAGCAGGTTCAATTCCCACACTAGCTGTGGTTAATCCACAGGACTCACCTTCTTAACCTCTTGTCCCCTTGCCTGAGGTATGGCAACCCTCGGTTCAAGGAGACAGCAGTCCTCTGGGGCTAGGGTAACTTACCTTTATCATAAGGCTGATCAAACACTGAGAAGAAGCTTCACACAACATTGTCTGCAGGGTTACTTTGTATTATTGGCTTTGGCTGTGAATAGAGAAAGATCGGGTATAGTTTCAAATGGCTTTTGAAGTGGATTATTAGTTGAACGAGGCATTGAAACGTGAGCGAAAAGTCTCAAAACAAAATCAGAGCATCCTGGCTATCTCAGGCACTCATACATCACTGTTTGTGGCACCTTCTCATTTATTGTCCTCATCTTCATGTTTCTTCGAATTCACTTTCGTTCTGTAGACTTCTTATAGGTTCAAAACTGTGCTCCTGTGCAATGTTGTGCAGAGTGCGTCACATCATGATTCTTTTGGACAGTAGGCCACAGGAAGCAGAGTTTCACTAAATGATAGCTTGTTCTTGACACAATTGTGGTCAGATCACAGCCAGCATACCACTCTGGGCCACAATTGGATAAGCTTTTCATGGGGCTATAAGTGGTGACAAAATGATCTGTACATTGATAGAATGGGAACTCTTGTAGACTCGCTGAGTTCCTGGACCTGTGGGGAACCAGTCATGCTCATAAATCTGAGCTTGCATTCATTCTGACTGACCTCATCAGTGGAAAGGCTTACTTAATTGCTTGCCTTACAAAGACGTCAGGTACCTCTTGCAAGCTTATTTGGACCATTGGTTATAATATCGTGCACAAAAATAGAAATTGCTGGAAAAGCTCAGCAGGTGTGCTGGTATCTGTGGAGAGAAATCAGAGTCAACGTTTTGGTCAAGACACCCTTCCTCAGAACTGAAGAATAATACAGCTATAATAATCTGCAAATGTTTCCAGCAAACTCCTGGAAAGATCCAGGCAAACAAGGAAAGACTGCTGCGGACCTGAGCCTCCTTTAACACTGCTGTTCTGAAATATCAAAGAATGTTGTAGAGCCTATGAGCTGAGTCTGACCGTGGTGCTGAACCATTCCAGCCACCGTCTCCCTCCTATAGAGCTACAAATCTCTGAGCTGCAAGTTGCTTCTCCTGTACATGTCAGTCTTGGTGTTTTGGGTGTAGTTTCTGTTCCTATAGGCCTGTTGCTGGTGTTGATTATCTTGTTCCTTGTTCAATCTAAGCTATTTGCAAAGAGCACCAATGCTGATTTAAAACATCAGAGTTCCAGAGTGCCTATAAGATCTCCAAACCTTAAAAGTGTGTAACATCTCAGCATAATGATTGCAAACGTACACTTTTCTGTAAGCAAATAAGAAAGCAGCTGTGAGTGCGGTTTACTTATTGATGTATTCCATTACATGATTACAGCTCCCTCAATTGCTATCGTGCACTTGCTTTGTCTTCGCTGCTGACTTGTAGGAAGCCTGGGAGACCCATAGGGTAAAGTATCTACATTACATTTACCATATCTAACGTTAGCAGTCAGCCTCTCCTGAAGGGATTGCTGCAGCTCATGGTCAGAATTGCCAGGACAGAAATAATCAGAAAGGAATTGCAAAGAGTAATTAATTATAGTAGTTCACATATTATGTAAAACCCTAACAGCAAATTTCTGTGAACTGTGAGATTACAATGATAAATTTTATTTCCTCCCTGCTGAATCCAATGTTACTTAAATATTATATAGTTATTTTACTTCATTTTACTAGTTGTTTTTAAAGATGAAGTGTATTGCTTTTCTTAGGTACTTACTGGTTGTTGATTTTCCTTTTCCATATCTAGCACGTCAGCAACAAAGTGGCTGGTGAGCCCAGATGGTGGTTGGTAGCAAAGTGAATGGCGAGACCGGATGGCAGTCGGCGGTGAGGGACTGATCCCAGTGCAAGGGAGAGCGAGGCCTCATGGGGAGGGCAGGCCTAGCGGGAGGGAGAGCAAGCTTTCATGGGGAGTGCGGGCAGCGCAAGGGAGAACGAGGCCTCATGGGGAGTGCAGGCCCAGCGCGAGGGAGAGCGAGCCCTCATGGGGAGTGCAGGCCCAGCATGAGAGAGAGCGAGCCCTCAGAGGGAGTGCAGGCCCATGGCTATAGAAGGACTGTCATGTTGAAGTTTTAACTGTATTTCTTTATTTTTCTACTTCATATTGAGAATAATTGTAATGTTGAACTTTTAGCTTTTTTCTTTATTTTTCCATTTTGTACCTAAGACTTTGCACCCAGATATCTTTGTGCTTAAGTTGGCACTGGGAATGGTGACTCTGTACACTTTTCAGTGTACTCCCGTACTTCTGTACCTGAATACATGTGACAATAAACCTAATTCTAAATTCTACTTCTAAAATATTCAGTATTAATATAATTTCATCTTGTCAGCTTTAAGGCTGTTTTTTTTTTAAAGTTTGCATTTGTAGATTTAGAGTTAATGCTGTTATAATCCTGGACCATAGTGCACCTCAGACCTCTCTGAGCCCTCAACACACAAAACTGTTTAACTGATCTGGGACTTCCCTGAGCTCTCATTATGGCTTGTACTCCAGCAGGTAACATGACTAGTATTTTGGGGATGGGTTTAAACTAGAGTGGCAGGGGTATGAAAATCTGAGTAGAGAGACACCAGAAAATGCGGGGAGAAAAAGGTAGAAAGGAAAGACAGCATACTAGGAAGGAAAAGCAAAAGGTGGGGAAACAAAGGCTAGAAGCAGTTAGGGCCATAAGGTAAAAATAAGTGTAAAATTGCTAAAAGGACAATCTAAAGACAAAATCTAAACTATGCCCTCCACCTCTTTGGACTCCTGCCCCACCGAACTCATCTTTTCCTACCTCAACTCCATCCTCGCCCCTTTGGTCCAAGCACTCCCCACCTACATCCGGGACACAAACCACACCATCCATCTCTTTGAAAACTTCCAGTTCCCTGGACCCCAGTGCTTCATCTTCACTATGGACATTCAACCCCCATATACATCCATACCCCACAAGGATGGCCTACAGGGCCTCAGTGTTTTCATCTCCAACAGACCAATCCAGATTCCACCTCCGCCCCCCCACACCGCCCCCGCCCCCACCAATACCCTCCTCCGCCTCGCCAAACTAGTCCTCACCCTCAATAACTTTTCCTTCAATTCTTCCCACTTTCTCCATGTCCAGGCAGTTGCCATGGGCACTCGCAAGGGCCCCAGCTACGCCTGCCTGTTTTTGTAAGTTATATCGAACAGTCCCTCTTCAGTACGTACACCGGTACTGTTCCCCAAATCTTCCTCTATAACATTGGTGACTGCATTGGTGCTGCATCCTGCACCTAAGCTGAACCGGAGCAGTTCATCGATTTCACTAACAACTCCCACCCCGCCCTCAAATTCACTTGGTCTATCTCAGAAACCTCCCTCCCCTTTCTTGACCTCTCCGTTTCCATTTTACAACAGTTTATGGACCGACATTTACTGTAAACCCACAGACTCCCACAGCTACCGAGACTACACCTCCTCCCACCCTGTATCCTGCAAAAACTCTATCCTGTTTTCCCAGTTCCTCTGTTTCTGTCACATCTGCTCTGATGAGGTGACATTCCATTCCCAAGCATCCCAGATGTTCGCCTTTTTCAAACAACACTCTTTTCCCTCCTGTGTCATCCAGACAGCCCTCCACCGTGCCTCCCCCATTCCCTATTTCACAGCTCTTAACCACCACCCCCCTCCAAACATAATAAAGATAGGCCAAGCAGCATCATAGGAGCAGGAAGGCTGACGTTTTGGGCCTAGACCCTTCATCAGATTCTAATGCTAGATTCTAGGCCTGAAACGTCAGCCTTCCTGCTCCTATGATGCTGCTTGGCCTGCTGTGTTCATTCAGCTCTACACCTTGTTATCTCAGATTCTCCAGCATCTGCAGTTCCTACTATCTATAATAAAGATAGTGTCCCCCATGTCCTCACTTTCCACCTCACCAGCACCCGCATCCAACGTATCATCCTCAAACACTTCCACCACCTCCAATTAGACCCCACCACCTGGAACATCTTCCACTCCCCTCCCCTCTCTGCCTTCCGCAAGGACCATTCCCTTCACCACTCCTTAGTTTGCACCACACTCCCTACCCACCACTCCAACCCACCCGGTACCTTCCCCTGTAAGCAACACCTGCCCACACAGCACCTCCCTCACCTCCATCCAGGCCCCTAAACAGCCCTTCTATGTGAGAAAGAGCTTCACCTGCATTTCCTCCAACCTCGTCTATTGCATACAATGCTCCTCATATGGTCTTCTCTATGTCAGTGACACCAAAGGTAGACTAGGTGACCATTTCGTCGAGCATCTCCGCCTGGTCCGTAACACCCAACTTAACCTCCCAGTCCCACTCTCCCTCCGACATGCCCGTTCTCGGCCTCCCCCAGTGTCACAGCAACTTGGAAAGCAAATTTGAAGACAACACCTTATCTTCCACTTGGGCACTCTAAAGCCTGGAGGACTCAACATTGAGTTCTCTGATTTCAAATAACCTTCCCATCCATCCCCCAGCTCCCTTTTGAGACCCACCTCCTCCCTTCCATTCCACCTTCTGACCCTCCCTTCCTGCCACCAACCAGATTCATCCCTCCCATCAACCAACCAGGTCGTACCTATTACCAGTGTCCACCTATCACCACCATTCTGCTCCCCCCAACTCCACTCTCTTTATCTGTAGCTTCCCCTACCCCCACATCTAGGCCTGAAGAAGGGTAATACCCGAAACATTGACTGCTCCTTTCCTCTAAATGTTGCCTGGCTCGCTGTGTTCTTCCAACCTCCTCTTTGTCTACATAACTACCACAAACTATGAGGTGAAGCAATGATGAGTGACGAACCTGGGCCATCTTAAAAAAGAAGTACAATTTTCACGCAGAATAAGAAAACAAATTTCTGTTTGCAGTAGTAAAAGCCAAGAGCATTTGCCTCCCTTACCACCAAAATATATTGGTAAGTCGGGTGACACCACACATTGATGCACAATAAATTCCAGGATAGTTTTTTCTTGAATAGTGTGCTTCAGACAAAGAAAGTTGATGAGTTGAAGGCCGTTTTGCAAGTTCAACAGCCATGCTTTTTCTCTAAAACAAGCAGCGAGAGGTAAGGCCTGGACTGAAGCATCATTTCACATATGTCAACTTCTGGCAAAACACAAGGTACCATTTAGATGGTGAAGAAATGAAAGAAGCAATAACTACAGCCATTGACACTTTATTCAAAGACTTTAAAAACAATGAAGAAATATTAACAGCAATCCAGAACATGTCACTTGGTGTTTCTGCAAGGTGAACAGAATCTGAAAGACATCTTTCAGCAACTACAACCTGAAAAACAATAAATGTTTCTTGCTGCAATCCAGTGAATCCATCGATATGACCAACAAGTCCAGCTGATTGTTTTTAAGGAGAGGAGCCTCATGCCCTTTTGCCCCTAAAGAGAGAACAAAAGGTGAGGGTAGCTACAATATTCCCAAAGGAATATGCTTGAGAAAAACAATCAAGAAACTGGTTTCCATCACAACTGATGTTACACCAACCATGCTTGGCACAACTGTGGGCTTATTGTATTCTACAGAATGATTCTGCTTTCCCCTCTTCTGTCAGTTACCACTTTTATCAGTTCCACCAGTAAACGTGAGCTATTCTCATGTATTAGAAGTTGTTGTTAAGGCTGTAAACACGACTTGAGCAAATACCTTTCAATACAACTAGTTTAAAGCCTTATTTGATGCACTCAATGCTGCCTATGGTGAACTAATCTTCCATGGTGATGGGAGGTGGTTAGGTCAAGGGAGGAGCTGGAGGAACACAGCAGGTCAGGCAGCATCAGAGGAGCAGGAGATTTGACATTTCGGGTTGGGACCCTTCATCGGGTCTTGGTGAAGGGTCCCAACCCAAAACATCAGCTGTCTTGCTCCTCTGATGCTGACTGACCTGCTGTGTTTCTCCAGCTCCATACTGTATCGACTCTGACTCCAGCATCTGCAGATCTTAGTATCTCCAAGTTTAAGGTCTTGAAAAGATTTTCAGATTTGATTCTGAAATTGGCACTTTTCTTAAACCAAAGAATAAAGTGTGCAGTGAGCTGTCAGAGAATATGTGGTTATCCGACTTCTGGTTCCTTACAAACATTTGTATGTATGTATGAGCTGAACTGTGAATGGCAGGGAAAAGGACAGAGATGTAGCATGAATGATCAGTGTTGTGAATTCATTTAAATTGAAACTGGGTCTTGGTACTCCCAATTAAAAAAGCAGGAGAAAATACTAGAAAAAAAATCAAACCATGAGAAATGGTTCTACCTAGAAAACCTCTGAGCATGTACTGAAAACAGAAAATGCTGGAAATCACAGTCAGATGGAAATCAGTCATCTAGACTCAAAACGTTAGCTTGCTCTCTCTCCATGGATGCTGCTTCACCCGCTTTGATCTCCAGCATTTCTTGTTTTCAGTACAGATTCCA
This sequence comes from Rhincodon typus, assembly GCF_021869965.1. Lineage (NCBI taxonomy): Eukaryota > Metazoa > Chordata > Chondrichthyes > Orectolobiformes > Rhincodontidae > Rhincodon > Rhincodon typus. The sequence continues at coordinate 97,801,603 of NC_063332.1, read as the reverse complement.
GCATCTGCAGTAATTTGCTTCTAAACCTCTGAAAATAGATGAGGAAGTTAGCAGCAAAATTCAACAACTGGTAACAGGGATTAGGTGTGATGGAACAAATCATCATGTTTGTCTCAAATCCATTCCCTCAAGTAGACATTGTTGGGTTGGCTACAAAGTTGCATCAGATGTTCGATTTACAGAGCAGTGGAGTTGATATGGAGATAATTAATAGGCAAAATGATATTGAACTGAAAGTCAGATCAAAGGACAGTGATTTTTAGGGACTCATAAACAGAAAAAAAATCCTGAGCTTTCAAAGTGAAAGCTAACTTTGGCTCCACATACGACTGTGAGACAGCATTCTCCCAAATGAAGATAACCAAGACCAAATATCACACCCATCTCACAGATAGCCCCATTTGATGGAGAGTATACAGTTGGCATCTCAAACTACAGCCCAGGCTCCAAGGCACTGGCTGATCATTTGTAGTCACAGGAGTTCCACTAGATTTGGTGAGTAGAGGACAAAATTAATAATCATGTATATATGGGTATGATTTATACAGCACAAAAAATAAACAGTTTATTCTATATTTTCTTAAGGATTGATCCTGAGTTGCACTTAATTTGTGTTAAAAGAAGGTTTTGTGCTTACTGGCTTCACCACTGCTCTGCAGATTACAATGTAATCTGAGACGTAGGGGAAATATTGCTAATTGTGACTTTCAATCAGTCGGTAGTCTCATAACTTTGCTGTGTTATGTATGTGTAAAACAGTCAAGCATAAAATGTTGCGATCATCATATGGTATTGATCTAATATTGATCAGTATTGGAATCCTTGACCTCAGTTGACCTTTCTTGTAACATCATATTTCTGGGCATCCTGCCTTGGTTATCAATCCTCATTTAATCAATAGGATGTTATTTGTTTTCCACATTTCACTGATTTCGCATTTTCAGCACTCTCCATTATATTCATGAACCTCCTATATAATCCAAAAGGGTGCACTTTAAGTGAATTATTTCCTTTCAGGACCATTTTAAAATTCACAAGTTGTTTCTTTAATATTTAGTTCTATCACAGTAGTAGAACAGCAAACTGTATTACAATCAGGTTAATGGCAACAATGATTTTCATTTCAACTTTATCAATTAGAATACTTAAACAAGATATATATTATCTACATATTTGTGTATATGCAATATGGCAGCAATGTCTTTAGCTGGAGGCCAGTCATTCATCATTACAGTTCTTATACATATTCATTGTACTTACAGGGTCTAGAGTTAATTGTGCCTATGAGTTCTACTGGATAGCAAATTATTACATAATATGTGTTGTATTGGAGGGATTTTGTATTGTATTTCATCAGGTGTTTTATACCATCATGACAGTTAATCCCAGTAGGTCTTTTCACTTGTGATGTAGTTAGCATTTTGTGCCATTTTTATAATTTCAACAATTTAACTAGTAGTGTTCATGCAAACAATTCCATCAATATCTACTTAACCTTTGCCAACTATATTACAAAATAGGGAATAATATATCGAATAACAGAAACAAATTTACCTTATTATTCACATCTGGCTATCAACAAACACATTCAACAGAACAAAGGAGCAATTTACATTATACCTAGTCAGAAGATCAACAATTGTAACTAATTGTTCTATCTAATAATAATTTTATCCATCTTCAAAGTGAAGATAATTTAGAAACAAGATGACAAACAAATTTTCAAAGAGGCAAGTCCTATACCTTTTCTGAAGAAGGGTCCCGACCCGAAACGTCAACTTTCCTGCTCCTCTGATGCTGTCTGACCTGCTGTGTTCCTCTAGCTCCACACTATGTTATCTCCATTCCTCTACCATCTATCCTTAGCTTTCATTACTGGCTACTTACATACTTTCTATGAGTTATGTTGTCATATTGGTCATTAACCAATCAAAAATTGTATATCTAAGTGGCGTATTAACATGAGTAGACATGATTATTGACAGATGCTTTAAGATGATCGCAGCATAAATAATAAGATCGTGCTCTTCAACAGCTGGAATATTGGGAGTGTATTGAGAATACCACCTGGAGCTTCAATTCAGGCGCAAATCTGAGCTCCCACATTTGATACTGCTTGAACCTCTTGTCTTGCTTTGCCCTTGGATGGTGGGGAGTAGAGTTTATCAATTCCACTCTCTTCTTCCCACCATCCTAACACTCGTCTAATTGAGCTATTAGCAAGGATGCATGTTTAGCTGCGTTTTGGAATTTAACAATAGCTTACACTCTTTTAGAGATGCCCATATGATTTCTTTTGGTGGCCAATATGTGTGAATGTATTAAGAGTTTCCAGGCATCCATATGATACCGGTCCAACCCTGTTCGGGTGACCAGCTCACACCTTTCATTTGTGTCACAAGATTTGGACAAAATTTCCAACCCTTATACACCACTAAAGAAATCCCAAAGATAATGGACACCTGGTTCAATCAATTTTCTGCTGAAGTCACTCTGTGAAACCAAACAAGCTCCAATGAACTTCCAGGCCTAGTGCTTTTTGTTTGCTTTTTCTTTTAGATTTTAAACAAGCTGGAATGAATTAAAATGGTTACTCTGAACTCATTGGTAGTAGCAAAGATGTATAAAATCAATGCTATATATCTGATGTGCTCTAGTTATTAGCATTGTGGAAATGTTACAGTTTTATGATGAATTGCTACATCCTAAGCATAGAGAGGTGTAAAACAGCACTTTAGCCTATTAACAATATCCCATATGGATATGACAAAGATAAACAAAGATAAACTCCCCTCATCTTTCTCAACCTTTTGCAGACTTTAAAATAGTAGGCAACACCTTCCCCATCCAATGGCCCATCTCAATTCTTCAGCTGGGTGTCACTGTTCTCACATGGTTCCACTCTTGGAAGTAAATGGCAGTAAATAATCACTTGTGGTGGCTTCTTCTTCTGCTGCTGTGTCATTGCCTCTGATATCCCCCTCGATGATTTATCCTTGTCTGTATCACTCTTTCTATTTTTCATTCATATGCTGCCACTTGCTGCATTCATCTGAAAGCACAGCAATAGTTTTCACAAATATTCTGATGATACCCAATCAACACATCTTGTGGCTCCTCTGCTGTCATCAGCTATCAAACTGTTTATCTGACATCCGTAATTGAATGAACAGAAATTTCCTCAAATTAAGTATCAGGAAGTCTGTAGCCTTTGGTTTTTGTTTTGATCCATGCCCAAGTTTCATTCCCTAGTTATGGACTTCATTCTTATCCTTGGCAATTATCCAAGACTAAGTTAGACAATGCATAACCTTGTTTGATCCTGAGGTGAGATTCCTCATATTCATGCAATTGAAATCCACAACAGGGGTAACCATTGATCAGAGGGTGGAATCTCCCCAGAACCTGAACAACATGCAAAGTAAAGTGTAGCAAGATTGGAAAAGTGTCTTATCTTCGTAAAAAATGTTCAATTTTCCACACATGATTTTATAGCAAGCTGTGAATCTGGCTAGTAAGTGGTGAGAGGCCCAATTACATGCATCAGCGTCTCAGTATGGCTTTGTCTCACATCATTTATATGCTGTTTGCTATTTTCTCGGGCAGTAAAGAGAAATTAGATGGCAACAATTACCAATGTGAAAGTCTGACCTGGTAGCTTTGTGGTTCCAGCTGACTGCCTGCTCCTGTGGGCCATCATCTTGTGCAGCATTCCCCACCAGCTCAGGCAAGCTCCACAAGCAGTGGTTTTCTGTACTTTTCATTCAAGAAGGTTGGCATCAGCAAAGTGCCAGGCTCACCATCACATATCTCTGACTCGTTTATAAAATTGTTCGCCATGTCTACATTACACTTCGAAGCTCACTAAAACCTTTCATTGTAATGACGCTGTCAGGCTGCTTTGCATATAGGGCAGGAACCGGATGCATTGAAACAGGATGCACCTCAGGGCTCTTAGCTTGCTTATTTAGCATTCATTCACTTTATGCTTACTTAGATCATTACAGTATCTCTTTCTCGCCTTGCCTTTTGGCACATTGCTGCATCATTCAGATCTGGGTATCTCATGTTTGCCAGCAATAACCAGTCAAACGGACAGACATATTGCTGTACGGTGAGATGCTACATTAATGCAGCATGTGCCAGCAGCTTACATGGCAAACACACTGACTGTGCATCAAACAACTGGCCACGTGTCATAGTCTTATAGTTCTCCATCAAATCATGGAGGATCGCTATCAGTCATGTAGTGTTGCTACAGTCAGTCACAAGCAATCCCATTCCAGGGGCTTGGATGTGGTCTGTTGACCATAATGTGATTGAGCTTAGGGTTCCCTCAAAGATCTGCGGCTGTGCACTTAGCTGCCCTGAGGGTTAGTGTACGGCGATTGATGATTCCGGAAGTCTCCTCCGCAAGGAGGTCCACATAGAAGCAAAATTAGCAGGAACACTGTTTAGGGGTTGTGTATCAATATAGTCCAGGGTATAGGCCAGGGTGAATCATGCAGCTCCAGTGTAACCTGTCTGGGGAATTAGTGATAAGTCACTCAGGGATCAGCACAGAGACCTGTCCGTGTTCTAGTCAGGAGCTGTTGTTCCAAAACAGACAGGCTTGATGGAGGCACGATCAGGCCTAGATGTCTGTGAGTGAGCATCAAACGATGGCAATCAGAGGCCATTGCTGTGGTAGGGAAGTTGGGAATTGGAGGCAGCATGCTGTGATGCAGAGAAGACAATAATTGTGAAGGGGGAGGGCCAAATCAACATCCCACAGGCAGAAACAAGAATGTATAAGTGAACAAAAACAAAAGTTGCTGGAAAAGCTCATCAGGTCTGGCGGCATCTGTGAAGAAAAATCAGAGTTAACATTTCGGGTCCGGTTACCCTTCCTCGAAACCGGACCTGAAATGTTAGGTCTGCTTTTTCTTCACAGATGCTGCCAGACTTGCTGAGCTTTTCCAGCAACTTCTGTTTTTGTTCCTGATTTACAGCATTCACAGTTCTTTTGGTTTTTATTTAGTGTATGAGTGGACATTGGTTACTGCGGGAGGGGAGTCATCTACAGTCAGCGCCAGACGGTTTTCACAGGGGAGGCAGTGCATCTCAATATAAGCCTGGGTGGGTAAAGTCCTGCTAGAGTAGGACCTGCTACCTATAGGAATGAGTGGCCATCCTGTCCTGATGACCAGCACTAAATTTTTATGCAACTGGTTACTTCCAAGAGTCCACTACGGTCCTGTGCAGGATCTCAGTGGGGAGATGAAGAGTTGAGTGGGAATATGTGGAAATTCAGAACTGATGGGATTGACAGGGAAGAAAGACACATGGAGGATTAAGGATCACCTGGATTACCAGGACGAGCCTGCGACTCACTCTGTCAAGAATGATCTGTGTTGCCTTCCATCCTCATCTGAATCATAAATGCACAAGGGAAATGAAAAATGGCTGTCATCACAGCACGACTGAGTGATAGGAAGGTCATCCAAGTGCAATTGCATTCATCAGACACCTTCACAGCACAGGTTTCAGAAATCTGTAAACATTGAATCCTGCATGTAAAACACATGAAGTGACCAATTATGTGGAATACAGATCCTAGCCACAAAAAATCTTGAGCACGTTGTTCGCCGTTACAAATTGATCACCGTGGTCATCTCTGTGATACAGAAATAATCACCGGTGGCCTTTAAAGGATCACTAGGAATCCACAATTCACAAAAACAACCTAAAATCTCGTAGGCTACAATTGTGTTCGGAGCTGATTTCCCCTCATCTGAAGTGTAAGTATTTGACAACATTTGTAAATAAAGTATTTGTAAATAATACTGCCTTTCATGGGCGATATGAAAGGATGAACATGAGGGTGATTCCAGATCTCAGTAAAATTACTGCACTGACAATCTCCTAATTTATTTACATGACTATGGGTTAGTGCTATATACAATGAAATTAGGTCCTCTATCACAAACGTCCATGGACAGACAGTCCAGGCCTCGTTGACAGAGTCCTCCGTTCCCACTGTTTGGAGGACTGTGTTGAACTGTCATTTGTGAGTGATGTGAATACTAACTGCTCACATTTCTAAGAACATATTCTGTTCCTGATATTACCTACACAGGCTTATTGGAATCAGATCAATGGATCCAGCCACAGCAGGGGTTATTGTGACTGCGGTGGGTGTACATCAGATGCTCAGAGCACTGAGGAGAAACAATGTATCAGCAAACCCAGTATCAGCATCAACCTCCAGCAGCTGCTGAACAGCCTTCAAATGAAGACATTGTAGCTAAACGTCCCCTCAGATTGTGGCGACTGTACAGGAGGACCAATGATTTTCATCCTCGATGCTATTCCCTCCAGATGAGCAAGGCACATTGCCACCACGCACCGAGGAACTGAGGATGCCCTGGGACCCTGTATTAGAACTGTGCCTTTGCTAGAGTGGGACCTGTAACCTGAAGGGGTGGGTGACCAACTTATCCTGGTGGCTGTCAGAGTGACAACTGTAGTGAATTTTTACATAACTGCATGTTGCCAAGGATCCACTGAGGACCTGCGTGGGATTTCTCAATCCCCAATCCACAAATATGTTCAGTCTGTTACTGATGCAATTTGTGCCTGATCAGATCATTTCATCTCATTTGCCCATTTCAACGCAGTGCTGCAGCTTAGGCAATGGGCTTTGCTAACATAGCTGGCATCCCCCAAGTATGGGGCACTATAGACTGTGCACACAATGAGTTTAGATCCCCACAGCATAACGCAGGTAACTTCATCCATTGAAACAGATTCCATTTGGCCAATCTACAAGTGATCTGTGATCATCAGTACCACACTTATATATCTGCCCCGAGTACACTGGAATCTACAATAATGCCTAGATACTTGATAACTTTCATGTTCCTGCTTCATTTCAAGGGCTGGATGTGTTACAAGGATGGTGCTGGGAGACAAGAACTACTGTCTGAACAATGGCTGATGACTCTGTCACATAACCCCTTGAGTAGAGATATAATGCTGCCTGCTATCCTGATGCTTGGCTCAATCTGCAAGAGCCTTGCAGTACAGTCTGGACAGAGTGTGCCACATAAGCTCTGCTTGCTGTGTTCTGCACGACTGGAGCCAACAATGAGGGGATGTGATAGATGCTGAAAAGCTGGGAAAATAGCAGCAGGCTACTGAAGTGGAAGATGAAGATACTGAACAGGAGGAACATTACCTTCTGCATCATAGAGTGCAGTAGCATTGGAGGCAACGGACCAGACAGAACTTAATCGACACCCATTTCCAATAAATGTGAGTTGGGGTGAAGCCATCATTCTTCAATTATAAATTTGTTGATGCCTGAAAGCAGAACTTGTTTATTTTCTGAAGCAAATGCAACTTTTTTGATTGATGTTTCTTTGCTTTTCCTGCTCTTTAATATAAAAAAATTAACGTTAACTACTGTTTGAGTGCTTCCCAACATATAATGCTCTAATATTGAATAATACCACAATGTTACATCACAATGGATGTTAGGGAAAAATAGCACTCCTTCATGATATGGCACAAAGGATTTAGCCTTATTTTTTTTGCTATAGTTATGACAATCAACCAGATAGCTGATGACGTAAAGAGGCAACATATTTACGAATCTGACATTCCCTTTCCAAAGAAAATGCCACCTATGTATCCTCAGAAGCATTTCATTTTTTTTTGTTTTCCTCTCTGTACATATGGAGGGCAGGTCCTAGCTGAAAGTGATTGACCTGGTGTACAGCTGAGCTTTAAATATGGTGGCAGCAGCACACATCCTGGAAGGTGCCAGCACTGGGAGTATTTCTGCCAATGGCCAGCGCACAGCAACGTGGGTGTGGTGACATAGGAGCGTAGTGGACATATAATAAGGTAAGCTGTGGAGAATTCCATGACATAACTCACTCGAGCTCACAGAAAGAATAACTCAATGAACCTCCCTAAAATTAACACTAAGCCATTGTTTAGTAAAATTCAGCTCAGTTTCTTTATCTTATCTTTTGAGACCTACTGGCTATCCACTCAGAAATGGTCTGATTTATTTATCTTAATAAAAGTTTAGTTAAAAGGAATAGGCTTTAGATGAACGGTTTTGGCTTTATTGTTCATAGAATTCCTGCAGTGTAGAAGCAGACCATTTGGTCAACAACCCTCCAAAGAGCATCCCACTGAGACCCAACCCCTTACCATATCCTATCCCTGTAATCCTGCATTTCCTGTGGCTAATCCACCTAGCCTGCACATCTCTGGGCACTATAGGTAATTAAGCATGGCCAATCTTCCTAGCCTGCACAACTTTGGATTGTGGGAGAAAACTGGAGCTCCCCGAGGAAACCCATGCAGATGTGGGGCAAATGTGCAAACTCCACACAGTCGCCCGAGGGTGGAATTGAACCCAAGTCCGTGGCACTGTGAGGCAGCAATGCTGACCACTGAGCCACCATGCCACCCCATTGTTTGTGTATACCATTAGGAATTAGTGTGCTTGCTGTAGATGCATGTAACCCAGACTAATTTTTTTTTTAATTCACTCGTGGGACCTAGGCATCATTGGCTGGACCAGCATTTATTGCCCCTTCCTTGTTGCCCTCATACTAAGTATTATTTTTATTTATAATTTTAACCTCACATTCTTCATTAAGCTGGTCTTCAGTGTAGGTGTTGACTTTATAATTAATGTTATTTTGCTTTTGACCAGTGGTTATATCTAAACATTCGTGAAAAAAAGCAGTAACAGAGACGTTTGTCTGATTAACCCCTTTTGCTGAAAATTACAGAAAAATTATATTTCCTACAACTATTGTTCAAGAAAAGTTTCTAGTTTCTTGCTCATATTGCCCATATTTTTTTTCTTTTCAAAACACCATGTTGACACCTCACAGGTTATGTGGAGATAATAAATTAAAACATCAATTTTAAAGTTTTTTAATATTCTGTTAAGATTTCCTCCATGCGCTAGGAGAAAAAATTCAGAAGAAAAGCCATTTGTAGCATTTACAATTTGTCTAATCTTCAGAAGTGCCTTCCAAGCAGGTGACCCTTACCATCAAAAAGGACAAGGGCAGCAAACACATGGGAACACCACCGCTTCGAAAAAAAAATCTTTCAAGTCTACTTTATAAGTCATTATTTTCACAGGTTCAGTTATGTCCAGGCAGTTAAGTATGATGGTGTGGAATTCATCCATGTGGAAATGAATGGTTAATAATGAAGAAATTAGTGAAGGGTATTATAACACCAATGATAGTAATAAGGTATTTGATACAAAACATTTTGCAACTTTGAAAACAGCCTTAAATATAGTTTTATGTTAAATTTTAACATTGCTGTCACTGTACATTGACGATGGAGGGAACATTTTTGGATGGGATGCTGATCAAGTGGGATACTTTGTCCTTGATAGTGTCAGACTTCTTGATGGTTGTTGGAATTACACTCATTGAGACAAGTGACTGGATTCCATCACATCCAGACTTGCACCACATAGACGATGTATAGTTTTGGAGTATCTGAAGAACTGCACTGCAGAATTACCACGTTCTTACAGCCACTGCATTTATATAGCTGGACCTGTTAAATTTCTGGTCAATGTTAATCCTTCAGGATTTTGATAATGGCAGATTTAGTGATGGTAATTTTATTGAATTCAAGAGTAGGTAGTTCGATTGTCTCTTGTTGGAGATGGTCATTATATGACACTTTTGTAGAGTGAATATTGAATGCTGCCTATCTAGTACAGTCTGTGTGATATACTTTATAATTTTTAGCTTTAGGAATTAAAGTTTATGGAAGTGAAAAAGAAGTTAAATAAAATTGAAGTGCATGGAAATTTATTGCACTTAGCAGTTTGTGGCCAAGGAGTTTTAAGTGGTTAAAAGCTAGAAAGGTAAGATCAGAAACAACAAATGTGTTTTCTAAGCCAAACACATAGTTGTGTACATTTCTCATAAGTAATGAAAGTCTGCATAAATTGTTTGTTTTGGGAATTACAGCTAAATTACTTAAAAGCATTCAGTGAACTTTGATCAGCCATATAACCCATTTACTTCAGCAGATCAAAGAAGAAATGTTAAACGAGGGATACTTAACCAGGCAAATCAGATCCCAGAATGAAATTTAACCCTAGACTCTATTTTTTATATAGTTTTTAGGTAAAATGGTGATCGTTCACTATAACATAGTCACACAGGCCTGCAGATTTTCTCAAACAACAGAACATATGCTTATAACACAAAAGTCAACAACAGATTTAAACAAAAAACTAAAACAAACCAAACTATCTAAATACAAGACATAGTTAGGAAGAAGCTTAAAACATGTAGCAAAATAAAGCCTTACCCTCTTTCCTAATGGTATCTATTACAGAGATTTAAATCTAGAAAAAGGCCCTCTCCATATCAAATATTTAACTGAGTCTCCCCAGTTGTTTCCTAAGAAATATGAAATCTTCTTACATGAATATTCACAAACCTGAGTGCTTAGATTTTCTCAGTTATAAATAACCTGCAGATTTCTAACTAAACACTCTTCCTCTGGAAGTTCCACAAACTAAACCTCTCTACTAAGGTAACTGTACTTTGTCTGAACCATTCTATACTTTTTTTTTAGGAGAGAAACAATATATGTTTCTAACTACAGTCAGTTCTCTTCCAAACCGCTTAAAATACTTTCAATCTCTTTTTTCCCCAGGTAAAGATTATCCTGAAACAAAAACAAGTTAATAGTTCTCAATGTTTACCATATCTGTTATAAACCATTACATCAAAAATAATCTTCAATTAACATACCAATGTATCCATGCTCTCTGACCCATTCTGGATTAGGTCACTGTTTAGGAAAGACTGTCTGACCTAGTTTTTCATTAGCCCTTGAGAAAGGTACCCAGCACCATATGCTGATGTTTTAAAATCCAAATTTAAAAAAAAAATGTGTTTTTATTGGATAGATATTTTCATTACCCATCATGAAAATTATTTTTCACACTACTTCTATGCTAGATTAACAGTAATAATATTTTGACATTCAGTATTTGATGGGTTTCATGCCAACTACATTTTACTATGTCCATTTCATCATCATCATAGAATCCTTACAATGTGGAAACAGGCCCTTCGGCCCAACAAGCCCACATTGACCCTCAGAGCATCCCACCCAGACCCATCCCCCTATAACCCACCTAATCTATACTTCCCTGAACACTGTGGGCAATTTAGCATGACCAATCCACCTAGCCTGCACATCTTTGGACTGTGGGAGGAAACCGGAGCACCCGGAGGAAACCCATGCAGACACGGGGAGAACATGCAAACTCCACACAGACAGTCATTTGAGGGTGGAATCGGACTGGGTCCTTGGCACGGTGAGGCAGTAGTGCTAACCACTGAGCCACCATGCAGTTGGCTTCCTTGATATGCGGTCTTGATAAAACTTCAGCTACTGTGATGTAAGGTCTATGATTTACATATACATTACATATATGTGTATATAATATATGTATATATATTTAAATGTTAAATCAGCAGCATAAGGGATTTTGTGTGCAGTTTTTGTGGGCCTTGTCAGCTGAGCCAGTGTTTATTGCCCATCCTGAGGTGTCCTTAAAAGGTGGTGAGCTGCCTTCTTGAACAGCTGCAGACCATATCCTGTAAGTAGATCTACAATATCATTAGAGAGGGAGTATCAGGATTTTGACCCAGCGATACTGAAGGAATAATAATATATTTTCAAGTCTGGATAGTGAGTCACTTGGAGGGGAACTTGCAGGTGCTGGTGTTCCCATGTATCTGCTGCTTGTAACTATTTCTGTTCCTGGCGATTTATTTTAAAACAGTTTGAGAGAAATAGCCTCCAAGAACTAATGGGTTTCTTTTATATTTACAATTGGTAGAGTTACGAGTGAATAAAGTATATGGTATAATAATGAAGCCTTTTTGATAGAAGATTCTGGACCTTTTTCTTAAGTTTGGGGGAAATGCCCGTAACTTGGAGAAAAACTATTCAGTTTTATTTTCAGTTCGAGGAGTTCTGCAGGGTTCTTATTTGAAGATTGATGTGTATAGTGGTTGTTCCTAAGAAAGGGAGAAGATAGATGGATTTGTTAAAAAAATACCTCAGAGTAAGGAGTTTAGCAATAGTTCTGGACTAGGGGTTTTGGGTAAAGTCTTAAAGGAGTATTATTGCAAATAACAATGGCTCTGTTTAGAAAATGCTATCACTATATGTGAAGCTGATAAATAGGACACTGCAAAATTAATCATTTAAATACAGAATGAGAATGTATTTTGGATTGTAATGATAGTTTTTTCTTTATTCTGTTTTAACAGAAATGCTTTAGAAAGTCTCATAGAATTTTAATTTTGCGTCTGAGTTCCAAGACATATTGTTGGAATGTCTAAGAAGTCTGCACAATAGAGAGCTGCTATAACGCTGCAAGAGTAATTAAGGTAAACGGAATAAATCAACTCAATTAGCTAACTCTGAGACAGATTGGCAAGTTTGGACAAGCTGCAGATGAGACGATAGAAATGGGGGAGGGAAGGCTTTCATACACAGTTTTAGCATTGGATTTTATAGCTTTGAGCATTTTGAGCCAATCCATCCAATTTATAGTTATTTTCTGTATTTTTCATAATATTTAAATTTTCAAAACCATTAAAACTATAAAACTCGGCTCAGAGAGAACTAGAGAAAAATGAAATTTGAAATAAGCCTTTGGTAACCTGAAAAAGTCAGACTTTAAATTGTTATTAACGATTACCAGCTTTTTTTTTAGATTTTATGCAGTTGACAGCATTAATTATTTTATTGCATTGGTTTCATGTCAAATCATACTTTTTCAGTGTCTGACACTAACAACTACAGGCTAATAGAAAGGAGGTCAATGACCTTCTCATGAGCTTTCATCCCACTGGCTTTTCTGAGCACTAGCATTCTTATTGATGTCAATCATCAGAAATGGCAACTGCTAAAATGGGGAACCCTGCAGCAAGGCTTCAGCACAGTCAGCAATTTTGACAAAGGCTTAGCACGCAACAGTGTTACTTCTGGCTGAATGGTACAGCTATGCTCCTTGTTTCAGCTGACTGCACTGAAGTAGTCACATTTGTGGAATTGACTGTGTCAAATGGTTATCGGCTTCTGTCTTGTCAATTTTTTCGTGAAGCCATGCTTTCCTTTGCCAATGGTTACTGTAGTTACCATTTTACGTCAGAAGTAGATTCTCAAGGAGAAACTTAGAGAATTTCCTCTCTTAATAATAGCAAATTTATATTAGTTTTGCGTTAAAAATCAAAGCACCAGATTTGCTCAGCAGTTCATGACTGAAACAATGCTGTTTTCATAGATGATGAAGTTAAAGCTAAGCAGCTAAGACAAAGAAAGACAACGGAAACTTAAATCTCAACAAAATGCCCACCTTTCTATTGACTGAGAATCAAACATGACAGTTTACCACTGTTAGTTTGAATGGTGCCTTAATATCAAGAATTTGGAATTATATCTAACCAAAAAAGACTGTGTGGAGGGTCAGTAAGGTAAGGCTTTTTTTTTATTCTTCTTCTGGAAGTCCAGAGTAGAGGGAATGGAAGCTAGGGCAGTTGCATGCTCCACTTGCAGGATGTGGGAGGTAAGGGTCACTGCTGGTGTCCCCTCTGACTTCACCTGCAAGAAGTGCACCCAGTTCCAGCTCCTCAAAAACCGTGTTAGGGAACTGGAGCTGGAGCTGGATGAACTCCGGATCATTCGGGTGGCTGAGGAGGTGATAGAGAGGAGTTACAGGGAGGTGGTCACACCCAAGGTACAGGAAAAAGATAGCTGGGTGACTGTCAGGAAGGGGAAAGGGAATAGGCAGACAGTGCAGGGATCCCCTATGGCCGTTCCCCTCAATAATAAGTACACCATTTTGGATACTGTTGGGGGGGACAACCTACCAGGGGAAGGCCATAGCGGACAGGTCTCTGGCACTGACCCTGGCCCTGTGGCACAGAAGGGAAGGGGGGAGAATAGGAGAGCAATTGTAGTGGGGGATTCAATAGTAAGAGGCACAGACAGGCGGTTCTGTGGACGCGAACAAGATGAAAGGATGGTATGTTGCCTCCCGGGTGCCAGGGTCCGTGATGTCTCGGATTGTGTCTTCAAGATCCTTATGGGGGAGAGTGAGCAACCAGCAGTCATGGTACACATCGGTACCAATGACATTGGTAGAAAAAGGACTGAGAATGTGAAAAACGAGTACAGGGGGTTAGGTTGGAAGCTGAAGTCCAGCACAAACAAGGTAGTTATCTCTGGATTACTACCAGTGCCACGTGATAGCGAAGTAAGAAATAAGGAGAGAGTGCAGCTAAACACGTGGCTACAGGGCTGGTGTAGGAGGGAGGGCTTCCATTATGTGGATAATTGGAGCATATTCTGGGGAAGGTGGGGCCTGTACAGTAAGGACGGGTTGCACCTGAACCGGAAGGGCACAAATATCCTGGGAAGGAGGTTTGCTGGAGCTATACGGGATGGTTTAAACTAGTTTGGCAGGGGGTGGGGAACC
>NC_063332.1:97651152-97782049 GCF_021869965.1 Rhincodon typus | reverse complement strand
CATGGTTCTCGAGAGAGGTCGAACGACTGGTTAAGAGGAAGAAGGATGCTTATGTAAGGTTTAGGAAAAGAGGAATGGAAAAGGCTCTAGAGGGATACAAGTTAGCCAGGAAGGAGCTGAAGAAAGGGCTTAGGAGAGCTATAAGGGGGCATGAGAAAACCTTGGCGGATAGGATCAAGGAAAACTCCAAGGCTTTTTACACGTATGTGCAGAACAAGAGAATGACCAGAGATAGGGTAGGGCCGATCAAGGATTGTAAAGGGAATTTGTGCACAGAGCCTAAAGAGATAGGAGAGGTCCTTAATGAATACTTTTCTTCAGTATTCACAACTGAGACGGACCTAGTTGTAGAGGAGGACGTTGTGAAACAGGCAGGTAGGCTAGAGGAGGTTGGTGTTAGTAAAGAAGATGTACTAGGAATTCTGAGGAAGTTGAAGATAGATAAGTCCCCCGGGTCTGATGGGATTTATCCAAGGATTCTATGGGAAGCGAGGGAAGAGATCGCAGGGCCTTTGGCAATGATCTTTTCGTCCTCACTGTCCACGGGTATAGTGCTGGAAGATTGGAAAGAGGCAAACGTCATTCTCTTGTTCAAAAAAGGGAACAGGGATAATCCCGGAAATTACAGGCCAATTAGTCTTATGTCAGTGGTGGGCAAATTATTGGAAAGGGCTCTGAGAGACAGGATTTATGATCACTTGGAAAGGCACAGTTTGATTCGTGATAGTCAGCATGGATTTGTGAGGGGTAGATCATGCCTCACAAACCTTATTGAATTCTTTGAAGAGGTGACCAAACACGTGGATGAAGGTGGAGCAGTGGATGTGGTATACATGGATTTAAGTAAGGCGTTTGATAAGGTTCCCTATGGTAGGCTCATGCAGAAGGTAAGGAGGCATGGGATAGGGGGAAATGTGGCAGATTGGATTCAGAATTGACTGACCTTTAGAAGACAAAGGGTGGTAGTGGATGGAAAATATTCAACATGGTGCTCAGTTACGAGTGGTGTACCACAAGGATCAGTTCTGGGTCCTCTTCTATTTGTGGTTTTTGTAAATGATTTGGATGAAGGAGTGGAAGGGTGGATAAGCAATTTCGTGGATGATACAAGGGTAGGTCACATTGTGGACAGTGTGGAGGGCTGTTCTAGGTTACAAAATGACATTGATAGAATGCAGAGCTGGGCTGAGAAGTGGCAGATGGAGTTTAACCCTGAAAAGTGTGAGGTGATTCATTTTGGAAGGACAAACTTGAAAGCAGAATACAGGGTTAACGGAAAGATTCTTGGCAGTGTGGAGGAGCAGAGGGATCTTGGGGTTCATGCTCACAGTACCCTGAGAGCTGCCAGCCAGGTGGATAGAGTTGTTAAGAAGGCGTATGGTGTGTTGGCTTTCATTAATAGAGGGATTGAGTTCAAGAGCCGTGAAGTTATGCTCCAGCTATACAAAAGTCTGGTTCCGCCACATCTGGAGTATTGTGTCTAGTTCTGGTCACCTCATTACAGGAAAGTTGTGGAAGCGTTAGAAAAGGTGCAGAGGAGATTTACCAGGATGTTGTCTGGAATGGAGGGAAGGTCTTACGAGGAAAGGTTGAGAGAGCTAGGGCTTTTCTCTTTAGAATGACGAAGGATGAGAGGTGACTTGATAGAGGTGTACAAAATGATCAGAGGTATAGATAGAGTAGACAGCCAGCAACTTTTTCCTAGGGTGGAGGTAGCTTTTACGAGGGGACATATTTTTAAAGTGAAAGCGGGTAGATATCAGGGAGACGTCAGAGGTAGGTTCTTTACTTAGAGAGTGGTAGGGGCGTGGAATGCATTGCTGGAGAGGGTAGTGGAGTCGGCCTCATTAGGGGCATTTAAGCGGCTATTAGATCGGCATATGGATGTTAGTATAAGGCAGCAGTGGAGGTTAGATAGACCTTAGGTTTAGGGTAAAAGTTCGGCACAACATCGTGGGCTGAATGGCCTGTACTGTTCTATGTTCTATGTTCTATAGCTCCCGATGAAGAGTTGGAAAAAGAATTTCTCCAAGATTCAGGTTGTTATGCTATGCATCAACACTGTGTCATTCAGCTTTGGCAAAGATTTAAGAGGATTTTGGTGAAGTGAAGAATAAGATTTCCTCATATATCAGTAGCAGTAAGATGGTGAAAAGTATTTTCTCACAGATGTTTAAGTCTGAAAGGAAAGAAGACTGAAGGGGATTTGCCTTGGTAGGACAATGACATATGAGGAGATTGGAACTCTACTTACTTGATGCATAAGACTCTCATTTTCAGTCATTAGTTCAGCCTGAAATAACCCACAGCTGTGGCAGCAGCTGGATCTTATATCTAAATAAAACAGCTGAAATCCTAGTTAATTGTTCTTTGTGAGGCAGAGTCTAAGCCACATGAACTGAAGCACTTTTTGTAACAAACACTGTGTCATAAATCTTCACTATATTGTTAACAAAACAAAAGAATAACTCGAGTTTACTTTTCAGAGCAAGCTGAAAAAAAAACTTGTATTTCCACAAATTTAATTGAAAAATGTCTGCAGATACAAAAGCAGATATGTTCCGTACAAAGTACGAAACTTTATGGTGTTTTATGCCTTAAAGTTTGGTGTACTAAAATCATAATATTCATTCAATGTAGAGATGATGGCACAGTGGTAATGCCACTAGACAAGTAATCCAGAGGCTCAGGATTTCAATAAAATGTTGATTTTTTTTTAGATAAACTCATCTAATGATGACAATTGTCAATTGTTGTTAAACTCATCCGGTTCACTAATCCATTTTAGGGAATGAAATCTGCCATCCTTAACATGGCTGGCCTACATGTGATTCCAGACC
The DNA here is from genome assembly GCF_021869965.1 of Rhincodon typus. Taxonomy (NCBI): domain Eukaryota; kingdom Metazoa; phylum Chordata; class Chondrichthyes; order Orectolobiformes; family Rhincodontidae; genus Rhincodon; species Rhincodon typus. The sequence continues at coordinate 97,779,209 of NC_063332.1, read as the reverse complement.
CCAGACCCACAGCAATGGGTATGCCTCTTAACCTAGCAAGCCATTCAGTTGTATCAAACCACTACAAAGTCAAAACATATGAATCAAAATGAACGAACAATCCGGTATCGAACTAAACGCCTAGAATGACAATGGCAAATCCACCACTGTTGCTGCTGCAAAGTCCTCCTGATAAACATCTCATGGCTTATGCCAAACATGGGAAAGCGATCCCGCAAACTACGCATAGTCATACTCATGGAATCAAATATTACAGACACCACCATCAGCATCTCTGGGAGGGACATAGCCAGCAGAGGTGGCAATGCACTGGGAAGGAGTTGCCCTGTGAGCCCTTAGCATAAACTCTGGAACCTACAAAATCTCATGGTTTCAGGTCAAAGATCGGCAAGGAAACCTCCTACTGATGGCCAACGTCTTTAGCTGATGAATCAGTACTCCTCCATGGTTAACACCACTTGGAGCAAGCACCGAGGGTGCAAGGGCACGAGAGGGCTTCAATATCAATCACTAAGAGTAATTCTCTAGCACCACTGCTGATGAACCTGGCCCTCAATGACATGCAGCTAGACTAGGTTTGCCTAAAGTATGAGGAAACCAACAAGAGGGAAAAACTTACTTCTTGTCCTCACCAAACTATCTGTCATAGATGCATCTGTCCATGCCAGTATCGGTAGGAATAACACCAAATAGTTCTTGTAGAGACGGTCCTACTTTTACATTGAAAATCCCCTTTTAGAAGTTGTGTGACACCAGTACCATGCTAAATATGCCAGACTTTGGATAGACTTAGCAACAATAAACTGGAAATCAATCAGGCACTGTTAGCCATAAACAACAGCAGAAATATATTTAACCACAATCGACAACATGATATATCTCCCACTCCACCATTACATCAGACCAGGGGATTGACTTGGTTTAATGAAGAGTGTAGGAGGACATATGAGGAGCAGCACCATGCATACTTAAAAATAGGGTTTCAAGCTGATGAAGCTACAAAACAGCCTAAGCAGCAAGTGATAGACAGAGTTAATTAATTCCTCCACCAAGGGACCAGATCTAAGCTCTGCAATCCTGGCACATCCAGTCATGAATGGTGGTGGCCAACTAAACAACTCACTCAAGGAACAGGCTCCACAAATATCCCCAACCTCAATGATGGGGGGTGCCCAGCACATCAGTACAAAAGGCATTTAACCAGATGTACCAAGTGGATGAACCATTTTGGCTTTCTTGTGATGTACCCAACATCTCAAAGGCTATGGAACCTTACGTCTTTCCAGCAATATTAATGAAGACATGTGCTGCAGAACTTGCCGCTCTCCTAGCCGAGCTATTCCAGAATTGCTACACCATTAGCATCCACTGACAATGTGGAAAATTGCCCAGGTCTTCTACGTGCGCAAAGAGCAGGACAAACCAACCTGGCCAATTACCAAGCTATCAATCTACTCTCGATCATCAGTCAAGTAATGGAAGGAAAGTCAACAGTGCTATTAAGCAGCACTTGTAAATGCTGATCATTGAGGTTCAGTTTGGGCTTCAGTAGGGCCACTTAGCTCCTAATTTCATTACAACCTTGGTCCAAATATGCATAAAGAACTGAACTCCAGAGATGAGGTGAGAGTGACTGCCCTTGTTATCAAGGCAATATTTGATTGAATGTGGCGTCAAGATCTGCTTACAAAATTGGAGTCAATGGGAATAAGGGGAAAACACCATTGTTTGGAATTATACCTAGCACAAAGGAAATGGTTATGGTTGGTGAAGGCAATCATTTCAGTTCCAGAACAGAAGTGCTGGAATTCCTCAGGATAGTGTCCTGGACTTAACTATTTTCAGCTGGTTCATTAATGACCTTTCTTCCATCAAGAGGTCAAAAGTAGGGATGTTCACTGCTAATTGCACAATGTTCAGTACTAGAAACCACAAACTCTATTCTTAACAGCACTGATGGTGTGCAAATACTCCTTTTGGACTGCAGTGGTTCAAGAAGGAAAGTAGAAATTAGGAACAAGAGCCGGCAACTTCAGCCCTTTGACCTTGCTCAGCCATTTAACATGATCATGGCTGATCTTATCCTGGTTTCAACTCCACTTTCCTGCCAGACCCTCATAGCCCTTTATCCCACTTTTCATCGGAAACATATCGACTTCTGTCTTGAATCTGTTGATGGTTCTCCCTCCACTGCATTCTGGGGCAGTGAGTTCCACAGATTCACAACCCTCTGAGAGAAGTAGCTTCTCCTCGTGTCAGTTTTGAAACTACCTCGTCTCACTTTATACCTATAGAAACCCTGCATTCACTCACGCAGAGAAATAGGACTAGGCAATGAGTACCCACATACCATCAGTGAATATGTTTAAAAAAATAAAAATGATGGAATGTGAAATATATTTCCTTTAAATATCACAACTAGCTCACAGTTCAATTGTAGTTTATTGCAATAGTCAGATAGTCTCGCATTTGTACAAAACAATTGTTTTGATACTGACACTGTTGTTTCAAGTATTTTTTACCCCCTTTAAAGTTGCTAACACATTTTCCCCATGCTCTGGTACATCAAATATTAATACTTCATGTGTGACCTTCAATGGAATCATTAGCAGGAAGCTGCTTATCATCACATGCCACAGTATGTGTATAGCTGCTCCCATTCAAATTTGGGTCCATGTTCTCCCCCAGGATAGTGTACAAAAACAGACCATATAACTTCCTTGGAGCTGGCAGGATTCAACACAGGAACTTAGAAATTGTTGTAGGCCATTCTGCCTATCAAGCCTACCCATTCCATTCAATTAGGTCATGGTTGATCCTGTACCTCAATGTCATTTTTATGCATTATTTCAATATACTTTAATGTTTTAGTCTCCAGAAATCTATCAGTTTTTGTCTTGATCCTGCTCACAGATTAAACTTCCACAATCCACCGGGTTAGATTATTTCAATAAAAACCAAAAGAACTGTGGATGCTGTTAATCAGGAACAAAAATAGAAGTCGCTGGAAAAGCTCAGCAGGTCTGGCAGCATCTGTGAAGAAAAAGTCAGAGTTAATGTTTCTTCACAGGTGCTGCCAGGCCTGCTGAGCTTTCCAGATCATTAGATTATTTCAACATTTCACTGAGTTCTCAGAGTGAAGAAATTCGCCCTCACTCTGTCTTAAATGACTTATGCTTATTCCAAGATTATGTCTCCTCGTTCAGGAGTCACCAGCCAAGGGAATCATTCTATCTACTTTCACTTTGTCACATCTTGGAGAAATTTTATCAGTTTCAATGAGATAACTTCTCATTCTTTTATATTCTTTTGGAATACAGAACCCGTTTTCTCAACCACCATTTGTAAAACAAGCCTGACATTCCAGGGCCTAACCTGGTGAACCCACATGGCCTTCCCTCTATGAGAAGTATTCCTTACCTTTGATAAGGGCACCAAAACTGTACACAAGGCTCAATTGCAACTGCAGCAAAACATCTTTACTTCTGTACGCAAATCCCTTTGAAATGAAGGCCAATGTAACATTTCCATTCCTAATTGCTTGTTGCACCTCTATGCTAGCTTTTAGTGTCTCATGGACAAGGTCACCCACATTTCTTTGTGTAGTGATTGGAATGAGGTTGTCTAGGTGGATCGCATTGAATGTGAGATCTCTGACTGGGTTTGTGAACTTGGGCCAATCAGGGAGTCCTGTCAAAACTAAAACAGATGGTGGTGATGGAGGAAACAAAAGGGTCATCACAACCAAAATTGAGACCTTTCTCGACCCAATAAGACTAGATCAGAGTAGAAGATGGCATATTATTAAGAGGAACAAAGGAGAGATTGTCTTGAACAAAGGTCACTGCCAGACTGTCTGAACTCCACCAGGGTCATCCAGGGGTTTCCAAAATGAAGCTGTTGGTGAGAAGTTATGTCCAGTGGCCAGGATTGGATACAGATATTGTTGTGTTGGTAGGACAGCACCCAGAGTGCCAACAAGGGCAAAAATTACCACCAGCAGCTCCCCTAAATTTGTGAGAATGGCCGGGCAAACCCTGGACTCAGTTACATGTTGACCATGCTGGTCCTTTCGTGGGCTTTATGTTCTTGGTCATTGTGGACACCCATTCAAATTGGTTGGATGTGCATAGAGTTCATTCATTAAACTCAGGGATGATGATTGAAAAGCTGTGAGCATTGTTTCCAATATGCGGACTCCCTGAAGTATTGGGCACGGACAACGGAGCATCATTTACCAGCAGGGAATTCAGATACTTCCTAAAGTCAAATGGCATTTAGCATTTTTGGACAGTTCCACACCACCCACCATCCAATGTCCTGGCAGAAAGGGCAGTCCAAATATTGAAAGCAGGCTTAAAGATACAGTCTACATCTTCACTTGATACCAAACTGTGCCGTTTCCTGTTTGATTATGGGACCACCTCTCATGCAACTACAGGGATAGTTCCAGCAGAGTTGCTAATAGGGAGAAGACTCTGCACCAGGTTAAATCTGATATCCTGGACCTGGTGGGTGGGGGTGGGGGGTGGGGGGCGGTGAACTGGTATCAGGAATGTCAATGTTGGCCATGTGCCTCCTCGAAGTAGGACACACAGTTTTCTTCAGGGGACAAAGTTTGGTGCCAAAACCACAGAAATGGCTCTGTATGGGTATGAAGCAAGATCAACACAAAGTCAGATCCAATGACATACAAAGTTTGGGTAGTTGAGGTGGTCCTGAACAAACATTTGGTTCACATGAAACCTGCCACCTCACAAACTGGGCAGGAGCAAAACAAACACGGCCCCTCAGAACAGCTGGAAAGGCTGTCAGAAACCATGGTTTCTCCTCCTCCATCTAGTTCAAAGAAACCTCAGAGTCCGAGATGGATGCAGCCTATGTTGCAGCCTCAAAACCATTACAGCCTGAAGAATTTCTTTGGAGGTGTTCTGTGCACAAGAGATGGGCTATGGTCTGGTATACACTACCCGTATTCCAGCAGGAGTTGGAGGAACCAGACCTGGTGAAAAAACATCCCAGGAGAAGCTACAAGAAATAGAATGGGCCTACATCCCCAGACTTTTGAGGGGGTGGGGGGTGGGGAATGTAGTGATTGGAACAATGTTGACCAGGTGGCTCTCATTGAGTATTGGGCTGTTAACCTGGGCCAATCAGGGAGTTCTGGCTGACAGATATAAAAAGGAGTGTCAGAGAGTCCACTCATTCTAGGTGCCTGGTCAGAGTCCATGTACTGTGCACATGTAAATAAAGGGTGACTTGATGAAGGGATACCAGCCTCCCTGGAGTAATTTCACTTTGAATATGTGCACTTTTGAACCTCTCATCATTTAAGAAAGATTCTGCACTTCTGTGGTAGAGATAAAGGCACAGAGTGACCAAGGTTGAGAAATAAATAACAAAGGATATCCTACATTCTGGAAAGATAGGCAAAAATGAAAAGGCAATGGAATAGCATTCTGAATAAGGCTGAGGCCAGTATATTAGTGAAAGGCCCTTCAATCCAAGGATCAAGGTGTAGAATCATTTTGGGTTTAGCTAAGAAGCAGAAAAGGAAAGCAAACATTGGTGGGAGCTGTTAGTAGAACAACAAATTTCTGATCATCAGCATGCTATGATTCAGGAGGCTAGAGATGTATGTAATGTGAGTAATATAGTAATAATTTATTCTTGATCAGTAGAAGAATGAAGGGTTATGAGTAAAGTGCAGGAAAGTGGATTTGAGGAATGTTGGATCAATCATGATCCTATTGAATGGCAGAACATAGGGATTTGGATTCTTCATGCATGAATCAAAAAAAGCGAGCATCCAAGATCAATGTGTAATAAGAAAGGCAAATAGAATGTTGTCTTTTATTTCAAAGGAAATGGAATATGAAACTGGTGAGTTTCTGTTAAAGCTATACAAGGCACTAGTCAGACCATAGTCTGAAATCTGTGAACAGTTTGGGATCCTTTTCTAAAGAAAGATATACTGGTATTGGGGGCAGTCCAGATCACGTTCAATAGACAGATAGCAGTTATGGACTGTCTTATGAGGAGAGGTTAAGTTGGGCTTATACTCATTGGAATTTGGAAGGATGAGAGGCAACCTTTTTGAAACATACAAGATTGTGAGGGGACTAACCAGGGTCAATAAGGGAGGTTGTTTCCTTTTGTACAAGAACCAAGGACCAGAGGGCATAATGTCAGAATAAGGCTTCACACATTTAAGAGGGCGGTGAGGAGGAATTTATGCTCTCAGAGGATAGTGAGTCTATGGATTTCTATACCACAGAGGACTAGTAAGGTTGTATCATTAAGTATATTCAAAGCTGAGATAGATAGATTTCTAATCAGCAAGGGAATTGAGTATTAAGGGGGAAAATGCAGGAAAGTGGAGTTGAAGATTATCAGATCAGCCATGAATTCATTGAATAGTGGAGCAGACTCAATGGCTGAATGGCCTACCTCTGCTCCTACATCTATGGTATTATGGTTTTAAGCTTTAATGAGAAAGCACTAATTAATAATCTTGCTGTGAAGGAATCTTTGGGAAATAATGATCATAATATGAGAGTATTTTTCATGAAGTTTGAACATAAAAGAGTTAACTTTGGGCCTTAAATCTGAATGAAGGGACCTACGAAGTTATGAGAGGCAGGTTGCTTATGGTGAATTGGTAAAATATACTAAAATGTTTGACTGTTAATGGACAATAGCTATTACTTAAAGAAATTCTACAATGTCTACAAGAGGTATATATTCCTTTGAGGGAAAGGGAAAAATAAATCAACAATGGTTAATGAAAAAAAAACAAACACTGTATTAGAACAAAGGAAGTAACTTATCAAAATGCCAAAAATAATGGTAAACTTAAGGATTGGGAGTAATTCAGGATCCAGAAAAGAAGGACCGAGAATCTGATAAGGAAAGGGTAAACAGAATATGAACACAAGATAATGATTAACGTAATTGTGAACTGTAAAAACCTCTCCTGATATGTGACAAGGAAAATGGCTAACAGTCAGAAAGCTGAGATTAAGAAAAAATGGATCATTCTTAGGATGACTTTCACTATGGATACCACAAAACCCAGTGCTGGGTCCATGATTATTTACAATCAATATAAATGATTTGGATGTAGGGACAAATTGTAATTTCTCCAAATTTGATGCTGACACCAAACTGGATGGAAGAGAGATGTGAGGAGGATGCAACGATGTCTGGTGAACCAGCTGCAACATGTCTGATGAGCCTTTATTGGATTGCCTTTATAGCAATAACAGCTTTCTTGAATAAGGTGAACAGAGCTTCACACTGAGTATTCCACGCTCAGTCTAACCAAGCTTCTTATACAATTGAAGCAAGACTTCAATACTTCTGTACTCAGATCCTCTTCAGAAGAAAACTGACCAGATGCACGGGGGAAACGAAGCATAGACTTGGCGACTGCTTCGCAGAACATCTATGTTCTGCTCGCAAAAAAGACCCTGAACTATCTGTTGCCTGCCACTTCAATGCACCACCCTGCTCTCTGGCCAACATCTCTGTCTCCGGCTTGCTACAGTGTTCCAGTGAAGCCCAGCGTAAGCTGAGGAACAACACCTCATTTTCCGCTTGGGGATCCTACATCCCTCTGGACTCAATACTGAGTTCAATAATTTTAGGGCCTAAACTCTCCCATGTCCCAGCCCCCCACCCCAAACACCAGGCCTTGTTACCACATAGCCTGCCATTACACACCCCCTGTTGTTAGTCACTAACTGTCCCCATTAACAACTGTTCACCCTCCCAGCCTGATCGTTAGCAACTCCTTTGTCTGTCCAACTGTCTTTCTCTCTCTTTGGGCTCTATCCTACTGTTTACTCCCTACCCCACCCACCTCCCTATTTTCTGCGTATAAACTGACGTTTTCCATCAGTTCTGAGGAAGGGTCACTGGACCCGAAACGTTAACTCTGTTTTCTCCTCCACAGATGCTGCCAGATGCTGAGCTTTTCCAGCAACTTTGTTTTTGACCAGATGCACTGGTCTTCCTAAAATTTGCTGCACCTGCATGTTAGCTTTCAGTGACTTATTGACAAGGACACCTAGGTCCCTTTTGCATATCTACACTTTCCAACCTTTTTCTATTTAGGAAAGATAAAGGAAAGGTGATTAAAAACCCCAATGGATACATTTCTTTCTGTTTCCAGCTGGAAATTCAGTAAGTCAATACGTATGATGTGCCAGGTCTAACTTATGCAGGTCAAATATTACAGTTGTTAAGAATGGTGGGTGGGCAGGCAGCATTGTAGCAACTTATTACAGCTCATCACTATGAAAGAATGTCATGACAGTAAAAAGCCTCTATTAGTTTTCAGACTGCAAATCACTCAGTCAATGGAAATAAACTTATTATAAGAGTCAGGAGATAGTCAATATTGGCATCTGTTAAGGAGAGAAAAAACATGGCTTGACTGGTTTCCCATCAAAATATTGGTCCCAATGTAGCAGAAATGTGCCATTATTACACACTGGAACTCTGTACTGTCCCCCTGCCAGCAATAACTATAATTGTTACTCTTTAAAAATTTTGCCATCCTGATGAATTCGTTTCTGTGCACAGTCGGTGATTTTACTGTGCCTTGTACGCATGATGGTTTCAGAGTAATGGAAAATGTGATAGTGCGATGTTAGAAATGGAGAAATTAAGAAGGGAGAACTTCAAGCTGAGAACGCTGATAACATCAAGATGTGGATATTCTCCACATGGTGCTTTGCTCATCAGGAGCACATATTAGAAAATTGTGCACGCCCTGTGGTTTTCAATCTAGTAAAATGAAGGGAAAGAAAATGATGGCAAGCACACCTGAATTTCCCCATCCAAACCTGTCACATGAGCATGTCCTACTGTTCTGTCAAGCCATCCTTCACCTGAGTGCCTGAAGTGAGTACAGTACATTGGAGCAATTGAGTCTGCATCTTCTCAAGGCCTTGCTCAATTTACTGGGCCATCAACTGCAACCCTTTTAATCAAATTCATATGATTTCTACCCAATCTCTCCAATCAAAGATAGTTAAATAAAACTTTGGGTTAACATGACTACTGTTCTCTATACATACACTTACTTCTGGTTTATTCTGATCTGTAGAAATCTCAAAATGTTGACATTTGTGAAATCAAAATTAAAGTGTCATTCATTGCTCTACATGAATGCATTTTCACTTATACATCTTAGATTGATGTAGGTACCTTCCCAACCCTGTATTTACGCTGACTCAATAATGCTGGCAGAAAGGAAAAATGAGACTTTGCTTGAACATAATCAACATTGGACCCACCCTGTGAGTTAAGAAGCATATATTAAATGATTATGTTTCTAATGCAACCTTTTATTAGGCTAAAAATTAGTAGGCACTGCTATTTCTAGCTTAAAGTATAAATATATATTTTTTTAATCAAAAATGTTTCTTTAAGTAAGTGTGGATTTTTCATGATTTTTCATGAATTATCTTTTGGGACTGAGACAGGAAGACAGCATCATCTACTATCACAAGGTTTAAGAAGTTCTTAAAATGCAAAGCATATATGCTGTAGATGAGATATATTAAGTAGAAATGTCCTTCTTGTATTGATTACCATCACCTTCATTGCTGTGACATTAGCTGTTCACCTGTAACCTGCCATAATAACAAGATCTTGCTTGTCAAATAATGTCACATGGTTTTTAAGCAGAAAGTTCAATCAAGGCATGAAACTTTCAAATGGGATAAAGTTCTTGTAGTCGTGAATTAACTTAAAATGTCTTCTTTAATGACTTTTGATTTGATTCAGATTTAAAATGTAAAGCAATCTACTGAACTACCTTTATTACTCACACAAAGACATGCTCCACTCTGTGCCTAATGTTTGACCACAAAAAAATGTGAATGCAATGTACCCAAGGGTATGAGGAGTCTGCAAATCAAATATTGTTGTTGCTCATGTCCCAAGTTTATATTTACCCTCTTCATAAATAATCCAAACCTCGAAATTGAAGGAACAATATTGAAATTTGTTGACAATATCAGGTTGATGGTCAGAGTAAATTTTGAGCAAGTTTGAAGTGAAAAGCAATCTGGTTCAATCCAGAAAAAATGTAAAGCCATACATAAGAAGATGAAAACACAATCTATTTTTGATTGTAGAGCATAGGGTTATTGGTTTGCAGAGAGAAGCTATTAAAGTTGGCAGTGAAACTAGTACATAGCACAGCGCATGCAATCCTAATGTAATATATCAGATGGATTGCTGGGGAGTTAGATATCCCTCCATAGATTATCACCATTATATTTCTTCCAGTGCTTACACAGCTCTTCAACAGTTGTGCTGCAAACAGGAAATCCATCCTATTAAAATACAAAAGCCAGGGAAAAGTGTTGAATTTTAGGTAAGCCCATGTTTTGGCCACAGTGGTGTACATTTGAAAGGGAGTTGGCCTGATGTCCTCAAAACTGGTCCAGATGTAGAGTACCGACAGTGTGGAACCAGGCAATTCGGCCCAACAAGTCCATGCCAACCCTCCGAAGAGCATCCTGCTCCCTATTCTATCCCTGTAACCCTGCATTTCCCTTGGCTAAATGCACATAACTTACACATCCCGATCCGCCTAACTTGCACATCTTTGGACTTTTTTTTAAACTTACAATAATGCCCAATTATACCCAACCTTCCAATACTGAAAGTGGGGCATGTCTTTTTTTTAATATAGCTCTTCCAATAGGAAGGTTACTGTTGTAGCAGTATAGGTAGGAGATGTTTGTCAAGACCTTACAGAGTTCCCTGCATAACTGACTCCTTAGCAATTGTGCTGGAAGCTGAAACTGAGTCGGTGTTGGAGACTTTAGCAGGTTCACATTGATTTAAGTTACTGAAGAAATATTAGAGGAATTAAAGCTGCTAAAACACCTGGATAACTATTAAACTGATGCCCTGACTCACTACTAAACTGCTTCAATACCTCACAGACAACTGATTGCCTCCTCTTGTGCCCAACCTCTCCAAATCAACATCAATCTCCCCACCCCTTGGGCGCCTTACCCTGTGCCTGATCCCCAATTCCTCACAATGCTCTCCCAGACCTGATTATCCTGCCCCACTCCCCTAACATGACTCTCACTGACTACCCAAGAATTCAAATGCTCACCCCAACTCTGATCCAACTGCAGCCCTCTGATTCCCAAGGTTATCTCCCCAACTGTAACCATACATGTTCTGGTAACCTCAGCTCCTCTCGCAAACAACCCTACCTTCTGATCCTAACATTCACTCACTTAACTGCTAGATTATCCAATCAACATCTGCTCCTCACCAATCTGTCATCCCAACCTTTCATGCAGCCATATCCCTATCCCACTAACTCACTTAGTATTTTCGCTCCTCTCAGTACATGTGAATGTAGCTTCAGAGCCTTTAAATCATGAAAATGGCATGAATAGTCATGGAAAAAGGGTTTGCTTTCAACTCTGATTCACTTTGCTGATTGTTGCATGTGTTCATGGTTTGGAATAGGCTGCTTCAGATCCTGGCCCAGGCATGGACATAGAGAATCCTCCAAAGGTAATTGATTTTCTGATTTTGGGACATTGACACAACAGTTCATGAAGTCTTATGGATCAGGTCAAACCTAGGCATCTAAGAGAGGCTGTGGGCCATCTGCAGTGACTCAATTCCATTCAACCACAATTAATAACCTTATGGCCCCCCCCATTCTATTTTTACCATCAAGCCAGAGAATCAGCCCCATTTCAATGGAGAATGCAGGAGGGTATGCCAGGAGCAGTATCAGGCATAACTAAAAATGAGGTATCAATCTTATGAAGGTATATTACAGGCCTGTTGTGTGCCAGCAGCAGAATTCTAAGTGGTAGCCCGATCCAAGTGATCCCACATGCAACAGATCCAATCTTAGTTCTGCTGTCCATGTAGCAGATAATTAAACATCTCACTGGAGGAGGAGGACGCACCACAAATATCCCCATCCTTAATGATGGGGAATCCCAGTACATCAGTGTAAAAGACAAGGCTGAAGCATTTGCAGATATCTTCAGCTGGTTGTGCTAAATAAATGGTCTATCTTGGTTTCCTCCAATAGACCCCAACCTCACAGATGCCAGTCTTCAGCCAATTCGATTCACTCCATGTGATACCAAGAAATACCTGAAGGCACTAGATGCTGTAAAGGCTATAAACTCTGACAATGTTCTGCAATAATTTGGAAGACTTCACCTAACCAAGCAGCCCTATTTGTCAATTGGATACAAAATTGTTTGATGGTAAGAGACAGAGGGTGGTGGTGAAGGGTTGTTTTTTAGACTGGACGCCTGTGACCAGTGATGTTCTGCAAAAATCAGTGCTGGGTCTACTGTTGTTTGTCATTTATATAAACAATTTGAATGAGAATTTAGGAGGTATGGTTCGTAAGTTTGCAGATGACACTAAAATTGGTGGTATAATCAACAGTAAAGGAGGTTATCTAAGATTATAAAGGAATCTTCATCAATTGGGCCATTGGGCTGAGGAGTGGCAATGCTGTTTAATTTGGATAAATGTGAAGTATTGCATTTTGGTCAAGCGGACAAAGGCAAGACTTATACAGTTAATGACAGGACCTGTGGAGTGTTGTTGAACAGAGAGTCCTAGAGATTCAGGTATATAGTTCTTTGAAAGTTGCATCAAAGGTAGACAGGGTGGTTGAGAAGGCATTTAGCATGCTTGCCTTCATTGCTCAGGTCATTTTTTATAGGAGATCGGATATCATGTTGCGGTTGTACAGGACTGTGGTGAGGCCTCTTTTGGAGTACTGTGAATAGTTCCAGTCGCCCTGCTTTAGGAAGGATATTATTAAATTGGCGTTCAGAAGAGATTTACCAGGATGTTTCTGAGACTCAAGGGTTTGAGTTGTAAGGAGAGTCTGGATAGGCTGGGACTATTCTCACTGGAGCATAGGAGGTTGAGAGGTGACTTATATAGAATTTTATAAATCATGAGGGGCATAGATAAGGTGAATAGCAAAGATCTTTTCCCTAGGATGTGGGAGTTCAACACCAGCAGGCATATTTTTAAGGTGAGAGGAGAAAGATTTATAAGGGACCCAAAAGGCAATTTTTTCACACAGAAAATGGTTTGAATGTGGAATAAACTATCAGGGAAATTGGTAGTCTTTTTCCAGGTTATACGTGGTGAGTGGAGTGGTACTGCAGGGATCAAGGCTGGGACGCCAGCTATTCACAATATATATGAATGATTTAAATGAGGGAACTAAATGTAATATGTCTTTGTTTGCAGACAATACAAAGCTGAGTGGAAAAATGTACTGTGAGGAGAATGCAGAGATGCTTCAGTGTGATCTGGCCAAGTTGAGTGAGTGGGCAACTACATGGCAGATGAAGTAAAATATGGATACATGTGAGGTTATCTACTTTGACAGCAGATTATTATCTGAATGGTGATAGATTGGGAAAGGGAGAGGTACAACAAAACCTGAATGTTCTTGCACACTACTGATTGAAAGTAGCATGCAGCTGATCACCAGCTTCTCAAGGGCAACTAGAAATAGAATATAAATGCTGGCCAGCCACTTCCCATGACTGAAACAAAAAAAATGTGCAGCAGTTGTTGAAGAAGGGAAATGGTATGTTGGCCTTCATAGCAAGAAGATTTGAGTCCAGAAGCAAGCTTGCTTTGTTGCAATTGTACAGAGCCTTGGTGAGATCATGCCTAGAGAATGGTGTGCAGTTTTGGTCTCCTTATCTGAGGAAGGATGTTCTGGCTAAGGAGTGAGTGCAGCAAAGATTTACCAGACAGATGGGATGGCAGGACTGATGTATAAAGAGAGACTGGACTGGTTAGGACTGTATTCACTAGAGTTTACAAGAATGAGGAGGATTCCCATAGAAGCCTGCAAAATTCTAACAGGCCAAGGCATGGTAAAGGCAAGAAGGATGTTCCCAATGATCAGGGACTCCAGACCTAAAGGTCACATTCTAAAGAAATGGGGACAGGTGATTTAGGAATGAGATGAGGAGGAATTTCTTCACCCAGACAGTGGTGAGCCTGTGGAATTCTCTGCCACAAAAAGTGGTTGAGGCCAAAACATTGAATGTTTTCAATAATTATTTAGATACAGTTCTTAGGGCTAATGGGATCAAAGGGTATGGGGGAAAAGCAGGAACAGGTATTGATTTGAATGTTCTGATGAAAGGTTATTGGGCCTGAAGCATTAACTCTGCTTTCTCTCAAGAAATGCTGTCAGGCTTGCTAGGTTTCTCTAGCAATTTCTGTTTTTGCTATTGATTTGGATGATCAGCCTATGGTCATATTTAATTGGTGGAACAGGCTGGAAGGGCAAAATGGCATAGTCCATTCCTATTTACTATATTTTATGTTTTTATCTTATTAACTGATCGATCAACCTTGAAGGGCCAAGTGGACCACTCCTGCTCTAAATTTGTATGTTTATAACAAACAAGAAGTCAGCAGGAACCTATGGGAAGACAAACGATGGGGAAGCAGCAGTCCAGGCCAAAGCCTTTACTTCGGACCTGGTAAGAAGTGCAGAAGAAGCAGTGTGGGCTAGAAAGGTCTTCAAGCCTGGTCTCAACTGGCAGTTACAGACTCCATGATAAAGCAATGATCTGTGGGATCATTCCCAGTTTGAACTGAAAAGTGAGTCTTTTTCAGAGTTCCATGAGTGAACTTTAGAACATTCCATCTGGCAAAAGAATAGCTTTAAAATAATGGTGCAAAAAGTTCTGAGAAGATGAGAATTAAAACTATAGGGTACTCACTGATCACAATGAGCACCGCCACCATAGCAACTGGACACCACATGGGGCAGCTTCAGTAGATATAATTCAATCCGAGTTTGCGCCACCTGGAATGCAATGAAGCAGAATTATGGTAATAAAAACTTTAATTTAAAAGCTAAAGCTGGTAGACTGTAATGGAAGATGACAAGAATTTTGAGGCTGCAATAAGAGTAGAATATCTACAACTTAAATCTTGGTCCTGGTGGGAAGTATTTTCTAAGGTTCTAGACACAAGACTCTATTTAGCTAAGTCAAGTAAAAACACATGCATTCTGTATTAGGCCATAAAAGATGGGAAATCATACATTTTTCTCTCTAATTTGGTAGCAAAAATACAAAAATCACCCAGTAATCAGTACAGCTATACGGTATTACTATGCAATAGGTTTAAAAACTTTAAAAGTAGGAAAAAAAAATCCAACATTGGTATACCACTCAATAGCATTAAAACAAGGACAATAAAACAACATTGTTATTTACAGATGTAAAATTCTTCACTGAAATCAGATTACAACAACATTGGGTTACTGCAGAATCTAAAAACTTTAAAGTCATAAGATTAATTATTCACTTTCAGAAAACATGATTGGAGCAACAATATTTTCTGAAAAATTTAAGATTAGAGATGCATCAAATAGAACATATGATTGGACATCTTGGGAAAAAAAAGCAGTTTTTAAAATACAAAATTGTTTTGAACAATATCACATCGCAATACATTAGGACAGTATTCATTGGGACAGATGGTGTTATAAATCACCAAAACTTAAATGAAGGCACAGATACCTTTAACCTGTTTTATAACTAATGGCAATTACATTAATCTGAGAACACACATAATTCTTGAAACAGCAAGATAACCTTATCACAGGAAAGCAACAGAATCCATCCGTCCTGTTTATAAAGTATAAATACTCTCTAAGGAGTCATATGAAAATCTAGCATACAAATTAAGCCATACAACAGAGCCTAAGAATCAATGTCTTTACTGTGGAACCAAAAACAAAAGCCTCCCAACCACAAGAGTGACACAGTTATCACAAAAGAATGCATCATCTTTAAAATGATACGTCACTTCCAGAAGATGTGCAGAAGTAGGACATATTTTCAGAGCAGCTAAAAGTCAAATGTCTACTCATATAGCAATGCTAATGTGATACAACCACTAGCATTAGAAAAATACCCAAAGCATTGTAGGGAGAATTGATAATCCAAATGATTTGAGTTTGTTAGATCTTGGTTACATCAATGGAACATTAAATTAATTTTAATCTTGATGTGGGGTGACAGTCATTGTCAAATCGGATGAATTCTGAAGAAACAGAATCCATAACTTACAGAGATGAAACTATATGGCCCAGGTGGAACAACTCTGAAGAATAAAGGTTACTCTCCTAAGACAGAGTATACAAAATAGTTGAGAATGGATCTATGATTTACAATCAACACTGTACGCTTTCGAGCCTGGATGCATGCCTTGGCCTCTACATCCTTGTGGTAGCAGAAGGTGTTCAACTAGTACAAAGAGATAGTAAACATGTGAAGAGAAAACAAATTGTTCCAAGTCTATCCAAACAGAAGAATATCTTGTCTACTTAAAAAAAGTGTTGTCATCCACGCGGTCAAACAGCAACTGGTAGAAAGTTTCATTAGATTTCTCAACCTCACGGTTGGGCACTAAAAGAAAATGGAACCTATTGACATGACCTAATTTGTCTTAAGACAATTATTTCATATTGCCAAGAAAAAGAAAATATGTGGCTATCATCATTCCATTCTTATCCTCACTGAAAAACCCTCAGATAATAGAAATCAGCAGAACTTGTGAACAAAAGCATTTTTGCTGACAACAAGAAAGACCAACACAATCCATTCACTGAGGAAGTGTGAACTAAATTTTTCAGACATGAAAACTGTCTACCAAACATAGCATTATTGCAGATCTGAATTTGATGTCAGATGATGTGATAAAATAAGTTCAAGAGGAACACTTTGATTCTTCATCTTCCAAAGCAGTCCTCCAGTCCCACTCAAGACCCAAAATGTCAGCTTTCCTGCTCCTCTGGTGCTGCTTGGCCTGCTGTGTTCATCCAGCTCTACACCTTGTTATCCCACTACTGAGATAGCTGTCTGGTGCATCAGTCCAACCATAGAAGGCAAATGATAATGTCCAACCTAACTGACAAGTTTAATTAAATAAGATAGCAAGATCTGCAGATGCTGGAGTCAGAATCAGTACAGTGTGGAGCTGAAGGAACGCAGCAGGTCAGGCAGCATCAGAGGAGCAGAAAAGTTGACATTTCGGTTTATACCCTTCATCAGAGCTGGCAGACCTCTGAACAAATCTATCAGCAAATTGTGACTATAGAGTTGTAGCACAAAATGATCTTAAGCCGCATCCTACTTCATGGAACCCACTCCAATATGCAATACTCAATTCATGATCCAAAAGGAGAAATTACCTGGCTCAGAAATCCATGATATTGTAAAGAAAGAAGTACTTGTTTCCTCAGAGCAGCTATCTTCCACAATGGGCATTCATGAGATTTCTCCAGATGTTGTTATGGGGCAAGTACCTGATTCAGCAGGGACAAGATCCTTGTAAAGGACATTCAGGAAATTAAGGGCCCTTCAGATAACACAATGGATCAACTCTTTTGGTTTGCAGAAACAATTTTGTTCATGAAAGATGTTCAAAAAATGTTAAACAAAGAATTCAAAGAACTGTGATAACAGTCAGAAGCACACAAAGAAATTGATACAAAGCCTTCTGAAGACCCAAAAAAATTAACTCTTCTTTCTCTACATAGATGGTGAATTACTGAATTTTTCCAGCAATTTCTGTTTGTGTATCAAAAAACATCTTCAGTAGAGAGATAGTTTAAAGAACACACAAGGTCAAAATCAGGATCAAAGTCATCACCCTCAAGCCAAAAAACTCTCTATATTTCAAGTCAAAGAGATTGGCAGAATAATGCAACCTGACCACCTGTACTTGTGAAGCCAGAGGCTTCAGAGATCTGGGATTGTGGGAGAAGTGAATGATACAAAAAATGAACAGATTTACCATCAGTTATTGATGGGATAAAACTTTTAGAGGTTTGTCATAATAAAAAAAAAAATTAGGTTTGAAATTTTTAATTTTAGAGACTGCATTTTAAGCTCCTCTCAGTCAGATGATGCCATACAGTCTTAGTTGGGGAAAACAGGAGATTAGATATGGATCTGAAAAGGGCCAGATCTGTCATTTATGTCTCCAAATTGTATTAAATAAATGTCTAACTAGCAAACGTAATTTGTACCTAATTGCTATCACGCAATAAACTATATCTAAGTCAAGAACCTCTTCTTGTTAAGACACACTCACGGTTGTTCCTCTACCACTGTAAACCAAACTGGTCCATAAAGCCAGTTAAAGAAAGTAGAATAGTGGTAGCATCCATCTGGCTACCTGGTGTTGATGACCTCTAGATCATAACCTTTTCTTTCTCCTCTCGGTCATTTAACTGAAGCTCATGAAATGAAATCAGTCAAATCTTACTCTGTTACTATTATGTGAGGAATGAATTTCCCATTGTGATTTCCTGCCTGAAAGCACTGGCAGTTAAAATGTAGCTTGTTACTTTTGAATTCACTGCAAGCTGCGCCTGATACCATCCAAATCAATTCTTACGCTCACATTTGTTAAAATTACTTACCATTTTATGAACGTTGTGTTAAAATGTCTCTTGCAACTTTTGAAAAGAAAAAGTTTCAGTGGTGTGGAGGAGAATTTTAAGCCCAAAAGTAGGTGCTTTTTATCAGGTGGATTGTTATTGATTTTTTTTAGGTCCAAAACCAGTACCAGCTCCATTTGGTGCCCTCCTATTTCCAGTTTTATTGGAGGGATGGGCACCGGAGGTTGGCAAATAACCATGTTCAGGAAGCAAGTTGTTCACTTAAAAATTTGAAAGAGACTGTGGGCGTGAAGATTGTATCTTTGTTTCGGGTTTAACCCAGCCTTTGGGAAATCCTAAACCAAAAGGAGGTGAGGATTGCTACATGGAAAATGTAGAGGAAAAGTTTATTTATACCATTACTCTAAGAATAGCTACAAAGCATGTGTGAAGGATCAATTTAAGAGTGACATTAGACCACATGCAACTGGAATCTATAAGTCTTCAGCAGCATATTCTATCTGAGCATGTCTTGTAAAGGGTTTTGTTTAATAAAGCCTGTTACTATTCACTCAGAGATCAGACCATACAGTGATGTCACCTGCCCTAATCTGTCTCCCATGATCACTCTCTCATCCTCTAAATTGTACCGTACCAACTACCTCCTTCATAAAACGTACTCATAGACTGCAGCCTCTCCTCCAGTGTTCCTCATCAACAAGGAGTTAATTACTCTGGCTTTTCGTTGGGGATCATACTGAAAAGAACATACATTGGGGAATTTAAACTCTCACAATACTGAGTTTCCCCAACCATAACACCCCAATGCTTGGAACTCCCAAACCACTAACAATCAGGGTCATTGTATCTATACCTTTATGAGACAAATTGAATTACAACCCTTTACTCCGAATACTTGCTTTCAATTTAATCAGTTTTGTATTAAACAGCCATAGCCATGTGCTCCCAAGCTGTGTATAAATCAAAATAAACAGGTTTTGGTAATTAAATGCTTGCCAATGCAAGTAAGTGAATCAACACTCAGGTTAGCATATTTGCATACAAATTATGAACAAATTCTATCTGTTAAAAAATGTGTAACAGCAGTTGTAATATTACCATTCCATTAAAAATATCCAGCTGCAACTAAAGTAGTTATTCATGTCGGCATCCAAAGTGTTTTGATGCGGCTATTCATGCAAAAAATATTTCTAAAGTCATAATGTGGATTAATGATGAGCCTAATGCTTAGAATTCCTACAGAGCTGAGCCTCTGAGCAGCATTTCACCATTTCCGTGTAACCCTGCATTTACCATGGCTAAGCCACCTAGACTATGTACACCTGGATACGATGGGCAATTTAGCATGGCCAATCTACCTAACCTGCATATCATTGTGGCTGGGGGAGGAAACTGGAGCACACAGAGGAAACCCATGTAGACATAAGGAGAATGTGAAAACTCCACATAGACTGTCATCTAAGGCTGGAATCAAACACAGGTTCCTGGTGCTGTGAGGCAGCAGTGCTAATCACCGAGCCACTGTGCTGCCCTAAGACACCTCTGCAATTCCACTCTGCCACTTGAGATACGCTTTCTCTGCAAACCTCCAGAAAATGTTGGATCCAGGCAATAAGAATTGGAAATTGGACTATTCTATACATGCAAGCTCTTTTTTTTAAAAAAAAGCTCATTAAGGAGTTAGTACTAAAGCTGATTTCATATCTTATAATGGTTGCTTTAAAAATTAAAAATTGACATTTTTTTTGGTTTTCAATATAAATCATTGATATCCTAATTCAATTGACAAATAAATTTGAAATAGAAAAAACCTCCACCCAATGCAACACAATACTGTTCACATGACTTCCTACCCAAGCAGCTTATTTGGAGACACATCAAACCCAATTCTCTGCATCTGCTCTGACCTCTGGAGACAATGTCCATCAAGAACTTTACTGGTTCAATCAACTATAGCTAGCCTTTATTCCTTTCCACTTCCCTGCATGTTATTAATGAATACTTGATGATATTTATTGATGAATTTGTCTTGGATATTCCAGCTGGATTGAAACCAGCAGTGTAGTCTCTGGAGAACCACAGATTGTGCCAAGTATAAGGATATTGCTCCAGCTGCTTTCTATAACATTAGACAAATTCTGAGTTTGCTTGGTGGATCTAAATTGAAAAAAATATATATCTATATACAAACATTTCTATTCTAGATACTGTTCCAACATCAACATGATTGATCTTCAATAGGATAACATTTTACATTAATCAGGTAAGGCATGGTAATGCTGAACAAATATGATGAGATGCTGGTTGAATAAATGTAACTGTCATGCAGTCTAATGGTCCACAATATATTTGACCTCATTATCTTGTGTCTATAGATTTTCTAGCAGTCATACGTTATAGTAATTTCTGAAAGGTTTACTTTCAACTTCTTTCCCAAGATGAAAACCCAGTTATCTATCACATTTAGACCATAGAAGTAGAGAAGCAGTGCTAGAGCAGTTCAAAACTACAGCACTGCTGGCTTTCCAGAGCTCTGCATTTCACTTTGTTTCAAATAATTTTTTTTCCATTTTTCGCTAAGACATGAAATTGTGGATTTTATAATAATGCCCGAAACAAAGCATTCCATGTTCCAAAATATCTCTAAGTAAAGAAATTTTTCTTATCCTTTATATTCACTCTCTTCACAATAATTTAAAAGTGATGTCTCCTCATTGTTGGTTCCCCAATTCCAAGAGATGATCTTTCCAAATTCACTTTATGAATAGAGAGTTTGAAAATTATGATTGGTTTTAAGCCTCCCACTAAGCTCCTGTAAAAATGTTTATGGTATCACTGCTTGGTCCTTATATGTTAATTGCCCAACACTGACGTCATCCCTGGTAAATCAACACTATCGTTTCTTTACATCTTTAATGGAATGCCCAAAACTGTACGCAATACTCTAATTACAGACTACACAAGGCTTTGGATAAAGGGTACAATTTCAAACACTTGAGAAGACACAAAACTTGGAAGTAATGCAAATTGTGAAGAGAATAGTGAAAGGATTCAAGAGAACTCAGCTTCATGGAATGTGCGGACATGTGGCAAAAGCAATGGGACTGAGCAATATGAAGTGATACAATTTGGTTGAAAGAATGAGGAGAGTTAATAGAATCTCATGTGTAAAATTTCAAAGGTGATATAGGAACAGAGACACCTTGGGAGCTGTATGCACAAATTGTTGAAGGTGGTAGGCAGGTTGGGAAAATGGCTGAAGAAAAGGTCAACAGGATGTTGGGCTTGAGAGAAGAGACACAGAGTCCAAAAGCAAAAAAGTTATGATAAATCCTTATAAAATACTGGTTCAGCCTCCATCCCTCACCATCCTCCTTTGTATATATATCACCATTCTTTCAGTATCACAGGGTCAAAACCTCAGAACTCCTAACAGCATTGTGGGTGTGCCTGTACTGACCAGACTGTAGCTGTACATGAAAACAATTCGCCACCAACTTCTCAAGGGTCATTATGATGTCAATGGTTTCAAGATGGCGACTGAGTGGCAGCGCTGCCTACAGGCTTTTGCCTGGGGCTTCAGCCTCTCCCATTTGCTTTCTTTCTTTTTCTTTTCTTTTTAATTCTGCTCTTTTTCTTTCTGTTTTTCTTCTCTTTGGCAGGTTAGTTGGCGGCATCGGTGCGGCAGCTAGAGCAGGCTGTGCACAGATTGGCGGCAGCATCCCAGCAGTCGGAGGCTGATGGCGACATCAGGGAAATCCTCGCCCGGGGCTGATGGCGATATCAGGGACATCCTCGTTTGGGGCTGACGGCGACATCAGGGACATCCTTGCTCGGGGCTGACGGCGGCATCAGGGACATCCTCGCTCGGGGCTGACGGCGACATCAGGGACATCCTCGCCCGGGGCTGATGGCGATATCAGGGACATCCTTGTTCGGGGCTGACGGCGACATCAGGGACATCCTCGTTCGGGGCTGACGGCGGCATCAAGGACATCCTCGCTTGGGGCTGACAGCGGAGGCAGCAAAGCTCCTCCAGTGATTGGAGGCGGTGGCTGCAGCAGACTCTTCAAGATGGCAGCACCAGCAAGGCAACTTCTCAGAGGAGGACAGTTGGAGTGGCATTCTTGACATGGTGGTGGCCTGGCCTGGCAGCAGAGCCAAGGACTCCTGGTTGCAGTCATAGTAGGCCCAGAGCGGGGATTCCTGATTATTGGCAAGGTGGTAGTGGAGCTGGGGACCTCAGGCTGTGGGGTGAGGTGGGCCCAGGTGGTGAAGAGATGATGCCTAAAGAGTGGTGACTTCCATGGTGGTGGGTATGGTGCAGACAGTGGCGAGGCAATGGAGGAGGGGTGGCAGCACAGACATCGCCGGTGAGCTGCCTCAAGACTCACGGTGGAGACAGTGGAACAAGGATAGACTCTCTGTCAGTTATATCTCTTTGTTCTTTTTGTTCTTAAACTATTCAAAATGTAAATCTGAAATAGACAGATGTTTGATCTGCCTATGAAGGTGAATGAAGAGCAGGTAGGAAATTGGGAATGAGGCAGAAGATCAGCCGTGATTGTATTATATGGTGGAGTAGAACTGGGGGTCTATGCACTTGTACATCTACTTCTTACAATCTTAAAATGGAGAGTTTGTGAAACAAAATGATTACAGATCTTTGCTTTGAAATCTCTGGAAGTAGGATAAGTTCTTACTTGTTTTTACAGTCTGCTTTAAATACTACACTTGTTTCTGACTGCTTCTCAAAGGGTTGGAGCATTGTTGAATTACTGGACCTCCCAATCCCCTTCAATTAACATCAGTGATAGTCAGAAGGAGGGATTTTTTTTATGAGTATCTATTCTATGTTTCTTCTCATTTTAGAACAGGCAAGGACTGCAAGACATTTTTGTGTGTTCATGCTACCTCTAACTGTCATTGGAGAGCATGGAGTCGCTGTAAATTATAACAGTGAAGAGTGTTCCTAAGCTGTCAGGATTCACCTTGCATATTCTACTGGTATGGTGGTCTCAGAAGGATGAATGGAAGTTTGGCTTGCATTCCTGTCTGGGAGATTGTGGGTCATACAGGGGAAGTCCTTGGGTAGTTTGGAATTAGCCCATTGAGTACACACTGACAGTCTGAAGAGCATCCCACTCAGATCCCCTCCCTACCCTATCTTTGTAAGTCCACATTTCCTATGGCTAACCCACCTAGCCGACACATCCCTGAACACTATGGGCTATTTAGCATGGCCAGTCTACTTATCCTGCACATCTTTGGCCTGTGGGAGGAAACCTGAGTACCCAGAGGAAAAACCCACACAGACACAGGGAGAATGTGCAAACTCCACACAGTCACCCAAGGGTGGATTCGCACCCGGGCCCCTGACAATGTAAGGCAGCAGTGCTAAATACTCCTGCAAGACATTTTGTTGAACCTTTAAGAAGGAAAGCTGAATGTTAAGATTAGATAACATTTTTTCCCTTGAGACTAAGGAATCATACACTGAAATGGAAGGTTGTGCTGAAATGCCATGAAACTTCCAGCTGACAGCATAGCTATTAAGTTAAAAACAGAAATTGCTGGAGAAACTCAGCAAGTCTAGAAGCAAATGTGAAGAGAGAAAGCAGTTCAGATGAGAAGCCACTGGACTCGAAATGTTAACTTTGCTTTCTTTCCACAGATGCTGCCAGACTTGCTGAGTTTTCCAGTAATTTCTGTTTTTGTTATAGAGCTCCTGCATCCATAGTTCTTTGTTTTGTTTTAGTATTTAATTCACTGCTACATCTCTTCAAGGTATGTCACCTTGAAGAAGTTCAGCTCGTCCCTCAGGCAGGATTTCCATTTTAATCTTTCCTCCTGTTCACCATTGTTACCTTTATTTTCTCTCCTAGGATTTGACAAAGTCTTTGTCAAAACTCACTTCCATAACCACATCTCATTCCTTAATGAGTTCAATTGAAGAGTTACCAGACTCAAAATGTTAACTTTGCTTTCTCTCCACAGATGCTGGCAGACTTGCTGAATTTCTCTAGCATTCACAGCTCTTTGTTTTATTTTAGCTACTACAACAGACATCTGGTGATAGCAGCAACCAGTGACCTTGTCATTTCCAGCAACAAAAGCTGAGTAACTCTTTCTGAGCTATGTAGGAGGTAAGTATTTAATCTCCTCACTTGTCATACCTGCAGAGTATATAGTGTGCCAATTTGCTCTATGGCAAGATAAGGCAAATGAAATCAGCAAATTATGTAAGAAATATAGGAAATCGAGGTTGTTAAAATAGAGCAAGAGAGTTCAGAGTTTTACATGGAAGTAGTTGCTGCGGAGGGAGCTGTGGAGCCAGGTTCACAAAATGTCAAGCTTTTATTTGATTTATTTGATTTGATTTGCTATATTATCATCACATGTATGTAGGTACAGTGAAAAGTTTTGTTCTGTGTGCAGTAAAGGCAGATCATACCGTACAAAGTGCACAAGGGTGACAGAACAGGGCGAGGAATACAATGCTACAGCTGCTGAGAAGGTGCACAAAGATTGAGATCAACATTAAATTTAAACTTCGAGAGGTCCATTTAGTTAAAGTACCAGCCTGAATAAATAGTTCATGGAAGTATTTCTTTAAAAGAGTAATGTGCATACTGGTGTCCATGGGGTCAAAGAACAAATGACAGATGTCCAGTATGTCAATTGTCTGCCTTGCTGAGCAAGTGGATACTTTTTTATAGCACTCTGTCATGTTGCAGTGAGGATTGTACCATCCAGTGATAATGCCACAGCTGTTCATGTGGCACAAGTGTATTTCTGGGTGGCTCAGTGTCACCATAACTCATAATAAAATTTATTGAATTTGGTTACAAAAATCAGAGGGGGCATCCTTGGCAATTATTTAGTTTTATTTGGTACACGTTAACATTTGCGGTCATCAACAACTAATTCATCTTCCTCAACGGCCAAACCACTGCAAATTGCTTTTTAGCATTCACTTCTTCTGGCTAAGATTTAAAGAACAATCTTTGGCCAAACAAGTAAATATGATTTGGAATGCTTTGCCTCAGAGTGTGGTTGAAGCATATTCAATTGTGGCTTTCAAACAGAACAGAGTAAGCACCTGAGGAGAAAACTAAGTTGCAGGGTTATGGGAAAGGGCAGGGAAGCAGGCCAAACAGAGTTGCTCTTGTAGAGAACTGACACGGGCACAATGGGCCAAATGGCCTCCTTCTGTGCTGTGACCATTCTATGATTCTACGAAAACTGGATTTGTATGAGTTCAAATAAAGTCTGTCTGCGCAGTGGGTAACTCTTCAAATATTTTCCCAAGACCAATACATGGAATAAATTAATCTTTGATCTCTCAGTTTCTTTCTTGAAACACAACTTTTGCTAAACATGTTTTAACATTGCACAATTTCCCCCAAAGTACCTTTTTTTCAACTCTTTCTTTTGGAATTCTGACAATTGCTCTCAAAGGCCCTTCATATTTGAATATTCTATGGAGTTACTATCAAATTCCATGATTCTTTAATAACCTTTTGATGTTTATTAATATAATTTCATCATAGAAAAATTCAGGTGTGGATCCAAATGATAATTTGGGCAGTGGATAATTATTATGTTCCAGTGTAAATGATTGAAACCTAAGACATGACTGTATCCTGACAATAAGTCACAATGATCTGTTTGAACAGGGTGAAAAATAATTCTTCAAAATGCAGTTAATTGATTTCTAAAGTTATTTTCTTCCATTGCGTTATATTTCTAGGTTCTCAATGCATAAGGAAGCTGCCTTATCTCATGACTACAAACCATGCCGTGATTAAATTAGTGAAGACGATTTTGCTGACTGCTATTACATTTGGTTCCATATTAGATATTCTCATAGTTCAATAACTCTGTCCTCACTTGCAGATTCTGAGTTCCGTACATCCACAAGTTTACCTTTATTACCCAGTAGGTAGAAACAGGCTACCATATGAATTGGAGATTATAAAAAACTCCACATCCTTATTGTGTGACCCAGAAATGAAAATCTCACATGTCAGCTTGCATGTCAGCTCTTCCTACCTTGAGATAAAAATGCATGTAAAAAATGATTGTTTCAAGGATCCTTCTGAATCAGCAAGCATGGAGTTCTAACATCCAGCAGAAGACTTTTTTTTCCTTTTCTTTCTCTCTCTCTGTCTCTTTGGGAAAAAAAAATCTTAGCAGTCAGAGACAGGAATAAACCAAGACATTATCAAGGAGAATCTAGACAAGGGTCAGGCAGAAACTAATGAATGACACGAGCAAGAGATAAGCTGTAAAGTAACCTTAAGGCAGTGTATAGGAGAGGGATAGGATTTACCTTGAGGTGACTGGATCAATAGGATTGTACAAATGATTAATATGGAGTAGCCACAAGCTTCTTGAAATGAAGTACATAGACAGGTGCTCAGGCAGCATTCAGCCTTCCACAGTAACAGGAAGACCAGGTGAGAATTTCCTGGTTCAGAGAAGCTGAGAGCAGAAGGTCTGCCTATAGCTATTGAGGTCAGCCCTCTCTTACACAATTCATTCATTCTTCCTCTGAGACCATTTCACTGGTCATGGGTCTTTTGTTATTCTCATTATTTAACTTACGTATTGTATTTAAACGGCTGCTTCATACACTACCTGCTTACAAACCCAACACAGTTTTTGGACAATCTATGTCTCCTGAATGAAAATCACCCATATGTCTGAAATGAGATCAATTGTGAACAAAGATACAGAGCGCCTCTGATTTAAAACCTCGGATTTACAAACGCTTGTAATTACTAATGCAATCCCATACAAAGGAGTATTAATAATAATTTTACAGATCCGATCTACAAAGATTCCTTCGGTGGGTATGAAGAGCTATTTTATATTGTCCTGCATTGTGTTCTGTCTCGTGTACGAATTGACTTGCGAATGGACACAACAACAGGATCTTTTTGCCAACCTGGGGACTGGCTGTATTTTACTCGAGATGGAATGCGGAATGTACGAATGAACACAATATAGTCCTCAGTAGATAGTAGGAACTGCAGATGCTGGAGAATCCGAGACAACAAGGTGCAGGGCTGGATGAACACAGCAGGCCAAGCAGCATCATAGGAGCAGAGAGGCATAGTCCTCAGTACATTTCTTTCATTCCAAAATAGTCTTCGTAACTAAAAATAATGAAAAATATCTGGCTATCATATTAATAGGCTAAGAGGGATGGAAACAGTACCAGTAGAGGGATGCCCTATCCATAACCTCAGGTCGTAAATTGTCATCAGTTTGGAATCTTCTGCGACAGACTTTCTCTCAAAGCCAATACTGAAAGACTGCTAAGATGGCTATTGAGTGTAAGGTAAATTTTGAAATTTCTGTAGAGACTGAGAAGATTCTGTAGACTTGAATGATCATGGTTGGAGTGCCTTCACTTGAGTGGACATACCAAGATGGAAACCAGTTGTGGAACTCAACCCTCCGAGCAACCACAGACTTACCCAAAACTGAAGCCTAGACATGGATACTATGAGTCAAACCTTCTCTGAAGTTCAAAGCTTGTCAAACCCTAATGTACAGAAGCCACTTTATCATGAATTGGTGTGATTAATCAGATTTATCAGATTAACAAATGTCGAGCACAGGTTACAGTTCTACTCTTGACTTAGATCTGGAACTGTTGCGCATAAATACCACATCGACTGTAACACGGCCTTTTCTGAAACTGCATTGACTGTTTGGTACAAGGTCCTATTCAAGATGCACTGTCAATTGTTTAGCAAATATTTTCTCAGCAATGTGGTCCGTGGAAATGTCTTGACAGTTGTTGCAAGCTCAACAGTTTCCATCCTTTTTGTAAAGTGGAACAATAAATGCATAAAATTCTACATCATGTGGAATGTTTTGATGAGTTTGTCAGTCAGCATATGCCTCCTGTCCTGTATATTTCAACTGACGATGTCCAGAATCCTGTTGCCTAGATGCTCAATGAGAGATTGATTACTTCATGATATTAGCTTTATAGGGGGTGTCAGCAAGTGACAAGTTGACTTTATTTCAGAATGGGGTATAAGGGCGAATATTTTATTATTCATTGTTGACAGTTAGTTAAAAACATTATTAAAATGCTCCGCCCATCTTTCATTATTGCCTATGATCAGGATGGTCTATCAGAGCCAAGAATAGGAGAGTTTTCAGAAACTTACATAGATTGTTTTTAGAGCATTGGAGAAGTGTTTGAAATTGTTTGTGGGTGGATGTGATTGTATTTTTTCTGCTTTTGTTGTTTAAGCAGCAACCCACTATTTAAGTTTTAATTCAATGATTTTATGGGTATTGTTGAAGGCAGTTTTCTTTAAAGCAAATGAAAAATTATTTTGGTAGGCTTTAAGGAAACTGTTTTCTCGTTCAACAGAGTCTGAATTACCTCATTGTTTTATGAAATGAGTCCTTCTAATTGTGGGTGATCATTCCAGATGTTCTGGGGTGGGGGAGTTATGTCTCATGGTGAGCACATCAGTACACCTTTAACAGACATGCTTATGGTATTATTGCTCTTTCATAGCATGTGACCTAAGGATATAGAGATATCACACTCCATCTTACTCCAGGATCACGTGAAGCATGACATGCCAAAAAATCATGCTGCTTTGTGTATCTTAGTAGCTTAACATCAGTCCATGTTTATAGACAATGTTTGTATATAATTGATAGCTACAATAAATATCTTTTGGATACCACATTATCCAAATCCTAGTTTCTTATGTCATAGAGAAAACAAAAGCATGGAAGGACCATATCTTTAGAGAAGGTTTGACTCAAAGTATCATGTTGAGTCTTGAGATATTGAGTCACTTTGTCCTTTTAATTACCTGAGGGCTGTCTCTCAGACTGAATATTGATGGCATCCTAATTATCCTTCTAGCTGCCAGTGTTTAGGCCAATGTTGCATACAGGAATTCTTGTTTCAGTTTAGCGGATGGGAGTATAGCATTGGTAATGAGGAAGTCATACTCTGCTCATGTCTTTAGCAGATGAAGCCATTGCTGCTGTTGCTGCCAATTCTGTTTTTCCCTCAAACTCCATCTCAGTCCGATGGTCTACGCCAACTCTGGCATTCAGCTTGCCGAAGATCATGAGTTTACCTAATCTCAGCACTGCGACAATCAAAGATTTGAGTTTTTCATACATAAATGTTACGTATATTTAGGAATTTTTCTCATGAATTTATAGCATTGACAATGGGGGTATAATTTTTCCCTATTTGACAGATAGGTAGGTGGGACCTAATAACAAAATCTCCTTCCACTTCACCACTTTCTTTATTAATATGACCATGTCAGAAGAAGGTGCATCCACCTCCATTTTCTATAATTCCCCCTTTATTGCAAAAATCAAAGAACGATACGGTACATGTACAGTCTCTTTTGGCCCACCAAGCCTGAGCCTTTCTAAATGAATAACCCCTTGCCTCTATGAGCTCCATATCCCTCTATTCCCTGCCTATTCATCTATCGGTCAAGATACCTCTTAAACATTGTGATTGTATCTACTTCTACCACCTCTCAGGCAGCGCATTCCAGACTCTTACCACCCTATGTGTAAAAAAACTTGCCTCTTACATCTCTTTTAAGTTTTCCCCCTTTTACCTTAAACCTATGTCGCTTAGGAATTGACATCTCTGCCCCTGGGAAAGAAACTCCAACTATCCATTCTATCCATGCTTCTCATAATATTGTAAGATTTTATCAGGTCACCTTCCATCTCTGACATTCAAGAGAAACAAACCAAGTTTGTTCAATTTCTCCTCATTGTTAATACCCTCCAAACTAGGCAGTATCCTGGTAAAAATTGTGTGTACCCTCCCCAAAGCCTCCACATCCTCCTTGTAGTGTGGCAACCAAGACTGCACACAATATTCTAAATATAGCCTAACTAAAGTTCTTCACAGCTGCGACATGACTTGTCAATTTTTATACTGTATGCCCCAACCGATGAAGGCAAGCATGCCATATTCCTTCTTGACCACCTTATCCATTTGCCACTTGCAGGGAACTGTGACCTGTATGCCTAGATCCCTCTGCAGATTAATGCTTCTAAGGACTCAGCCATTTACAGTATACTTCTGTCCTGCATTAGACATTTCAAATTGCATTATCTCGCATTTGTCTGGATTAAATTCTATCTGCCATTTCTCTGTCCAAGTCTCCAGCCTATCTATATCATATTGTACCCTCTGGCAATCCTCCTCACTGCCTGCAGCTCCCCCAGTCCTTGTGTTGTCCACAAACTTAAGAACCAGATCACCTACATTTTCCTCCAAATTATTTATATAAAGTTTACAAACAACTGGGGTCCCAGCACTGATCCCTGTGGAACACCAGTGGTCACGGTTCTCTAGTAAGAAAACACCCACTGCTACTCTCTGTCTTCCATGGCCAAGCCAGTTAGTTAATTAGACAACTCTCATCTAATGATGGCATGTGGATGTTGTATCTGACAAATTATTTTTCCACCAAGGCAGTTTGTCAGTCAGATCTGTCTGAGTTCTGTTCTCTGGTGAAAAGTAGTTACCTTTATCCACTTTACAACTGCTGTTTGAATATGACTAAAGTAGGAACCTGTCAGTTACGGTAAACTGGCCAGGGAATGTAGAGTAAACTGTTTAGACTTATCTATCCCCTTCCTTATGCTGTAAAGATGAGCAGTGTAATCCTGAAGAGGACTGAGAGGTCACTCAAAGGGCTGCCAATGTCTATCACAACATTTATCCAGTGAAAGATGACCCTTTCCCCTGAGCAGCCTGTGTGAAAGCTTATAGCTGCAGTTCCCAGTGTTTCATCATCTGTTGCTTTGCCATTCCCCCATGCCACACTTCTCAAAAACTGAATGGGGAATTAAAAAGATTATACTATGGGACAGTGGCATAGTATCAATAGCATTCTGGCACCTAGGCACATGTGGTAAGATGAAGTCAAGGTTGGAGATCAGTCTGGATGTAGTGCTTAACCTTAGTGCCTGATCACAGTCTTGTACCTGACAACACTTTGCTTAGTCAGGGAGTGGCTGGGATGGATAGACCCTCTGTAAAAGCTGGAGAGCTTAATATGCTCTTAAGAGTGGTTCATGGTTTATTTGACCTCACTGACAACCAGCTCTTATCTGTGGCACTATTGCTAAGATATGGGTTAGACTTAGTCGAATGTTGAACATGACCCTAACTGTGAATTTAATTTTCAGACAACTGTACAATTGTGCAGTTCAAAATCTACGAATTATGACAATGTCAGGCAGATGATTATACCTGCGAGACATATTGGAAAACATGACAATAGACTTCCTTCTACTTAACTTTAACATCGCATTTTGGGTTCCTGCACACTAGTATCATCCTTTGATTCATTTTTCAATTTGACTGCTGGTTACACTCATTTCACTTCCCCTCTTGCAAAATGCACCAGTGCTGAGGTGAATATTTTTGTGCTAACATAGGCTGCCGGTGAATATCATGCTGGTATTTCCTCAGAGTTTTCAGAGACAGCATCCTCAGAAGGGGTGTTGGTGTTGCTGCTGAGGGAAGGCTGCAGTATTTCTTAGTGCATCATCATCATCAGCATCATCATCATCATCATCATCATCTTACAGTGGCCACTAGCACCAAGAGTACAGAAAAGAAAGAGTTAGTTGGTGAAAAAGCACAATCACCTTCTGTAAACAAATGTTTGACACCATCAGCACCTCAAAGAACAAGGACTACTTGTCTCTTCAATACCTTGCGGTGTCTTTTCTGTCTCTTCAATGATGCAACTGTGGTCATGCTTCTCCCTTGCCAGCTCTCAGGCCTGCTCTTCGTGTGGGATGAGGATTTGTGTAGCTGGCAACTCACCAGGGGTCTGGGCCCACTCACTCCTGATGTGCATGTTCTTGTCCTGCAAATAGAGAAAGAGAAAGATTGAGTGCGATCACAGCAGGTTCATGAATACTTTCTGAGCATGAATAGCTATGCCATGTCCTGGTCCTGAGCCCTACACAATAAGTGATTAGGAAGTGCACTGCCTGGGACCTGGGAGAACATTGACTATATAAAGTGGTTGTCAGCCCTTTCATGCACATCATCCATGCAGTGCTGAGGACTGCTGGTGTTTTCCTCATGGGACATGCTTGTGTAGTGGCACACTTAAATGGAGTAATACCGTTATAAGTGTCAGTTTGCTTTGAGAAAATGGTTACACTTACTTTTGGCAAAGGCAGGAGATCTTTCTGAACTAGATCAGGGTTCTTTTATGTATTTTTCTGGTGTTGACTTGCGCTGCAACATGATTATAGTCTGGAATCTCTTGTGAGGGCTTCTTGATGCCAATCCTGGGAAAAAGGACTGCTTTTCTTTGTGAACTGCATGGACCAGACCACCAGTGAGGTGTCACTGAAATGGGGAGTCAATTGCAGCTTGCTCTTACACATCTCCAGGAGTGATGGGGCAACTAATTTAGGTTTCAGGGTGACCTTTAAATATAGTATGAACCATCAATCCTGGATGGTTCGAAGTGAGGAAGAACCTCCTGCCTACCAACCCATTCAATTTTCCACTCGACATACCAAACAACTTGCATGCATAAGTAACAAGCTGAAAATGGCATGATCGTACAAGAAAACTTGTCCTATGCCCAGCACCTAACTTAAAGTTCTTAATTGAATTTTCACAATAATTTTAAAGCAGTTACATCTCATTCCATGACATAATGTATAAGGTCCAGTCAAATAGCCTTTTGTTACAAAATGGGACAGTAGGGGATGGAGGTGAGCTGCCTGAGCAATTGTGGAAATATATCTCAATGAGAGCTAACAACAGAAATAGAAAGATAAATTAGGAAAGGGAGGAGCAGAAAAAAATTATTCTGAGTCATTAAAGACTGCTGTTTCATTATTCAGTATTTTTACAGTTTATTTTATTCTACCTAACTTTGCAGACCAGCTATTATCATAATTTTTTTATCTCAGAAAATTGTAATCATGGGCATATACAAAGATCAAAACTAAGATCAACTCAGCAACAAGCAGCTGGTATGTGTGAATTTATAAAATATTCACCCAGGCAAATGGGTAAGTGCTTGACTTTATATTATGATTGAAGCTTTTAAAATTGGACCCTAATCAGCAAAGAGGTCCTTCAGAATGGGCCATGTGCTTAGCCTAAAGGATTTCCAGATACTTTAATTTTAAAATGCCATTTATTTTACAAGAATATCTATTTACAGGGTTTCTTCATGATGATCAATGTAACCTTTATTTCAACAGAGGAATGGACCTCCTGGAAAGATGCATACCAAAGAAATTCCCAGGAGCTTTTCTGCTTCATATCACGCTGTCATCATCATTGCTCTGTCTGCTGACCAATTTTAAGTTGTCTTTTTAAGCTTTCCTCAATATCTATCAAGTTCTGTCTACACACAGAAGAAAAAAATCCTGGGTACAGATAGAAGCAGAAACAAACAGACAAGATGGTCTGTAGACAGCCTTTGAAAATACCACTTTAATATACTGCCTTAAGCTTTGTCCTGTGAGCACACTGATTCATTGAATTGAAGGCTATACAGTGCATCTTGGAGAACAGGAAAAAAGAGATAGGAAAAAAGAGATTTGAAAATTATTTGAAGCGTAGATGCTGTTGTGATGCAGGAAATATAGCAGCCAATTTATGTACAGCAATGCACCATCAAAATGGTTAGATTTTTTTTGAGTGATGTTGGTTGCTTCTTAAAACAATAGCACAGATCTTTAATTCTTATTGCCAAATATTCAGTCGAACTGTAGCCACTTTATTCATGATTAATATTGAACTCACTATTTCTCAATGCATTTGATGTTGGATCAAACCTTAAGGGATAGGTTTCCACAGCTATTTTGCAGTGATAGAGATTGATCCTCCATTTAAATTTCAAAAACTGTCACATCTTAAACATTGCTTCAGAGATAGTAGGAACTGCAGATGCTGGAGAATCTGAGATAACAAAATGTAGAGCTGGATGAACACAGCAGGCCAAGCAGCATCAGAGGAGCAGGAAGGCTGATGTTTCGGGCCTAGACCCTTCTTCAGAAATGGGCATCCTTAGAAGAAGCTTCGCAGTGGGGTTAAAATTGTTTCAGAGATAGTAGGAACTGCAGATGCTGGAGAATCTGAGATAACAAGGTGTAGAGCTGGATGAACACAGCAGGCCAAGCAGCATCAGAGGAAGGCTGACATTTTGGGCCTAGACCCTTCCTCAGAAAGCAGCAACAGAGGAGCAGGAAGGCTGACGTTTCGGGCCTAGACCCTTCTTCAGACCCTTCTTCTCCATTTCTGAGGAAGGGTCT
This sequence comes from Rhincodon typus, assembly GCF_021869965.1. Lineage (NCBI taxonomy): Eukaryota > Metazoa > Chordata > Chondrichthyes > Orectolobiformes > Rhincodontidae > Rhincodon > Rhincodon typus. The sequence goes on along the minus strand of NC_063332.1, from coordinate 97,744,381 downwards.
AGGCCCAAAATGTCAGCCTTCCTCTGATGCTGCTTGGCCTGCTGTGTTCATCCAGCTCTACACCTTGTTATCTCACATCTTAAACATAACTACTTGAGCCTTACAGGGCTCAGCTTGGCACCAACATTCGTCATCAAGAATGCAATTATAAGTTCATCAGCTCATGTTATTAATAGACAAAAATTAAATCTTTCTTCCTTTAAGCATTTTTTTCAAGTAGTTTATGGTTTATTTTATGCTTGCACAAAATGAAATTGCACTGATCAATATCTATGGTGATATTGTAAACACACTAGGGGAAAGGCCTGAAAATGGTTACAGGTATCAAAATGCCTGATTAACAGCTACCTGTTCATTGTAATGTAGAAACATGGAAAAGTGGAGGTGCCAACTGATTGCAGCGTGCAGCCAAAGCCACTGTTGGATGGCTTCACTCCTGAGTACAGAGTAAAAAATCTTCGGAGCCCCAGGTGCTATTCAACGTAACCCTGTTTCTCTTAATGGGAAATAATAGTTTGGCTTGACCAGGCATTAGAATTCATTCTGGAAGTCACCTACACTTAGGAGGTAGAAAGGAATAGCACAGCATACAGAACATTGATTCTAAGATACTGTGACACAGCACTGGAGGCCTTACTGTAGATGGTGGACAGAAAGTCTGCCAAACAAACTCATGAGAACAGGTCAGAACCTGAAATAACTACGGATGTATTGAAATTTTGGACAATATATGCATTTTTTTTAAAAACAAAGACTGCAAGCCAAGTTTTGCTGATAATGTAATTTCTAAGTACAGAAATTCACGGACTACTGAAAGACTCCCTGTTTGAACCCCTGGAATGTTGCATCTTCTGGGATGCCAAAGAAGCTTCAAGGAGAGAGACTTCAAAAGGCAGAGGTGCAAGTCAATCTGACTACCTCCACGCAACAGGAAAACATCTCCCATGCTTTACATTGTAGGCTGTTGACATGAGTCAAAAATGTGATTTTATTTTACATTTCCAGAAACATACAGTTAAAGGGGTTACAAAATGACTGCAAACCATAATCCATTTGGGTTTGTAGGCTGTTGAGCTAGTGTGAACTAGAGTGCTGTGATGTTCACAGTTTCGGAACAGCCACTCAACATCCCTGTTCTACAGGTGAAAAGAAAATATCTCTCACTCCAAATACTGGAAGTCAGTCAGCAAGCTATTCAACATTGAAAAGGAAATACGGCAAATATAATTCAAATAACTACAAAGTTAAGAGTCTCAAAATTGACTGCTCAGCCTGCAAAGGCAATGTACTGGTAACACCCAAATTCACAATGATTTACTATCTACCCTTCATAAACAAATAAGAGAACGATCCATATATTTTTTAAATTTCCTCTTTTATTGGACTCCCTTATGATTCGTAATCTGTATATATGGGTGTTATTTTATTATCTCTTTTCTTGATTAGTATTTAATAATCTCACACTTCCTTTAACTCAAGAAAGCCTGGTTAAGTTGGCTCCTTTTAAGCATAAATTCATTTCTTGGAAAGAAATAGATCCAAAAGGGAGGGGATCCTTCATGATTAACCTTGTTGCAATCAACCAGGGGATGGGTGAAAAGAAGAGGGAAGCCAGGTTACCCATCCTTATTCAGGGTATCCGACCTGGAACTGACATGAATTAGGGAACGTTGATAAGGGATTGGTCATGACACAAGGCAGATCCAATAATTTAGGTGCAGTGCCGAAAGAACTTCAACGAACTCACATGAGTGGGCGCATCTTCAACTGATAAATCATAAAATGCACTGCTAGCCTCTGACACTGCTCAAGGCACCAAACCCCATCATTCCTCCACCAATAGCATGCAGAAGTTAACTCATGTTTCATATTCATAGCTTTGCCCCACCCTCACACTTTAACACTGTTGCAGGACTCCCATTCACATCTCACATCCTGCAGACGTTGCCCAGCTATTCAACAATTACAGCCACATCACTCATACAGGTCACATCACACTGACAGGAAACCTCCCTCTCTTTCACAGGATGAGGTGGTGGATAATCAGATGCAGCAGCAGCCAGTGGGAAAAGGAACAGCTGTGCTTAGATGCGATTGTGCCAGTGGAGGGGACATTCCCACCACCTTTGGTGTGACCATGACTGAAGCTACGGCTAGTGGCAGGACTTAAAAGATTTAATGAAATGATGTGCTTATACCTAATCCTCCTTCCCAGATCCCACCTATCCAACATCCCATAATCTCTTCTGTTTCCTACGTTGGCACCTCTTGCTTACCACCCTTTCCTTACCATAACACTATCTTATGCTCTTCTGTTTTTAAATACACAGGAAGTGTGATCTGGCCAATCAGAATGGTGCAGGAATATGAATGATAAGAGAAAGAAAACAGCGATAGTGGATGTAACACCTACACTTGATCTGACACTTGCTTTCACCAGCTCAGATATCGTCATTGTGTGTATTTACAGGGCAGTAGCAAGGTGGATCTGCTCATGGTGACTCTCTGGGCATGAGTGATCTCAGAGCAGGGTGGCTGAAAGGATCCCTCAGGTGCCAACATGTCAGAAGATATCATCATATGTGCTTTTTGCACCAGAGAACATAAATGAGGATATCAATTACGCTGCCAGTGGAAAAGGCCCATGGAAATGCACAAGGAACAACTTTTGCATTGGCAGACCTACCAGAAAGTTGGTTGTCATTGTCAAGGAGCATGGAGGGGTTCAAAATCAACTTGTCACAGGACATGGCATTGACCTTAAGGCCCAGCCTCTTCAGTGCGAAAGTGGTGGCCATCTCAAGATTTACCAGGATGTTGCCAGGATTAGAGGGGTTGAGTTATAAAAATAGGCTGGATAGGCTGGGACTTTTTTCATTCGAGTGTGAGAGGTTGAGGACCTTATAGAAGTTTCTAAAATCATGACGGACATAGATAGGTGAGTAGCAAAGATCTTTTCCCCAGGGTGGAGGAGTTCAAAACTAAGGGGCATATTTTTCAAAGTGAGAGAAGAAAGATTTAAAAAGGACACGGAGAGCAACATTTTTACACAGAGTGGTTCATGTGTGGAATGAAATGCCAGAGGAAGTGATGGATACAGTTACAGTTACAACATTTAAAATACATTTGGAGAAATACATGAATAGAAAAGCTTTGGAGAGATATGGACCAAATACAGGTGAGTAGGACTCATTTAGTTTGGGAACATGGTTGGCGTGGATTAGTTGGACTGAAAGGTCTGTTTCCATGCTGTATGACTCTATGGCTCTATCTCCATGAGGAGATCTGAGGAGCCAATCATAGCACAGTGTCTAAAGGATATGTCTCAGCTTCCATTACAGCACAAGCAGAAGGCACCTAACATCTGAATATAGTAGTTTACATTGAAGTCATATAGTTCGGTGCCATGCGTGTTACCATCACAGTTGTGGATACCAGTGTTCAAAGGGGATTGCAGAATGTCACAGCTGTCTTTTGGTCTATCCTCTGACAGATTACTACATGTGCTGAGGTGAATTCCAGGGAGTGTGAGCAGCTCTTGCAGGATGAAGCTGTTGTCCTCTCTCAGGAATATAGCATTCATTCTCCCATACATCACCAGTCAGTCTGGACCGCTGCACCAATTCTGAGCTGGTACAGTCTGAGGCCACAGAGGAAGCTATCTCTTAACTGTTCACCATGCTGGGGACACTGAAATAACACAGCATTGGAACACAAAGATATGCCAAAACACTTGGAACATGGACAATACGGAAATGCACCAGAGTAATTTGTTAATTTCTGTATGGATTATTGGATGATTTGATTGACAAAGCCGGTTTAGAATACATGTTCTTGTGATGATTCATGTAATAGAGGAAAGGCAAGGTATGGTATTATTGGTGAATAGGAATTGGGGTTGTATTCACTGGTGCTGCAGCTAACTGTCGAGACCACAGATAACCCAGTCAGAAAGGAGATATGGTGTATGCTTCCTCACCTACTCCTCCTCAGTTACCCAGCGGAGATCTGTATCTGTGACTTCACGATGACGAGGTTACACAGGAAGCAGCAGACCAGTGTGAATCCCGACATGCTCACTGTCAAGTATTACAGAGCTTTCCCAGAAATGTTCAGGCAATGGAAGCATTACCCAACAGCATGCTCAATGACATTGCATGTGGCAGCATGGCTTTTGCTATATGTCACTGCTCATGAGTTTAGAGTTTATATTCGAGTCCTGGTAACTCAATTGCCAGCTCCTTGTTTTATGTGGTTGAAATATTCATCAAGCAACTGCCTGGTGTCAGTTGGCAAATTGCAATTGCTGTCAAGATAGTGGGCATTCAACAACTTGCTGGCAATAAACAAACGCATACTTAGGGGTGGAACCTTTTTTAGTTCTGCAACATTTCTGCGTTCAGATGCAGTATCCACAAAGCTAAGTGTGGGCAGTCAGTGGTACGCCATTCCTTGAGGAAGTCTGCTCTCCTGCCAAAGGCACATGAATATTCCACCTGCTTTTCTTTGGTCATGCAAGAACATAAGTAATTCCTCTCACTAACTAGAGCTCACAATTTCAAAATTGTCAGCAAGAAAGCTTGGAGTGAGATGAGGAGGAACTTCTTTACTCAGACAGTGGTTAGGATTTGGACAGCACTGCTTGGAAATGTGATGGAGGTGGATTCCATAGGAGGTTTCAAAAGGGAGCTGGATATATATTTGAAAGTGATGAATTTAGAGGGTTGTGGAGAATGGGAGTAGCTGGGCAGTTCTTTCGGGAGCTGGTTCAGACATGAGGGGTTAAATGGCCTCATTCTGTACTGTAAAAAATTATGATTCTACACTTGGCATACAGTGAATTAATCCACCTCTGATATCTAGCACTGGACAACAAATAAGAGACATTAGAGGTGCTGCACAATAATGTAAATACTGGATATCTGAAACAGGTTTAGTCATCAACCTGAAATGTTAACTGTCTCTCTCTGCACAGATGCTGTCAGTTATGGTCAGTATTGCCAGTTTTTACTGTTTTTGTTGTTCCCCTCTGTGATGTTTCTGCTTAATCTCATGTCCTGCTGCAGGCTAAGGTAGATGGTAGCTACAGTACTCACAACCAAGAGCAAATGGCCTGACTGGAAAGTATAAAGTCAGAAACAGGAACCTGGCTTGTAAACTTCGCCAATCCTAAACAGCAGCAGAAAACTCTGCGAACAAACTCAGATGGAGCCAGTAGAAATCAAGCACAACATGTAAGCAGTCAATGCTCTCTTTAAGTAGAGCTGGATCAGTTTTCTTTCCTGTTGCTGAATAATGCATGTTTGAGGTAACATGTTAGCTGAATGTGAGATCAGAAATGTGACATACTGACTAATGTCATGATCTGTGCACTCTATATTTTACTGGTGCATGCTTCTAGGATCTGCACTGAGGGACTCACCACAATGGTGTTTGTCAATCAGTCAACCCAAGTCCCCTGGCCCACATTATTTACCTCCCAATTGCCTGCTGCATGAGCGAATAATAATGAATTCTTGCCATTCAATTTAGAAGATCTGCATCCCAGGGATTTTAATCTTCCCCTCAACCTTTGGTTATCAGACTATTCTGCTCACTCCCTGCCTCTATGTAAGTACTGGAGCTTGAAAATTCTTCTTTTCACTTCTTTAGGCCAACAAAATCATTGACTTCTATGTGTAGACAGAGATGTAGATGAATTTTAAATTGAGGTTCTCACAGCACTACCTCTAAAGCAGGAGTGTTTCTCGTTTGTCTGCAGGCTATATAGTCTCTCAAATAACATGCAAACTTTAAACAAATGCTTCCACTTAATTTAACGCCTCGAATCCTTTGCTTGGCTGGGTACAGCTGTCTCACATTAGGAGGTTCCTCACTAGACCATTTCTGCTCTCAGTCTCTAGAAGCAGCCTTCTCCTTAAAATGCATTCAAGATCTTGAGAATTAGAAGGTGGTACAAGCATCCAGATGGTGACCCTAATATCAAACTGCATCCTTTCTTATGTGAGATGCCTCCAATACAGCACATACATTGCTTCTGCTGGCAATGTTAGTCTGCATCATCAGTTATTTTCCATAGTGAGAGTTATCTGTGTGCTAAAAAAAGCTATGTCCCTCTATCTTCTCTGAGGTAAGAAAATGGGGGAAAATGATGTTCTTGTTTAAATGCAAACTCCTTGAGGATGCTACAACATCTCCTTTTAATTTAAAGCATGCAAACCATATCCCAACAGTAAGGGGGCATTTACTTTGGAATTCCTTCCAAAGCAACAAGACATCCAGATTCTATGGACCTAGATGAGGAAGATTCCTGTAATTGTGTGATTTACTCTATTCATTCTGCTGAACTATCTGCCTTGGGAGGAAAATTGATTTATTCTCCTTCTGTTTCAAATCCCCTGCACACAACCACCCAAAATGTCCTCAGTAAAATGACAACTCTCCTCACATATTTATTTGCAAAAAAATTTATTCAGTGTACCTCTTGGTCATTTTTCTTGGAGTTTGTGAACGTTCTTTTTCTGCAAACGCATTGTCACAACGAAAACACCTCTCCCCTTTTAATGGTGAACAGAAACTCTCCAGGATAGATGCCTTATTGAATGTTTTGCTCACCACCCAGCCCCTTATTGTTTCTGGCTTGGTTCTCTCAATCTAATTTTTAGATCCTGAAAGCCCCTTAACGTAAGAAGGACAGATTTACCCCAATTTAGCCAGAAAAATTATAAAGCCACAATTCCTAAAATAGGTATCAGAAGTCATACAATCCCTACAGTGTGGAAGCAGACCCTTCGGCCCATCAAGTTCACATCAACATCCTGACAGCATCCCACCCAGGCCCAATCAAAACCTTTCATAACCTTGATGATCTCTGTCATCACTCCTAGACTTCTCTTGTCTATGGAAGGGAGACACTATCTGCTCAACCTTTCACATGGGTGTGACCTATTAATTCTGGTATCATCGTCAACAGTTCTTTTTGCATTTTTTTCTGGCGCCTCTATATTTATTGCAACATCAAAATTTACAACTGAAGTTATGCTGAGAAATCTGATTACAGTAGAAGAAGGGTGCAGACTGCTGTCTTCAATTTCTCACTTACCTATGCTTTATTTCAGAAGTGAATATCCAAGACGTCCAGATGGCTTGGAAACTGCTTTGTTTGGTTGGGGTGTTTCTTTGCTTTTGTCCTTTGGCACATTCCCCACTGTGTTATTTTTTTGCCATATCTGACAAAAATATGAAAAACTTTTAGATGACACCTTCCATGCCAAAGTGAACTTTGTTTTGCCTAAATCTGAGTTTCCACTGTGACTTAGAGGTTAACAGGGTTCACTTTGAGAAGGTGTGGTAAGGGTTTGTCGTCAGAGGCTGAAGATGCAGAAAGGACTTTTGGTCAGAGATTAACCGCCCATTTACTAATGGAGCATTAGCTAAGACCCATACTGTAAACTAGATGAGTCACCTTACTACCTCTGAATTCACTGCAAGTAGTGATGTAAGTTAATAAGGCCATAAAAAAGCAAACTAAGCACCAAGGTTCATTTCTAGATGAATTGAATTGAAAACCAGAAATGTTATGTTCAACAGAAACATAAACTGCTGGAGAAACTCAGCAGGTCTGGTAGCATCTGTGGGGAGAAAGCAGAGTTAATGTTTTGAGTTTGGTGATTCTTCATCAGAATGTTATGTTAAACTTGTATAAGAACTAAGTGGCCTCCATATTGTAAAACAATATAGAGGCACCAGAAAAGAATGCAAAAAGAATTGTTCACAATGATACCAGAATTGATAGGTCATACCCACGTGGAAAGGTTGAGCAGAATGTGACCTCCTTCCATAGATAAGAGAAGTCTAGGAGTGATGACAGAGATCATCAAAGTTATGAAAGGTTTTGATAGGCTTGATGTAGACATATTTTCATTTGTGGGAAATCAGAAGTGGGGTCATAAACGTAAGAGAGTCACCAATACATTCAATAGAGAATTCAAGAAAAGTTTCCCGACTGAAAGATTAGTGAATGAGGAACTTACTACCACAAGAAGTAGGCCAGGGAAGTAACGTAGACACTTTTAAGGGGAAGTTTCATACACACTTGTGTGAAAGAAGTTGAAGGATATGTTCATGGGGCTAAATGAAGAAGGGCGAGAGGAGGCTCATGTAAAGCATTAACACCTGTTGTGCCAAATGGCCTGTTACTGTTCTGTGACTTCCATGTAATATTACATTTACAGGTCCTCCACATTTATTATAAACTGATGCTAGTCTTCTGGGATGCATAAAACAAAAATCCAGTCTGTGGGAGCCACAAAGAAATTCCCCGTTGGTCAATAATATTCTATTATTTATAACCAACCACAGGACTCTAAACGTAGTCTATTATAATTAGTAAATTCTGGAAAATTCTCAGGATGCAAGGGGAATTCAAAGTAAAATTGAGAACTTGCTTTTCTTCCCGGGGGCATTTATCTCCTTCTTATAATGGGCCTACAAACAGAATGTAATAATTGGGTGCTGGTTTACACTGGTTTCTATATTTTATAGAACTGAACATTTGTAACACTACAAACAATCTATTTTTCCCTTTGCCAGATGTCCTGCCCCTGTCTCCAGCCCTTTATGCCTCCGGCCAGGTTCTCTGAAATACAAGGTATGAAATGAATGTTTTACGGATGCTGAACTAAGTGTGATCCATTGTAATGCTGCTGACTGTCAGATCTTTCAAAGCTTTCCTTGTGGGAAACAGGAAACATTGATAACTTAATTTCTGTGGTGTTCTTCACATCGGGAGAGATGGTTCAAATTGCATTACAAAGTGTTGGACAATGAATTGACTTTACACAAATAGTTTAACGTGGTAGGGGAAAAGTGAAGCCACCTTTAGGATAGTTTTTAACAATCTGAGAGAAACTGCAAAGTAGGGAATTCTGAACCATGCAACAAAGAAACAGAAACAATGACATGTTCAATGAAAGCTCGAGCTGTCTTTTCAGGTGGATGCGAATAATCCCTTGGTATGATCTGAAGTAGATAAAGGGAGTTCTTCTAATGCTCCCATCGACATTTATTCTCAATCAGTCCCACCAAAAATCAATTAGTATTCTATTTATCACATTATTGCTTCTAGGGTCTTGTTTTGTATATTTGACTACTATATTTAGAATCTAAATACAGTGACTACATTTCAAAAATATTCATTAGCAGTAAGGCACTTTAGGTTTTAATGAGGTCAAGACGTTTGTCACCCATCCTAATATCGTTCTTTGGTCAGCGTCCATCTTTGCTTAATGCCATTAGGGCATTTTACAGAATTGTCATTTTTCCATGCAAAACATATAATGTAAGGATTGTTGCTGGTGGAAGTAATAAAATGATTTTATATAAATACAAACTCTTCATTTTCTCTCCGACTTATTGGACATTTAAGGCTTCCTAGAAAAGCCTTGGAAGACATTTCTATTTCTATGTTAAAGGCACGACATATATGTCCAAATTGTTGTAACAAGGCATTCAAAATATCCTGCTGTATTCGAAAAGGTTGAATACTGTTCAGTATTATGCCTTGACTTTTATAATTTCTTGGGAGAAAAATGTACTTGTTTATTGATGCTAGAAATTCTCCACAGGCAATTACCTCTTTGGGTCACATGACATTCACCACTGCAGAAATTCACTGAAGCTCTGTCAACAGCACCATCCAAACCCACAACCATTTCCACCTAGAAGGACAAGGGCAGCAAATAGATGAGGACAGCAACATTCATCATCTAGATATGGAAAGATATTGCCATTGTTTCAGTATTGCCAGGTCAAAATGCTGGAACTCCCTCCCTAAGGGCATCGTGGATCTATGTACTGCAAACAGACTGCAGTGGTTAAAGAAGGCAGCTCACCACCTCCTGAAGGCTAACTAGACACGGTATATAAATGCTGGCCCAGCCATGTCCCATGAGTGAATAAAAAAAAGTGGGACAGAAGAAATCTGCTTCCTCCCATTTTTCTTACGATCTTATCAACTTGACATGCTGCTTTTAATATCTTGCAGGCCACATCCACTGAAGATATCGGTGGTGTGGTGTAAAGGATCCATGCCATTATGGTCTACTGTCAACAATGCCATATCTCACCGAGGTTATTCTTTCCTAGAACTTCACCACTGGAATAAATGACATAATTATATCATTCCCATAGAACAGACTGATGGAAAGTTCCAGCTAGTTCTTTCCCGTATCAATTTTAAACAACAACAAATTACCTTTTAAATTTGATCTTAAATTTGACAATTTTCTATTCATGGATACATTGGTAGAATTTTGACTTGGCAACTACTCTTTTATCTTCAGATTTTCTTTTCATACTGCCTTCTTGGTTTCCTTATCCTTTTCTTGATTTTGTCGTATTTGTTGGGTAAAGGCTTCAGCACCCTGGAATAATCTTATACTAACGTCATGGAGCTGCATCTCATTAAGCACAAATAGCACAATATGGGTGCCATTAGAGTAGACCAGAATGACAGCATTGAGAGAACATGGACGTGAACATGCAAAGTAAACTGATTGTCCTGAACTATCCAAACAGGAAGCAGAGAGTTGGAATAAACGAGTCTTTTTCAAATTGGTAGGCAGTAACTAGTGGGGTGCAACAGAGATCAGTGCTGGGACTCCAGCTATTCACAATATATATTAATGATTTTGATGAGGGAACAAAATCTAACATGTCAAAGTTTACAGATGGTACCAAGTTGGGTGGGAGGGTGAACTGTGATGAGGATGCAGAGATCCTTTAGCATGATCTGGACAGTTTGGGTGAGTGGGTAAATCAATGGCAGATGCAGTATAATTTGGATAAATGTGAGGTTATTCACTTTGGAAGCAAAAACAAGAAGGCTGATTATTACCTGTATGGTTGTAAATTGGGAGAGGGGATTATGCAGTGGGACCTGGATGTCCTTGTGTACCAGTCGCTGAAGGTAAGCATGCAGGTACAGCAGGTGGTAGAGAAGGCAAATGGTATGTTGGCCTTCATTGTGAGAGGTTTCGAGTACAGGAGCAGGGATGTGTTGTTGCAGTTATACAGGGCCTTGGTGAGGCTACACCTGGAATATTATGTGCAATTTTGGTCTCGTTTTCTGAGGAAGGATGCCCTTGCTCTTGAGGGAGTGCAGCAAAGGTTTACCAGGCTGATCCCGGGAATGGCGGAACTGGCATATGACGTGAGATTAACTAGTTTCAGATTGTTTTTGCTGAAGTTCAGACAAATGAGGGGGGATCTCATAGAGACTTATGAAATTCTAATGGGACTAGACAGGGTAGATGCAGGAAGGATGTTCCCGATGGTGGGTGTGTCCACAACCAGGGGCCACAGTCTGAGGATTTGGGGTAGACCATTTAGGACGGAGATGAGGAGACATTTCTTCACCCAAAGAATGGTGAGCCTGTTGATTTCATTACCACAGGAAGTAGTTGATGCCAAAGCATTGAATGTATTCAAGAGGCGGCTAGATATAGCCCTTGGGATGAATGGGATCAAAGGTTATGGGGTGAAAGCAAGATTAGGCTATTGAGTTGGATGATCAGCCATGATCGTGAAGAATGGCGGAGCAGGCTTGAAGTGCTGAATGGCCTCCTCCTGCTCCTATCTTCTATGTTTCTACGTTTTTATGAGTTGGGTACCGCAGGGCTCAGTGCTAGGACTCCAGCTATTCACGGTATACATCAACGATTTGGATGAAGGAAATAAATGCCATATCACCAAATTTGCAGATGACACTAAGCTGGGTGGCAGTGTGTGCTGTGGAGAGGATGCTAAGAGGCTGCAGGGTGACTTGGACAGGCTGGCTGAGTGGGCAAAGACTTGACAAATGCAATATAATGTGGATAAATGTGAGGCTATCCACTTTGGTGGCAAAAACAAGAAGGCAGATTATTATCTGAATGATGGCAGTTTAGGAAAAGGTGAGCTGCAACAAGACCTGGGTTTCATGATGGAACAGTCACTGAAGGTTGGCATATAGGTGCAGCAGATGGTGAAGAATGCTAATGGCATGCTGGCCTTCGTTACAAGAGGATTTGACAATAGGAGAAAGGATATCTTGCTACAATTGTACAGGGCCTTGGTGAGGTCAAACCTCAAGTACTGTGTGCAGTTTTGATCTCCTAATCTGAGGAAGGATATTCTTGTTATTGAGGGAGTCCAGCGAAGGTTCACCAGACTGATCCCCGGGTTGGCAGGACTGACATACAAAGAAAGACTGGATCAACTGGGCTTGAACTCACTGGAATTTAAAAGAATGAGGGAGGACCTCATAGAAACATATAAAATCCTGATGGGACTGGCCAAGCTAGATGTGGAAAGAATGTTCCTAATGTTAGGAAAGTCCAGACCTACGCGTCACAGTCAAAGAATGGGGGTAAGCCATTCAGGACTGAAATGAGGAAGACTTTCTTTACTCAGAGAGTTGTGAACCCGTGGAGTTATCGACAACAGAAAGTTGTTGGGGCCAGTTCGTTAGATATATTCAAGAGGGAGCTGGACATGGCCCTTGCTTCCAAAAGTATCAAGGGGTATGGAGAGAAAGTGGGAAAGGGATACTGCAATTGTATGATCAGCCATGATCATATTGAATGGTGGTGCAGGCTTAAAGGGCCAGATGGCCTACTCCTGCACATATTTTCTATGTTTCTGTGTTCCTATATGATCAGAAGCAAGGATTACCATCTATAGCAGTATCTAGTATGGAAGTGTAATCAACAGTGTTATGCTGAAGTCTCAACATGAAGACTGAGATTGATTTTGCCTTCTCCCTGACTAAACTCATAATGTGGTATCAATGTGGACCTAAATGGCCTTCACTTCAATGTTAGGTTATTTTGTTCCCTTTTATCAATTACATAGAAACATAGAAGATAGGAGCAGGAGGAGGCCATTCGGCCCTTACAGCCTAATCCACCATTCTTTATGATCATGGCTGATCATCCAACTCAATAGCCTAATCCTGCTTTCTTCCCATAACCTTTGATACCATTCGCCCCAACTGCTATATCTAGCCGCCTCTTGAATAGATACATTCTGAAATTAGAAGCTGTGCTCTTTTGAAATGCAATACACACTGATTATGTCTCTCTAGTGAAGATGCATCATCCCTCATTTTACTTTAGATTCATAGCTTGAAGTTTCAGCAATTTCAATGCATTAATTTAATTGAACAGATTCCTTGTGGATTTGCTGGACCCTTACGTGCCATGATTAAGAATATTATTACCAAAGGATTGCAACGACAGCTTGAAGTTTGATTATTTAACTGTTTCCACGCTACCCTGATGACTTTCCTCATCTGATACTACTCCTCCTTGTGAATTGCCAGTATAACCATGGTAACTACAAACCAGTATAACTATGATCGCATTCTATGAAGGGAAGAGCAGTAGAATCAGACAATCTCTCATTATTTATTGAAAGAAAACTTTTAGCCAGTTAATACAAATTGCATCAGCTTACCTCTACCCCCCCCAATATTCTTGTGTAGTATGTAGCTCTATCAATAGTCTGTGTGAAGTGTGAACCAGTATTGTGAACACAATATTGACGTTTTACATCTTTATGATCTATGAGGCTCTGGTCTGTAGAGTTAGACCAGAATGATCACTTTATAAAGTACTATGGCACGATTTTAGAGATTATTCCTTAAAGTTAGAACTGATACCATGTAAGAGAGGAAATTTTCTTAACAACAGCTTGTGATTTAACTTCTCCTCAACATTTTTTGAAAATTCCTGCTACAGTCACCGGCAGAATATTTAATCCAGTTTTGTCTGGGTAGGAAATTGAAATTTCTGCCGGGGCTGCCAGAGTAAAGATGACAGCTATCTGAATTTTCATGATGAAACTTTACACTGCTGCGGATATGTTTTGAGATGTGAGAGAATAGTTATGTTTATGTAGCTGACCATTTCGCTCAGTGTTGCAGAGAATGATTTCCTGTCCTATGTGAAGTCACAAGATGGAACAGGAATCTTCCATAATGCCCAATTCACTGGCACGCCACCAACTGCAACTAGTGTCCATTCAGCAGTATTTTATCTTCTTTGTTTCCAAATAATGAAGCCTTTATCTATATATTGTCTCACTCACTTATAAACTAAACTTGTGACAACCTAATTTCCTGACTTCTGCAGACTTTTGGCTGGTACTTCACCACATTAAGGACCCTCCTCTAAGGTATGCACAGTTCCTAGTGTTGCATGTGGTAATGGTTCTGAAAGAGTTAAAGTTGAAGTTACATTTGTTCTGTCAAGTCCTAACAAACCCACAAAGTCCTCCTTATGGACACCAGGGAGCTTGTGCCAAAACTGGAAGAGTAACAACTTGACACAGTCATACTCACAGAATCATGCCTCACAGATACTGTCTCAGATGCCAATATGATGATCTCTGGGTATGACCAGTTCCTACAGCAGGACGAGGTGACAGTAGTATGCAACTGCGATCATGTTGCCCTGGAAGATCTCATGATTGACACTAGACCCCTCAAAATCTCAAGACATCAGGTCAACATGAGCAAGAAAACCTGTCACTAATTATCAACTGTCACCACCTTCAGCTGATGAATCAGTACCCTTCCACTTCTGAACAACATTTGGTAAAAGGAGAGTGACACAGGCACAGAATGCACTCTCATTGGGGACTTTAATGTCCAGTACTAAAAATGACTCTGTAGCACCACTACTGACTGAGTTGGCAGAGTACTAGAGAACATTAGCTGTTAGATTCAGTCTTCAGAAAGTTGTGAGGGAACCCAAGAGTGGAAAACTCAGGAGTGACCTTGTGCTTGCCATTCTACCTGTCGCAAATACTTACACCCATGACAGTATTGGTAGGATTAGCCACAGTGAAATCATTGTATAGACAGTCTAGTCTTCACATTAAAGGTACACTATATCATGTTGTGTGGCACTAACACAGTGACAAATAGGACAGACTTTAAATAGACGCAGAAACTTAAAACTGGGCATCCATGAGGTGATTTAGGCTATCAACAGCAGAAGAATTTTATTCAACAACAATCTGCAACCTTATAGCCTGGCTTATCCCCTACTTTACCATCACCATCAATCAGGGAGATGAGCCCTGGTTCAATGAAGCACTCAGGAGGGCATATTATTGCTGGATCTTGCCCAAACAACATCCCCGTGCTTAGCATTGACTAGAAACAGAACTGGAACAACCATATAAATGCTACGACAATAAAAGAAGATTAGAGACTCAGAATTCCATGGTGATTAACTCATCTTCTGTATCCCCAGTATCTACAAGGGTGACGGAATTCCCAAAAGTACAATGGCCCATCCTTGCCATAATAGGTTGATCTCCAACAATACAAAGATGCCGAACATTATGAAGGATAAAGCAGCCTACTTAATTGGTATTGTTTTCATGACTTCAACCACGGTAACAGCATGTACTATCTATAAGATGCATTGCAGTAACTCACCAAGGCTCCTCTGACAACATTCTCCAAACCTAAGAACTCTATCAGTTAGAAGGACAGGGGCTGCAGATACATGGGAACATCACTAACTGCAAGTTCTCCTTCAAGTCACATACCATCCTGATTTGGAACTACATCATTGTTCCTTCATTGTCACTGAGTCAAAATCCTGGAACTCCTTTTCCTAATAGCACCATGAGTTTCCCCACATCTCTAAGACTGATAAATGTTAATCATAGTGAATAAAGCTGGGGGTAGATGTTGGATAAAGAAGTTGTTATAAAAGAGCTGGTACCGAAGGTATGTTATCTCCACTCAGTCCGATGATATCATGAGACACACATGATGATATCTGACATTAGTAGCACAACTAATGCGACAGTACATTTTAAATGATTTAATAGCAGATCACTTGGAAAGCAGTGACAGGATTGGACAGAGTCAACATGGATTTACAGAAGGGAAATCATGTTTGACAAATCTACTTCTGCTTCTATTTTCGATGTTCCTATGTCACATAATCTTTGGGTGGAGAATTTTACAGTTCTGCACAATGAGGACAGATATGTCATCTCTGGCTCCTGATAGTTGTAATTATACCTGACTAGTTAATGTTAATTTAACCTAATACTATTTGGCAATGAACTGTACCTTGTTTCATAAGGCAAGTGTATTTTCTTGTTAAGATTCTCTAATACTTTAGTAGTATAGTGTTAAAAATTCATGACAATGGTTGATACCAATTGATTATTTTGTGGAAGGCAGTTATCCAGAAATTCTCAAGAAGTGAATATTAATACATTCTTTAGGAATGGAATTGAATCAGCTAAAAACATAATCACAAGGATCAAGTTCAGTTATTCTTGGCTTCTAAAGTAGGTCATTTCCTATTTATCTTATTTTTTATCTTTTTGTTTAAATGTCATCTTTTTGCTGTTCCCACATGTTCATTTTTCACTGTTTATTTCAATGTTTTCCCATTTGTGGTTTTAATACAAGCCTCAATAACATGAAGTTTAAACTTTTTAAGATAATACAGCATATTCTTTTAACTTCTGCCATTGAAGTATTATCAACCAGCCAGACAATGTATGATCAAAGGAGGCTGATGAGAGATGGAGAAAGCCTGGGCACGCATTAAAACAGACTACAGAAATGGGATCCCAGGAACCTTGTACAGGATTTGTTTTCGATAGGCACTAGAAAGCTTCGGAAATCCAATGTCGTAAGGGAGTTTACAGTCTTGAAAGTAAGCTTTAGTTGTTTATTTCACAGCTGAATTGAATTTGTTAAGCTGGTAGAAAAATGTTTTACTCTCATAAACATGATCCAATTACAAGAATTTTGGATATCAATTCTTGAACATGTGGGCAGTATTTGACTGTGGAGAAACAGATGGTAATGGAAGTAGGTCAGGCAGCCATAAAACCATGGAAGGTTGAGTTGGGTCACATCCTTGCATCATTGTACCATGAGGTAATTGTATCCAGGGCAGGTGAAATGTCTCACGGGATCATGATCACAATTCAGGGGTCATTAAGATCATTGAGGAATTAATTGGAAGTTGAGTTTATGAGTGCCTCAGAATTTAGCAAATAGTTCATGCTCTTCAGTGAGTCTTTTACATTTCATTGCAAGGAAGGGGTTGCACAACCATTTTCCTTTTTGTGGCTCTCTTGCAAAGTTAGTCTTTCTGGCTTGGTTGCACTGGAGACGGTCTAAAAGGAGAGGTTTGCACTAAAGAGCTTTTCAGCACACCATTAGAAGATGTCATGTCCTTGACCATGAGTTATGTGCAGAATGTGTTAGGTACTTCCTTACTACAGTGAGGAGAAGATCCTGAGAGGGAGAGAGGAGCAGACAAATAGAACAGCGCAACATTGATGGGCTGGCTACCAATAGGGGGAAGAGACAGAAGACAACAGAAGAGACAAGGTGCAGAGAATGCTACAGAAATGAGTTTTCTTTCTGACCAGGATCAACAGGATCTTCATCCAGATTTCAATATAACACTGTCACTGAAGGCAGTGCCTCCCCTGAAAAGCTGTGGCCAATCTGTGTGATACGGTGGTGGAGTGTGAGGGGAGCACCCATTGTACTAGTGGCCTTTCAATGCCAGAGACTCTCATGGTCATGTCAGCCCTCAGTTTCTGGAGCTAAGGCTCACTGCAGGCATGTGTGGCATTTTATTATCAGTCGCACATCACTGCTTCAAGATAATTCGTTTTTCAGAAACATCAGCCTTTCAGTACATCAGCTTCTAAAATGACAGAAACAGTCATTTCAAGAGAGTCAGAGGCTTCTGAGTTGTCATTTCAATCCCCCTCGAGGCTGGGTCTAATAGGCAACAGCATGCCTGGGGCCATCAGGCTTCCACAGGTCTGTCAGTGGCCTTCATTCATTAAAGAGGTTTTATTTATCAATGTTCAGCTCGTCTGTGGTCCCCATTAGTAGATCCTGTGGTTACGCGTATCCTAGGAAGTAAAGTGATCCACATTGATGCCAATGGTGGCACCAGGACACCTCTTAAGTGCGGTTTGACCCAAGGTTTCAAGTCACTGAGTCTTTCCGATGGCATTATAGCTAATATTAAATGATATCCTGTTGATGATCTTTCTTGTAGGAAGATATTGAGGTGCTTCACATAAATGAAACAAAACAATGGGAGAGGAGGGTTGATTACAAGCTTGGAGAAAAACAAAAATCTTAAAGGAAGGGAAGACAGTAGAGAGATAGGATGTTTAGGTTGCAAATTTCAAAGATTATGCCCAGATGGTTGAGGACACAAGAACCAGCTCTGAGCTAAATGGAGTTGGGCTATGTACAAGTTGGAGGATTGCAGATGATGTTAGGGCTGGAGGAGGAAGAGTTAGGGAAGAGAGTGAAGCAAAGGATGAGGATTTTAAATTTTAGGCATTGGTGGACCCAATGTCAATGTAGGTCAGCAAGCATAGGAATGAAGGGTAAGCAGGAAATGGTAGAGATCAGGATACATACCACTGAATTTTGCTTGACATCTGCTTGTCATGTGTGGAAAATTGGAACCACCAGGAGAACATTGGAACAATTGAATCTGGAGGTAACAAAACATGAATGAGAGTTCCACAGTAGACTTATGGAAGCAGGAACAGATGGGGCAATGTCACAGATGTCCAGGTATCTGTTTTTGCATGTCGGAGAGGATATGGGTTTGGAATCCCACACCATTTCACAATATCAGCTTCTACAATCCTTTATGTGCATTCACCATTAATCATTTTTACACAGCTGAGCTCAATGTAATTGGAGGCAAAGTTAGCAGCAAGTGAAACAAAACATACCACATAACAAGCATTGATGGAAGTAGTTCTGATTTATAAATGTGAAAGTGGTTCTGTAACATGAATGCAGTATCATATTTCAATAGGAAACATTCTGCAGGGTATCATGTTTATTTGGTTTACATGATGTGCTCATGAGGGCTATTTCCAAAATTCTACATTCTTGGCATGGGGCTTTACTTACAGGTAACATAGCTCAAAGAATCAAGGTTACAATGCAACTCCCTCAGACCATGGTTTAGTTGCTGGAAGTACCTCACACAGAACTAAGCCTCTAATATTCAAATGTTTAAATGCGCCATTCAGAAGGGATTTAAGCATAATTAAGCAGAGTAGCTACTCACTAACCATTTTACAAGAACAAACAAAAACAGAAATTGCTGGAAAATCTCAGCAGGTCTGGCAGCATCTGTGGAAAGAAATCAGAGTTAATGTTTCGGGTCCAGTGACCCTTCTTCAGAAGATCTGTTTTTGTTTCTGATTTCCAGTCTCCGCAGTTCTTTTATTCTTTGTATTTAGACATTTTACAAGGTTCATTTTATGATTGGACCAAAACAAACATAAGTGACCATAATGGGAATGCAATGTTTCATTTCCTTATCTTTAGGATCTGGATTTAAATACAATTACCATTTACAGAGTGAAAGTCATAATCTTTTGAGGTTTTGCAGCTTTTCATGTTCCTGAAAACTGTAATGTTTTTAAATCCATTAAAATTCAAGAATTCTGTCCCTAAGGGTTATGAACCTGCAGCGGAAAATGAGTCAGAATTTATCATTACTGAACAATAACTCTATACAAAATTACTTCTGTTTTTGCTTTCATAGTATGTCATTAATATTATAATATATAAAGCACTCCTGATGTTTAGAGATTTTATTCTAATTAGCATCAATATCAACACACAACATTCAACATAAAACTAAAAAATAGGGGGACTTACGTGCCCGAAGAAGTATAGGGACAGTTTAGGAGTTAATTAAATTCTCTTATTCTATGAATCACGGCTCAGTGACTCATGCAGACCAAACATTCCCAATTTTCACGTTATCTTTTTCACGCCTGCCAAAGAGCATCAAAGGGTAAGATAAGAAAGCTCATCTTTGGTCAAGTACGAAACACTGCTGAAACTAAATCAATAATTCTGCCTAGGCAACTAAAGGGAACTTGCATGGAAATTTGAAAATATAGAAAATCCAACACCCATATTTTCATATCTCTGTTTTGTAGACTGTAAAATGTTTTACAATAGATTCAGCAGGTGGAAATCACTAATTACATTTGGTTGAGCTTTAAAGATATGCTTGAAATATCCAAAATTTTTTAACGTTATAAAGTTTGTGTGGTCTCCTGCTCGGAACTCGTCTGCTCCATCTGCTTTTACTTGTTTTCTCTTTCACGACTTTTTTTTGTTTATTTGACTAACCTTATGTGAGGTGCGAGTCTCTGCAGCACAGAGGAAATTGAGGCAGTGCGGGAAGGGTGAGCCCAACATCATTGTGATAGAGATAGTAGGAACTGCAGATGCTGGTGAATCCGAGACAACAAGGTGCAGGACTGGATGAACACAGCAGGCCAAGCAGCATCATAGGAGCAGATAGAGGTCCACGGCGTCGATGGTAGTCATCCTGAGCAGCAGTGAGAAGGCAGCCTCGGGTAGCGGCGGTGGCGAGGCTGAGCCTGGAACAGGAGATGGTTGAGCTGTTGTGAGGAGTTCGAGCCCAGCATGGCCAGATGCTAATGGACTGTGGTGTTGAACTGTTGACTTTGTTTCTCCACTTGTTGTTAAGAAGGACTGTGATGTTTAACTTTATTTGCTGCTTTGTACCTAAGATTCTGTACCTAGGTACTTTTGTACCTAAGATGGCACTGTAAGTAAACTTTTCACTGTTCTCATGTGAGTACATGTGACAATAAACCTATTTCAATTCAATTCAATAAATGTATAAATGAGCAACAATTGGCCTTTAAATAATACCCTGGAGAGAGTAGAACTTAGCATTTGCAAAGTCAAGTAAAGTGCATTGAAGTCTGGTGTGAGTGGAACCGAGAACTTGACAAAAGGCAGCCCTGGAACAGATTGCTGAAATTGAGGGCTGGTTCATGCAAAAGTGATTATAGAGAATCAGCAGTCCATTCTTTATGTCATCTCATTTAAAGTCTTGAACAAAAACATTAAATTAGCATGGGGTGAAGGATAGAGTTGATGGGTAATCAAGATAGGATATTTATGGAACATTTGGAGTTCGTTGAGGGTGAAGTTTAGGATAATATTGAAGTATTTGAATCTCAAGGTGACAGAGGCATATGCAATGGAAAAGAATCTAAGATGACTTAGAGATGGAAAACGCCATAAGGATCAATGTGAATGTTCTTTGTAGAGAAAGAAAGCATTCAAAATCTGAAACTCTGCACTGGTTTAAACAGTGCACCAGTTCTGTTCAATCTGAGACAGTGGCCAAGTGGGGGATGAAATCAGTGGCAAAATATTCCAAGTAGGAGCTGAAACATGAAGGTCAAAAAGTGGATTATACCCAGATCAGAATCTGGCCCTGATGCTGTGAATGTTGCATGACCTAATGACAGTAACCATGTCAAATGGCCTCATCTGTTTGTTTCTAACTAACAACTAACAGCCCTGCGGCAGCTTACAACTCACAGAGGGGCCAAAAATTTGGTTGGCCAATGTCTTCAAAGCACCCAGGGACAGGAGACAAACCATGGCCTGCAGTAGAATTTCCACTCCTCCAGATCCATAATAAAGTGAACAAAACTTTTCCAGTGTCAGCCTATCACTTTAACAATCATTAGTTTGACGTCAAGGAGTGTGACGAAACTGAACGCACTGTCCATGGCATATAGTGTGGGCATTACAATCAAATTTGCAAAGATGAACTCAGACAGGTTACACCCATCTTTGCAAATGGAAAACTGCCTGACTTTGCTTCTAGGATGGATACTGAGAAGCTCTAGTTAATATGATCATCATCACAAGTTTGGTGTGAGATAATGTACACTTAATGTGATCAAATTGAACTGCTAAGCATCATTATACTCCAAAACAATTACTTAGAATTATGATTTCTGAATTGCATTATTCAGCTATTCAAAATGGAATTGTATTGAATCCGCTGACTTGATCTCAATGATGCATTGCCAGATTATGCCAGAGCACAGTATTGATGTTCTGTTATGAAATATGAGTATTTGATGTCCTTACTAATCATAGCTCTGCATTTTAACATTCAATGTTAACTCTATGAGAAATATCACAACAGATATGACTTCTTTCCTCATTGCTTGCCTAAACAGCTAATGAAGATATGAGAGTAAAAACATCAAATCTTTTCCCTGTAATGTATTGTGAGGCAATGTACTTAGTCAGCTCCAACAATAAGCATCAGTCTTCTGTCCTTTTGCGTCTAGTTAAAATAATATTATCAAAGTCATTTAACTTGTTACATGTGTACATATTGATGTTACCAAGTGTTCAGTGAGATTTGTATTTTTAACACTAGCCATGAATCTATCACAAACCGAACCACTCATCCGCCTCCATCAGACTCCATTCATCAAACTGTTCAATGAATATTTGAATAAACAGTAGGTAATTACAGGTTGCATAGTTACATAATTATTCAATTGCTGAGATGGGTAAGATCCTTGAAATCTCTCGAGGTCAACATCCAATGAGTACGTAGCCCTTGAAGCCAACTTGCAAACCTGCAGAAACAACTTCCTGTTGGTAATTTGTTAAGCAGCCAACCATAATTCAGTGGTTTTCCAATAAACAACAACAAAACAAATCAATCTTTGTAGTTGGTTTTCCAAACGAGTCAAATTTTAGACAACTGCTCCATTGAACTCCTGTTCTCTCATCAAATGTTTAAAAAAATCCAAAGGTTTTACCGCAGGAATAAAATGTACATTGTCATGGCATAACAGCTGTTTTCAATTACATATAAACATGTGTCTAATGCTACATAAATGAGACATAGCAGATTTGAGAAATTGTGGAAATTTCTGACTTAACTGGAAAAATTTCAACAACTGAGCAATTTCCTCAGAGAAATAAGAGCTTGCTACTTTCTGCTTGGTTTCTTCCACCTGATCAAACAGGAAGGACTGGAGCTCAGAGACATGCTCAGCTGTGGAGTTAAAACAGAGGAAAAAAAATCATCAGATCTGCCCAGTAATGTTATATGTAAATTGGGTCATTTGTGTGTCACTGTAGAAAAATATCAAAGGATGGCAATCTGTTTAATAATTAGAAAAATGTTGGAAAGTGCAACCGAGGCATATTGATATCTGAATTAAATAATAGTGCAATTTTCTGTTTTTTTCTTCATAAGAGAAGTTATAAAATAAATTGATCCCAGAAAACAGTGCAGTTGGAAGACATTGAACGCTTGGCATGTGACCAGACTGTCACTCATCTTGCCTACTTTAATAAAGATGGACTTTGTCTGTGCTCTCCTCTATTGGCTGCTGAGAATGTTTTCCAGAAGTAACTGCAACATTATTTCATTGTTCCTTTAATACTGGTTTCTAGATTTAAAACTTGTGCAGACAAGCTGGAAGGAAGTTCTCTCCTGCCAATTTTGAGGATCATTTGTGAAATGAGTTTGGGAAATTGTCACTGCGTTCTTATTTGGTGTGGGCTAACAATGAAAACATGGCTCATGATGTGGCAGAAACTGGTGATGAAATGTAATCTCATCCAAAAAGTGACTGATGCGACAGGAGTACGTGATTCTGACATGGCTGTTCACAACAGAAAGGTCCTCTATTTTTCAGTACCAACACCGTTCACTTTAAAAACTAAACCTGGCTGAGTTCCTCTGTGATCCAAGCAGGCCTGTTTAATTTGTTAATTTGTTTTTGACAGAGTATACAGTTGATATTTCAAAGCTGTGCTATTGGTGCAAAACCTTGACAGCAGCAAGACGCAATCATAAACATGGACTGACAGGCTGGTGTGTCTGACATGTAGATCTCTCAGCTCATGATAAAGAATTGCAGACTTCACCAGGGGCTGTACTTTCATAAAGTGGAAGTTTTGTTCAAGCCATGACATCAATGTAAATAGACTCTGTTGCTTGGCACAAGTGCAATGGGTTCTATTCGATGACTTGATTCCCAGTTTGGAAAAAGAGACATACCGGATTCAAAACATTAACTGTTTCTCTTTCTACAGATGCTGCCAGTCCTCTAGAATTTCTCCAGCATTTTCTGTTTATAATTTCAGATTTCAACCATCCACAGTATTTTGTTTTTATTTGGCTCCCAGGATTTGTTTCAGATAGGGAACTGCTTCATTCCAGGATCATTAGCTATAAAAACCCATGGTACATTGACCGGATTTACACTCCTTTGTCTAGGCCTCAACCTTCGAAATTTCCTTCTTACAGCTCTCCGCCTCCCAACCTCACTTTCCCCCTTTAAGGCACCCCTTTTAAATTGTGAGTGGAATTTGATTTAATATAATTGGCATGAGTTTAGCCTGTTGTGGCAGGAAAGACAGCAGCCAGACCCACTTAATCATGGGAGAAGCTGCACATCAATCTCTTTGCAAATGAAAAAACCTTCCGCTATTAAGTTGGAGGCGAGAGCAGCCCATGGAAGAGGTTGGGCAGCATTGCTGTCCCCAGCATTCAGGACATTACAACAGAAATACTGCCTCCCACAGGACACCTGCTCAGCTTTATCCAATCAGGAGAAGTCCAAGGATCACTGAGGAATTCAGGTTAAAGTTGAGTGAAGGATACAGTAGGGGTGTGAGGTGAAACATTAGAGACAGGGATACAGGGTTGGTTTTTAGTGACCACATGCCTGGCAATGCCAGATTTCTTGACCAGGTACTAAATGCCTTTGAAAGCAGAACCTGCCCCTCCACCTTGAGTCTGCTTGCAGCCTTTTGAAGGTGCAGGAAATGTGCCATGTACATGTAGTCCCTGAGCCATCACGAAATTCCAGTGGTCTCAGGGATAATTGGTGTGATTGGCTCAATAATGGGCCTATCTAATAACTTGAGAACGCCCTCCCCTCCATGGACCTGTTCTTGCATATACCAGCATGAAATTCCTTTATCACAATTTTAGTGAAAAGATTCATTCCATTGACTATCAGCAAGATTCATTTGAAATGTTATGAATGTTCATAGGCACTTTTCAAGAATGTCAACCACAGGAACAGTTGGCAGAAATAGCCAGGCAAGGCACCAGGTACAGTATGGAGACAAAGAAACAGACACCATTATTTCATGGAGTCAGACTGGAAAGCACTTCTTACTGAAGCTGAGCATTGGATATACAATTTCTGCTGAATTTTTCTGGGTGAAAACCTTTATAGTAATGTCGCTTCTGGCCCTGAGTCACAATAATCTTGTCGAGGACTTCAGAACAGTGTTACGTACTGTTGAATGACCAGCCCAGAGCTGGGAACATAACTATCTGGCCATTAGCCCTTTCTTTCTTTGATCATCCTGAACACCAGCACATATTTTATCCTTTAAACATAACACCTCTGTCACCAAACTTCTACAGCACCCTCTCACTACTGAGTTTATGAGACAGACTCAGGATTTAGTTATCCATTCACCTTCTCTGTGACAATTCACACACACAAACCCAAAATCACTTCCTCTGTTTGAACCGGATGATATTGCCACATCTCTTATGTCAGTTCTCCCATGCCATTTCATACACACCCCACAACTAACATGATTGAATTTTGTCGTAGAAAATCATCCTCAACATAATAAGTTCACATCCAGGTTTAGAAGAAAAATTGGGCTCAAGGGAGAACTCTGCTCTTGCTATGAGAAATGGTAAGGTTAGTTGTGACTAATGTTTTAGAGATTGAACATCAACACTGTCACCACAGCATACCTGCAAAAAGCTACGAGGACACAAGCTTCCATTCCCTTCCTTACTTGCTTGTAACTAAGGAGACAATGTTGAGACATTCTAATTTGCGCTCTCATTTCTTCTAGATTGACCACAGCAACTAGGGAGAACAAGAGGAGAAAAGTGACAAGGAGAAACAAAAGGCCTGGAGAGATAAATGGAGGAACCTTTTCTTAGGCTCTGCAATCAATCACTGATCATTTTCTGCAACTCATTCGTCTGCAGCTCTCATTTACAACAATATCAGAGAAGCTTTCCCCTTATTGCAGGCATTAATAGGGCACACAGTGACTTCATTAGTTTCCTAAGCTGTTGGGTTAAGCATAAAAAAGATAAATATAACGCAGCAATGGAACTTGAAGACAAGGTGAATAAATCTGAAGGCAATATCACAGATGCATATTTGGCTAAGTTAGATCATGAATGTAAGGAACGAGGCTTGCATTGATCTGGCTCCTGGTACAGCGTCTTATTACATTTATTTTCTAATCTATCACATGAGATATGTTTGAGTCAGGAACTTTTATTTGTGTGGTAGTAAGTTACAGAAGTAGCTCACGCTGATATCTTCTCACCGCATGAGAGAAAAGGGAATAAAGCAATATGTTGCAATTATCTTGTCTGAAATTAGGTATATTTTGCCTCCTCATTTATGCTCCAATTGTTTCTTGTTGAGAACAGTGCAAAACTCATAATACTGGCCTTTTATTCAGAACACTATTAGAAATTATATTTGCATGTAACTAAGATGAGGTGAGCTTGATGAATTCTTGAATGACCACTAGATGGAGTGGATTACAGTGTTCTGTTCAGTGCTGAGGGAAATGATCTGAAAGAAACAAATGCTTTCCAACATTTGGAGGCCTAAACTTCAATCCAATCCCGAGGACAGAGATCAATGCATCCCCAAGCTGAAAGCTATTAAAGGTTATAAGCTAATTAAGCCCTTGAAGACTCAGCCCACTAACATTGGAGATGTAGCTACATAATCTTGCCTAGCTTTAACACCGTGAATATCAGTTTATGTGGACCTACACTGAAAGCTGAAAGAATATATACGTGTAATGATTCAGTGAGGGACATCGAGGGAAGGATGATGCTTGCACTGCGTTGTTGAGGGAATCTTATAGAGCAGCTAACTACTGAACTCTGCATACCTGATCTCTGAGGGTTCACTGCTGTCCCTCTTTACAACCTAACTTGCAGCAGTGCCAAAAGAAAATACCTAAATGGTTTGGTTGAATTGAAACTCAGCAAACTCCTCAATTCAAATCCAAATTGCAATGATTGTCATTCTGTTTTCGATTTCAATGCACATAAATTTTCTTGGGTCCAGGTTTCTTTTTGGAAGAGAATCACATGCATATCTGAGCCTGAGTCATATAAAACTTGGCATGAGCTCTGCTTAATTGACACCACAGTATTAGAGAACCTCCAGATTTACAGCTTTGTTCAAAGCTCATCCCCAATGATAGAAGTGTTACAGTAAAGAAGGAGGCTATTTGGTGCATCATGCTACCACCAGCTCTCTAAATCAACAACTTTCTTCTTGCCATCTTTCTGACTTCTTTACGTAACACTTATTGTTCCCTTTTTAAAAATAACTATTTTTTGAATGCCTCAATTGAACATGTCTCCATCACACTCTCAGGAATTCTCCAACATTTTCCTTATGATAGATGATAAGCTAACTAGCCTATAGTTTCTTGCTTTCTCTCTCCCTCCCTTTTTGAATAAAGGAGTTGGATTCATATATATTTGTCGCTTTGAAGTTTGACACTATTCTCCACAGAGCACAATGCTTCCAAAATTTGTATTATCCACAGCTTTTGAAGTCATGCTCTGTATCTCAAAGTCTAGATCCTTAATATATATTAGGAAAAGCAAGAGGCCAAAGAAAACTCTCAGGGAACACCACTCCAAGCATTGGCCCAATCTGAAAAAAGCATTTATTAACCTTTACTCTCTGTTTTTTATCACTCAACCAATTTGTAACCTTGTTGCTACTGTCTCTTTATTCCATGAGCTTCAAATGTGTTCACAAGTATGTTGTATGGCACTGTGTGCATCAAATGCATTCTGGAAGTCCATATACACCAGATCCATATCTTTGCCCTGATGAAGCCCCACATTCATAAAAATCAAGTAAATTAGTTAAACATGACTTTACCTTAGGAAATACATACTGGCTCTCCTTAATTAATTCATATTTATTTATATGATTATTAATCTTGTTCTGAATTACTGTTTCTATAAGTTTTCCAAGCACTGAATTTAAACTGACTGGTCTGTAATTGCTTGGCTTATTCTTATACCCTTTGTCGAACAACAACACAACGTTTGTAACTCTTTAGTCTCCTCGTCCCACCCTGAGTTTAAAGAAGTCTAAACAAGTATTGCTCATGCTTCTGTAATTTCCATTCTCACTTCTCTCAGTGTCCTTGGATACACCTCATCCTATTCCAGTGCCTGATCAACTTGGAATACAGACAACTTATCCAATACCACGGAACCCGCTCCCTAAAGACACCTACACGAAATGGATGACAGTGGTTCAAGAAGACAGCCACTTCCACCTTCTCACAGGCAGTGAGGCACGGACAATAAATGCTGGCTGAGCCAGCAAAGCTCAAATCCACTGAATGAACAAAATAAAGTCCTTTTCCATAGTTACCTTATGATGTAATATGATCACTATTTCTGATATGTTGTTCTGCTGACATTTGACCTGTCTGCTCCACCTCAGTCTCATTGAACTGAAAACATATTATTCTGAACATACTCTAGGTCCCCTTTCCTGTCTTTGCTCTCTACTTTACTACCATCCCGGTCTATTTTCCTATAGATATAGGCCCCATTATTACTCTGTAATTTTTGCACCTCCTGTAAAACCCTTGCAAATTTGTACCTCTGCACCCTTCCCACTAGCGGGTAGCCTATACACTACTTTGAGCAATATAATTGCACCTTGTTTGTTCCTTAGACCTAACCAAATCAGTTCTGACCTTGACCCCTCGGAGACATCCTCATCAGCACTGCAATCCTTTCTTGATCTATACTACTGACCCTCGCCCTTTTCAGCCTTTCCAATTGTTCCGAATCATCTTGTAACCTTGCAATAAGAATATGAAGGTAAAGAAGAAAATACATGAAAGGAAATCTACTGTGCAGTGAACTGGAAAAAACAACAAAAGAGAGCATCTCTTTGTAGTTAAGGAAAAGTCAATCTGCTCAGACTTTGGTAACCATAATAGTGTGTAATAAAGACAATTTCTATGAGAATGTGAGACCTTCAGAAGGTGTGTGTAGAAATTAAAAACAATGCCTGTTTAAATGTAACACAGTGTCGCTCTATGTATTGATGATATTCAATTTTGTGTAATGACATATAAAACAGTTATAGGATAATGCATTGAGTTGCATATTCCAAAAGTACTACGTCTATAATTCCTCTTAGTCACTGTGGATGGTGTGCATCTTTTCCAGAATATTTAAAAAAAACACACAAGATAGTATGCTAGCTAGCTACAGATTCATCTCAAAACCATTGTATAGAATTATATTGAATTACATAGAAATTACAGCATAGAAACAGATCAAATTGCCCCTCAGTTTTAAACTGATGTTTATGCTCTCCATGAACCTCCTTCCAACTTACAAATAGCAAATGTTAGGTAAACAAAAATACAGGAAGCAAATTATTTCAGTCATAGCAGTATAAAATCAAAACAGAATAACATGTAATTAGTAAGAACAAATGAGGAGCAAAGTAACCAAGTGGAAGAATCGAAAGGAAACATCATTTGTGCATGAGCTGTTTGCTATTATCTTTATCACAAGTACTGATTTTGGGATTTATGTAAACAGATATTCCTTGCAAGGCACCAAGAATGTTCCAATGAATGCTGAACTCATGGTTCTGAATCATTTCTGCTCCAGAGTTTGGAATAAATCATGTTCACAATTGTCTTTTTCAGGTTTGGACTCAACAAGCATATAAGTTCTGAAGCAGTTCCTGGAGCCAGAGATAACACACAAAAAATTATTCTACATATTTGCTTTGTGCTGAGTGTCAGCGGAAAAGGTTGCTAATCGAAATGAAGGGGAAATTCACAGCTACAGCAAAGTAAAATCTCAGAGCTGGATAATGAGATCCAGACCCAAAGCTAGTACTCAGCAGAATCCACCCCCATTCGAGTGTCCCTAACCCACAAGTTGCCTCTCTCTTTGTGCAAAAAATACTCAATGCTGCCTCAGCTGCTGTTTGGCAATATTCATGCTCTCACTTCTCCTGCTATAATTTCCTCCTTGAGAACGTGCTCCAGTTAAGACACACTTATTCTGGATTGCTCTCTGATTTAATGCAGGTCCAGGAACATGCCTTTCATTATCACTGTAGAAAATGTGAGGCTTTTTGTTAAAATAGTAAGTGTGCAACAATTTTGAAAACAATGGCATCGATTTTCCACTGGCCAGATAATCATTATTCCAGTGTGGATGGGAATTATGAAAATGAACAAATGAAAAAGTACAGCACAGTAACAGGTCCTTTGGCCCTCCAACCTTATGCCAACCATCATGCCCTAATTAATCTAAAACAAATGTGCCATTTTTCAATCCGTATCCCTCTATTCCCTCCCTATTCATTACCCATCTAGGTGCCTCTTAAATGTCTTTATTGTGCCCGCTTCCACCATCTCTTCTGGTAATGTATTTCAGGCTGCTACCACTCTCTGCATGAAAGACTTCCCTCGCACATCTCCCTTAAACATTCCACCTCTGACCTTGAACCTGTGCCCCCTTGTAATTGAAACTTCAACCCTGGGAAAATGCCTCTGACTATCCACCCTACCCATGCCTCTCATAACTTTGTAGACCTCTATCAGGTCTCTTCTCGGCCACCGTCTTTCCAGTGAAAACAATCCTCGTCTTTTAAACCTTTCCTCATAGTCAATGTTCTGGAGACCAGGCAACATCTTGGTGAACCTTTTCCGTACCCGCTCAGAACATCTAGGACCCTGGTACCAGGGAGGCAACACACCATCCTAGATTCTCGTTCACAGCCACTGAAACACCTGTCTGTGCCCCTGACTATTGAGTCACCTACTACTATCACTCAACTAGACTTTGCCAAAGCTTCTGCATCCTTCTCGTAGTGTGGTAACCAAAACTGCACACAATACTCCAAATGCAGTCTAACAAGGGTTTTATATAGCTACAACATGTTTTGCCAACTCTTGTACTCCATGCCCCAGGCGCTGAAGGCAAGCATGCCATATGCCTTGGCTACCTGTGTTGCCACTTTCAGGGAACTGTGGACCTGCGCACTCAGATCCATTTGAATGTTAGTGTTCCTAAGGGTTCTGCCATTTACAATATAATTCACACCTAAATTTGATCCTCCAAAATGCATCACCTCACATTTGTCCGGATTAAACTGCCATTTCTGTGCCCAAGTCGCCAACCTATCTATATCCTGTTGTATCCTTTCATAATTGTTGGCACTATCAGCAACTCCACCAATCTTCATGTCATCAGCAAACTTGCTAATTGGACCACCCACATTTTCCTCTGGATCATTTATATATACTACAAACAACAAAGGACCTAAGACTGACCCCTGTGGAACACCACTAGTTATCAGTCTCCATTTTGCAAAACATCCTTCCATCACTATCCTGTCTTTTATGACCAAACCAGTTTTCTATCCATCCAGCCAGGCCACCCTGAATCCCTTGTGATTTTAGTTTTTGTACCAACCTGCCATGTGGGACTTTATCAAATGCCTTACTAAAGTCCATATAAATTACATCCACAGCCCTTTCCTCATCAATTATCCTTGTTACCTGTTCAAAAAATTCAATCAGGTTGGTGAGACATGACCTTCCCTGGACAAAACCATGCTGTCTGTCACTAACTAGTCCATTTTCCTCTAAATGGGCATATATCTTGTCCCTCAATATCTTCTCCAAGAGCTTCTCCAACACTGATGTCAAGCTCACAGGCCAATGGTTTCCTGGATTATTCCTGCATCTTTTCTTAAACAAGGAAACAATATTTGCTAATCTCCAGTCCTCTGGAACTTCATCTGTGGGCAACGAGGATGTGAAGATATCTGCCAATGCCCCAACTACTTCCTCCCTTGCTTCTCTGAGTAACCTGGGGTAGATTCCATCTGGTCCTGGGGACTTGTCTATCTTAATGCTATTTAGGATTCCCAAATCTTCCTCTTTAGATATGTTAACCTTCTCTAGATATTCACAAACTCATCCCTGACCTCAACATTAGTCATGTCCTTCTTCTTGGTGAAAACTGATACAAAGTACTCATTCAGGATCTCACCCACTTCCTGTGGCTCTATGTATAACTACCCTCCTTCATCCTTGAATGGGCCTACTCTTTCCCTTGTTACCCTCTTTCTCCTAACATATACATAAAAAGCCTTGGGATCCTCCTTGACCCTATTTGCTAAAGACATTTCATGGCCCCTTTATCCCTTCCTAATTGCGCATTTAAGTTCCTTCCTAATTTCTCTGTACTCCTCCAGGGCTTTGTCAGTTTGTAGCTGCCTAGACTTGTCGTATGCTTCCATTTTTCTTTTGACTAACCTTACAATTTTCCTTGTCATCCATGATTCCTGAATCCTGCCATTCCTATCCTTTAGTTTTGCAGGGACATGCATGTCCTGCACTTTAGTCAATTGGTCTTTAAAAGACTCCACATGCCAGAGGTAGATTTACCCTCAAATAACTGCTTCTAATTCACATTCTCCAGTTCCTGTCTAATTTAGGTGTAATTGGCTATTTCCCAATTAAGCACCCTTACCCGAGGGCCACTAGTGTCCTTTTCCATGACTACTTGAAATTTTATGGAGTTATGGTCGCTAAGCACGAAATGCTCTCCTATTGAAACATCAATCACCTGTCCTGGCTCATTCCCTAGGACCAAGGCTAAATGGCCTCCTCTCTGGTTGGATTGTCAACACACTGCCTTAAAATGCCCCCCCGGACATATCTAACAAATTGGTCTCCATCTGACCGTCTGGCTGTAAGGGATTCCCAGTCAATAAGAGGGAAGTTGAAGTCACCCACCACAACTATCCTGCTCTTTTCACACTTTTACCAGTATCTGATTACATATCTGCTCCTCTGTCTCCCGTAGGCTGTTGGGAGGTCCATAGAAAACTCCCAACATTGTGATTTCACCCTTCCTATTCCTGAGCTCCACCCATAATGCCTCACTGCAAGATCCATCCAATGTGTCCTCCCTCAACACAACTGCAATGTGATCCCTAATCAGCACTGCAACTCCCCCATCCCTTTTGTTTCCCATTCTGTCCCATCTAAAACAGTGATATCCAGGAATGTTAAGCTGCCAGTCCTGTCCCTCTTTAACCAAGTCTCTGTAATGGCAGTAACATCATAATTCCATGCAGTAATCCATGCTCTTAGTTCATCTGATTTACCTGCTATACTTCTTGCATTGAAGTTAATGCATTCCAGTCCTCCACTCCCTCTGAGCCCTATGACTTTCTTGTGCCTGCTCTTCCTCTGTACTATGCATATCTGTCACATTTTTGTCCCCAGTCCCTGAACTTACTGGCCTAGTATTCTGGTTCCCACCCCCCTGACACACTAGTTTAAACCCTCCCGAAGAGCTCTAGCAATCCTCCTGCCCAGTATATTGGTGCCCCTCCAGTTCAGGTGCAACCCATCTTTCCTGTACAGGTCCCACCTTCCCCAGAAGACATCCTAATCATCCATATATCTAAAGCTGTCCCTCCTACACCAGCTCTGTACCCACGTGTTCAATTGCACTCTCTCTCTGTTCTTAGCTTTACTAGCCCATGGCACAGGTTGTAAGCCTGAGATTACTACCCTGGCAGTCCTGCATTTTAGCTCCCTACCTGAACTGTCTTCGCAGGACCTCTTCCTTCTTCCTACCTATATCATTTGTGCCAATGTGGACAATGACTTCTGGCTCTTTTCCCTCCTGCTTCAGGATGTCCTGTACCTGCTCAGAGACATCTCGGACCCTGGTACCAGGGAGGCAACACACCATCCTAGATTCTCGTTCACAACCACTGAAACACCTGTCTGTGCCCCTGACTATTGAGTCACCTACTACTATCACTCAACTAGACTTTGCCACACCCTGCTCTACAGCAGAACCAGTTGCAGTGCCACAGGTCTGGCTACTGCTAGTAGTATCTACTGACACGAGTTCCTCTAAGATATTGAGACTGGTCACGGTGTCCCATAATTCCTCTCAGTGACGTCTCTGCCAACTTCTGATTGGATGAAAGTCAAGTCAAAGGTAATCGTTATAATCATAGAATCTCTACGGTGTGGAAGCAGGCCAATCAGCCCATCAATTCTACACTGACCCTTTGAAGACCATTCCACCCAGACATACCTGCCCCTCCCACCACTCTGTATTTCCCACGGGTAATCCACCTAGCCCACACATCCCTGGACACTACAAGCAATTTAGCATGACCAATCCACCTAATCTGCACATCTTTCAACTGTGGGAGAAAACCGGAGTACCCTGAGGAATCGCACGCAGACACAGGTAAAATGTGCAAACTCCACACAGACTGTCACCTCAGGGCGGAATTGAACCCAGGTCCCTGGCACTGTGAGGCAGAAGTGCTAACCACTTAGCCATCATGCTAGGGGACCATGCAGATCCCCATCAAAGCACAATCCAAAGGTAATTACAGATTCCATAAAATCCCTACAGTGTGGAAACAGGCCATTTGGCCCAACAAGTCCACACTGACCCTCCAAAGAGCATCACACACAGACCCATTCCCCCATCCCATCTTTTGATAGCTAACACATCTAATCTACACACCCTGGGACACTACAGGGCAATTTAATATAGCCAATCTAACATTTTTGGACTGTGGGAGGAAACCAGAGCACCCGGAGGAAATCCACACAGACACGGGGAGAATGTGCAAACTCCACACAGACAGTCACCCAAGGGTGGAATCAAACTCGGTTCCCTGGTGCTGTGAGGCAGCAGTGCTAACTGCTGAGCCACTGTGCCACTGCTGGACAATTCCTCAAAATATGGAACCTGCTAATGAAATTAAGTAAAATAGTTACTCAGGAAGAGTTAGATTATTAAATTTGTTATGGACCAGACCAGCTCTCCCCCTCAAAGGATACTATGGAGACAGCCTAGACCCTAACTTCGGTATTATTTTAAAAGGTAAATATTAGGCTCTGTATGCCAGGTTTGAATCAATTTCCACCACTAGACTTTAATCAAATCATGTTTTATTCTTCAACCCAGTTAAACAAAACAAAATGAAGAATTGGCATAACTATTGAAATATTTATAATAATATAGTATTTAACCACTAATCATGAACTGTTCCAATATAAGCAGCATCTCATAAACACACTTTTTGGCAAAAATGCAATTCAGCAAAATAGTTATTATTCCCAAGTGCTGTTTCTTCACTCTTGTAACAGTGAATTCAAGCATTTAGTTCCAGCAGCCAGCAAAACCCCAATTAACCAAAAAGCAAAATCAAAATCCTCTTCAGTCTGTGTGAGCCTGACCCCATTCACTTATCATTCTTTTGTCTTACTTTAAAGAAAACACCCATGGAGAACTCAAAGCTATTTACCAAATATCTGTCTGAAGGAGATATTTTGGCACCACTGTGACAACACCCCTCTGCAAGAGAAACAGGACAGAACACATCTCTTAAAGACACAGTATCAACACAAATAGGCAGTATAACTCCTGAGTAACAAGTAAACTAACCTGATATTTTATATCACACACCCCAGACTACACCTATACACTTAAACGTTTCAGATCACAAACGTCCTTCTCCCACCTGACCCAACACCCCACTCCTCTCTTTCTCTCTGAACCTGACCCCACCAGCATCACCATGCCCCCTCCCGCACCCACACTCTGAATTTCCTTCCCCTGCCCCCTGCTGCTGGACCAGACCAGACCTTGCTGCTGCACAACGCACACACCTTCATTGGTCCCAATCTAACCCAACATTCCTGCCGACTCTCCTTGTTGGAAATGATCCAGTTCTCCCCTGCACCAGACTCAAACCAACCTGACACTCTGCTGCTGCAGTCAACATACACCCACTCTTCACCCACTCTGACCCAACTTCTCACTGCCCACAGCCACTGGACCAGAATATCAACCCCCAACATGTAGGAACAAATTATTGTAGAAGCTGGAATCTGTACTGAAAACAACAAATGCTAGAGAGCACAGCAGGTCAGACAGCATCTATAGAGAGAGAGCAAGCTAACGTTTTGAATCAGAGCCCTGATACAGAGTCGCCTAGACTCGAAATGTTAGCTTGGTCTCTCTCCATGGATGTTGTCTGACCCACTGTAATCTCCAGCATTGTTGTTTTCGGCACCCTACTCAGCTGACAGCCTGTACACCTGCCATCCTGTTTACTTGATACCCAAACCCTAACCATCTAGCATCTTACTGCTGGAATGTTAACCAGCTCCCCAGCTGGCACCTACATATCCAGCACCCTGGCACTCTAATCACTTGACGTGATAATTACCTGGCACCCCACCCCACTTCTACCCATCTGACCTGTAACCTCTTAGCATCTTAACATCATACCTACCTCATGCATTCACTGTTTGATGTCAGTTGTCTAAGTGACTGCTAGAACCTTTAGATTTCAGAATACAGCAGCTGACTGCTGGGAAAAGAGGACATGGCTTACCTTCCTCTGATAATTCTGCACCACAAGACAACTATCAGAATGGAAGTACAGCTCCACATTTCTTAAGGAGACTTGTTGGAATGTCCTCTCAGAGATGTAGAGCTCCCTTCTTATATAAACAAAACCAGGGCCAGAGCAACAATCTGCATGACATCACCACAGCCCAGAAAATCTGGCCCATTCTTTAATTCTGGATTTTGCTAAAGCCTCCTTTGTCAAATAATAATAATTTGTCTGGCATTTATATGTAAAAACTTACCATTTTCCACACTACTCTTCAAATTTTGTCAGTTAGCCCTGCACTAAAAAATTGCAAACTTGCAACTGCTGTTCATTTTATAAAGGACCACATTAGGATAAGATGTCATGGAAAACTCATATTCATTTGCTATAACTTTAATGGAGGAATCAAAAACCCCAGAAGAACTTGTTTTCTGTTTTTTCATTTCAGACATACGCTGGGCAAACAAGCATATCAATTAGGAGCTGGAGTAGATTACCCAACCCTCAAGCTGGCCCTGACATGCAATAAAATCATGGCTGACCTGATTACTTTACATTCCCACCTCCCCCAATTACTTTACACCACCTTGCTTATCAAAAATCTTCTGAATCTGTGTTAAATATTTTCAAAGTCTCAGTTTCCACCATATTTGATTGAGAGAGAGCCTCTGTGAAGAAAGGAAACATCTCACCATTGCAGTCTTAAATGGGCAACACCTTATTTAGAAACAATGATCGCTACATTTCGATTCTTCCACAAAAGTAAACATCTCTCCACTTCAACTCTGTCAAGAACCTTCAAGTTCTTCTTTGTTTCAATCAAATTGCCTCTTATTCTTCTAAACAGCTATAGATACCGACTTAGACTGTCCAACTTTACCACATAAGGCAACTTGCCCAATCCGGCATTGGTCTGGTAAGCCTTTCTGAACTGCTTCCAATTTGCTTACATCCTAGTTCAAATAGAAGCCCAGTGCTGGACACAGAACTGGATAATCTGATGAAGAGCACCCCAGTACCCTACTCCCTCCATAGGAATTCACTCCTTAACAATTTAGTGCTTCTACTTGAGAGAGAGCAGTCAATCAGATACTTATTTAACTCAGCTTTGACATAATCAATGCTTAACACTCTACGGCTTTCTGGGGATGAGAATTCCATGGACTAATGACCAACTCTCTTAGGGAAAATATATCTCTAGACCTCAATCTTAAATGACAATGCCTTCATTTTTAAACTGTTATCCCTGGATCCTAAATCACCCGCAAGTAGAAAATTCCCTCTGTATCCACCCTGTCAAGTTCTCCATGGTCTTAGATGGTTCAAATCCTCTAACTCTTCTAAACTCTGATGTGTACAGGCCCAGCCTACTCAAGTTTTCCGCATGACGTAATCACTTCATCAGATAAACCAGTCAAGGTAACCTTCTCTGAGAGGCTTCAAGTACAATTATGTCATTTCTTAAGTAAGGAGAGCAGAACAGTACTCCAGGTGTGGTCTCTTCAAGGCCCCGTACAGTGGTATCAAAATTGCCCTACTTTTATACTCCATTCCTCTTGCAATAAACATTAGCATTGCATTTTGTCTTAGGAGGAAGTCACACCTCTTAGAATAGGGTCTTCTGATTTGTTCATGGATTAGCGGGTGCGCCAAAAAATGAAGTCGCTAAGGAGACCTAACACTAAGAAATGGAAGAGATTCAGACTTTTTTAGTTGCTCAACAGTTTTGAGTATCGTGCAGCTTGCATGGATGACAGTGGTGCTGCAGGATGGATGAACAAACTGGCCATGGCAATATGGTACAGAACATCATTCAAGTGAAGGCAGCTGATAGGAGTATAGTGGTAGTAGGGGATGGTGTATTCATGGGGATCAACACAGCTCTCTGCAGCTAAGAACAGGAGTCCATATTGCTGTGGCCACTGCCTGGTTCCAGAGTTCTGCCCCTGTCTGAAGAGAAAGTTGCAGTGGTGGGGGAGGATCCAATGGTTGTCATCCACACAAGTACCAACAATTTAGATAGAACTAGGAATGGGAACTACTGAGGGACTATGAGCAGCTCGAGGCTAAATTATAAAGCAGAACCTCAACGGCAATAATCACAGCGTATACTTGACCCAATAGTAAATTGCCATAGTGTAAATTGGAGAGTTAAATGCATGGATTAAAGATTAGCGTGGGTGAAATAGATTTTGACGCATGGGACACTGGCAATGGTACTGGGGAAAGTGAGACGTGTACAATCAGAACAGTCTTCATATGAACGATAGTAAGACCAGAGCTCTGGTGAGTCACAAAACTAGGTGGAGACGGTTTCAACGAAATAGAGAGGGCAAAGTATCAAGTTTGGGTAGATGCGATTGATTGAACAGAGAAACCAAGGAAAGACGGCAAGGTAGCAATAAGAGAAATGTTGATCAGAACCTGGCAAGAATGAAAGAACTAGCAAACCCAAGATGGTACCAGCACAATGTGCTTGAGATTGCAAATATAATAAAGAGGATAAACGAAAGGCTCTGTATCAGAACGCATTTAACGTTTGTAACCTGAAGCCTCCTGCCATCTTGACTTGGAAATATATTGCTGTTCCTTCACTGTTGCTGGGTTAAAATCCTGGAAGTCCCCCTCTAAGGGCAATGGGGGTATACTTAACAGCATGTGGACTGCAATAGTTCAAGAAGGCAGCTCAACACCATCTTCTCACAAACAACTAGGGATGGGCAATAAGTGCTGGCCAGCCAGTGATGCCCACATCCAACAAATTAATAAGTTAAAAAACAAGCTCCCAGGATGCTGAAAGCACCCTTTGATATATGTGATGTGTGTGTTGGGAACCTGGCGCAGTGTGTTTCGCAGTGGAACTTTATTGAACTCAGTAATCTAGCCTGAGTATAGTGGTTTGCATGTGCGTCTTACCTTGAAATCATCCAGTGTACAGTACAAGGTGACAATATTTATACCCCACCATTGTCACCAGTGAGGCACTATGATATTAGTCTAGTTCTGTGAAGTTAACCTTAAAGTGTCTGATGTTGACAAGTTAGGCATTAGGCATTTCTATGTTGAAGAGTTGAGTACTGGGAGCAGAGCCAGCCACACTGGCACAATACCAATTATCTTAATGGTTGAGACAGGTACAGGTCAGCACTGCACAATCCTGAAAGTTGGCCAGTTTCATTGTTGCAATTTCTAATTCAAATCTGCCGCAGGCAAGACTCAGGAATGACAGTACAGCTTCACAAAGTCGGGTCTATAAATCCAGTTGTTCAAACAGAAATAGACTTGTCAATTCGAACTGTTACAGTTCATTCGTATAAGCAAAATACTTGTTGGGAAAAGGATAACTGGAGCACATTAGAGGTTCTAATGCACTTCTACTGCATGGGGTGTCAATCATGTAAGCTAATTTGTCCTGAATTGTGTTGAGTTTCAGGAATGTTTTTGGAGTCGCATTTATCCAGGCAAGTGGAAAGTATTACATCACACTCCTGACTTGAGCCTTGTAGACGATGGACAAACTTTGGGGAATCAGGAGGTGAGTTACTCACGACAGAATCCCCAGCCACTGACCTGCTGTTGTGGCTACAATATTTGTTGATCTGTTTCTGGTCAAAGGTAAACCCCAGGACATTGATACCAGGAGATTTTTCAATGTGCTGTGGCCTAATTGGGAAAATGTGTTGATTCTCAACCCTCAATAATCCTGGTGTTGCCACAAAAGTTAATAATTTAATAAAAATACACAAAGGCTCCACTTTACCTGTCAGATAGACCCAATTAACAGAAAACATGAATAAGGTTTCTATACTAACAAGAACTACTATATATTACAAATAAACTGATTCTAATCACAAGTAAACAGCTATGAACTATGTGGGTCTACTGGATAAAACTCAAACTCACCACCTCCCCCTCTCCCTGCTCTACACACAAATGTATATGTCCAGCCAAAGGAATAAAAGCATTGGTTTTATGGATGGAAGGAAAACAAACTGGGAATCAGCTCAATAATACCAGATTTTTTTTGAGATATCTTTTTGCTTGCCAGGACTTTCTGTTCCTCAATATTTTTTCACCAGGCTCTATTCACTTCTTTACAGGAGGCATAGACAATTGATGCACTAACTGCAAAGTCTCATTGCTACTGGTTAAAGGTCACAGCTATTGGCAACTAGTGGGAGAAAATAACCAATTCTCTTCAGTCTTCATGCACTTTTACTGCAGAGAGAGAGGGAGACATACACCACCCCCATTCCAAGTGTTGTTTTTACATGATCTGCAGTCTTTTCCCTGTATCATTCACATCCGCAAGCTGATCAACTCTTTAGGAATTAATAGAATGTCATCAGGCTGATGACATTTGACATCCACAAATGATCACAGTTGCCCAAAAAAATGAGCAGCATGGTGGCTCAGTGGTTAGCACTGCTGCCTCACAGTACCAGGGACTCGGGCTCGATTCACCCTTGGAGTCTCTCTGTGCGGAGTTTGCACATTCTCCTTGTGTCTGCGTGGGTTTCCTTTGGGTGCTCTGTTTTCCTCCCACAGTCCAAAGATGTATAGGCTAGGTGGATTGGCCGTGCTAAACTTCCCATAGTGTCCAGGGATGGGTGGATTAGCTATGAAAATGTAAGACCTTTGGGATTCAGTTGGGGATTGTGTGTAGGTGGGATGCTCTTTAGAGGATTGGTGTGGACTCGATGGGCTGAATGGCCTGCTTTCACACTGTAGGGATTCTATGATTTCCAATCAGCTCCTCGGTATGGCTAAATCTCAGATCATGGAATACCTACAGTGTAGAAGCAGGCCATTCAGCCCATCAGATCCCCAGGAATCCTCCAAAGGGATCCCACCCACATCTACCCCATCCCTGTAACCCTGCATTCCCCATGGCTAATCCACATAGCCTGCACATTCCTGGACCACTATGGGCAATTTAGCATGGCCAATCCACCAAACCACACATCTTTGGACTGCAGGAGGAAACTGGAGCACCCAGAGGAAACCCACGCTTGTACACCCAGTTTGTACACACATCTCTTGATGCTTGTCCATTTATATACAACTTTCCCCACAGCTTGAACAAAGCAGCAGCATACAATGGCTTTCAGTAACTTACTTTTTATAAATACAGAAATTCCTTCCTTTGTTGTAAAACAGCCCTTTTCCCGATTCAGTCCACTATCAAAAATAGAGTAAAATAAAAAGATTCAGTCTACACAGCTTAGTTAAAGCATAATATACAGAGCTGGTGACTCTACAAGATGTAAGGTTTTCTCAATTGATTGTTCATAATATTTTTACTTCACATGTTGAAATAAAACCTAATTAATTTTTTCCATGTAAATGTTGTTGTCATTTTTTATGAATTGGGGGCGGAGGGAGGAGTAGTAGAGTTCTGATGTGAACATAGGAATAAAACACTGAGAGAGAATGAAAGAAAAAAGCGGTAAACAGGAGCTGGGATATGGGAGAGTGAAGAAAAACGGATATCTGCATATCTCTGTGACAGCTATCAACTAAGGATATCAACTAACACAGACAACTGCTGGAAAGTGTTTTTGCAAGCTTTGGGAAATTTTGAATCTTCACATTTCTCAGCTGCGTCCTTTATGCTCAATAAAGTTAAATCTTCTCCCACTCAAATGCCCATGCTTTCTGTCATTTGTGCACTGGCAATGTTGAATGCCGGAGACATCTGTTATGGGTCAGGGACACATTTGTGGCATGGGAGGTCACAAGAGAATGGTTCATACACATACATGCAAGCCCGAAGCATGGCACAGGAAATGTTCTTATGTTAATATTATAACGAGTAATTTCCGGTTTGCTACAGTGACGATTGTGAACAAGATTCTGACTAAATTACTTAATCAATGCCATCTGCAAAGAAATCTTAGATGATAAACAAATAACATGTATAATAAGGTCACACATCTTTCACAGGTCAATGTGTCGTCTTTATGAAACCAACTGTTCGGTATCATTTCGAAAACAAAATCCAGAAACAACATGAAGCGTAATTTAAAAGAACTTCACAGAACATTTAGAGGTGTTGATATTCCATTAACTGATGAAAAGCATATATTCTTAATTTCAACAATTTTTGTACATAAGTGTGAAAATGAAATGAATAAGATAATGTAGAATTTAAAAAATGAGTAAAATAATGAATAGTTTATCTTGATGATAGCAATTTCATTCTAATATTCTCTACCTATTTATGTAAGAATCACTGGTAACTTTCAAAATAATTGGTGCAGTATTAATTAATGATACCTATTCAAAGGAATTCTTTCTAATAAACAATAAAATTTCACTGCAAATTAGTACATGCAAATCTCCATGCAATAGATTTCAGTGAAGATATAAGGCAAATCATCTCACATGCTGTATCCTTCCAATTTGTTCATATGGAACCCTATACTACTGATTAACTATAAAGGGAATCACAGTCCTGTCAGCTCAGACACCAAACTCTCTTTCTCCTTTCCAGGAGAAATGCACCATGAAATTTAAATAAAAACTAAACTCAGTGCCCTGATTTTGGTTGATTTTTAGAACACATGCAATGTAGTCAAAGATTGGGTCCAAAACATACAAACAGACAAATGTAAGAATGCACTAGCAGATAACGCCAGAGATTAGTAAAATGTTAAATAAAAAGAGTCTAAGGCCCTGTTCATGAATGCAACCACCATTTTTAAAAAAATATTCATTTGTGGACTGTGGGCATCGCTGGCTAGGCCAACATTTCTTGCCCATCCCTAGTAGGCCTTGAGAAGGTGGGGGTGAGCTGCCTTCTTGAACCGCCGCAGTCCTCCTGCTGTGGGTTGACCCACAATTCCAGGATTTTGACACAGCAATTTCCAAGTCAGGATGGTGAGTGGCTTGGAGGGGAACTTGAAATTGGTGGTATTCCCATATGTCTGCTGCACTTGGCCTTTTAAATGGAAGTGGTCATGGGTTTGGAAGGTGTTATCTAAAGATCTTTGGTGAATTTCTGCAGATAGTACACATTGCTGCTACTGGGTAACAGTGGTGGAGGGGATGAATGCTTGTGGATGCAATGCTAATTAAGTGGGCCGCTTTGTCCTGGATAGTGTCAAGCTACTTGAATGTTGTGAGAGCTGCACTCATCCAAGCAAATGGGGAGTATTCCATCACAATCCTGACTTGTGCCTTGTAGACAGGCTTTAAGGATTCAGGAGATGAGTTACTTGCTACAGTATTCCTAGCCTCTAATCTGCTCTTGTAGCCTCTGTGTTTATGTAGTGAGTCCAGTTGAGTTTCTGGTAAATGGTATCCTCTAGGATGTAGATAATGGGGGATTCAGT
Organism: Rhincodon typus; assembly: GCF_021869965.1. NCBI lineage: Eukaryota > Metazoa > Chordata > Chondrichthyes > Orectolobiformes > Rhincodontidae > Rhincodon > Rhincodon typus. The sequence continues at coordinate 97,700,585 of NC_063332.1, read as the reverse complement.
AATGGTAAAACCATTGAATGTCAAGGGATGGTGATTAGATTGTCTCTTATTGGTAATTGTCACAGCCTGGCATTTGTGTAGTGCAAATGTTACTTTCCACTTACAGAAAAGGGATGAATTATTAGCATGGGTAGTGATAAATATTTACAACGTGATAAGCATACAAAGACATTGTAAAATGACCAAGGCTGGGACCTGTACTTTAAAGGGTTTTTGACATATTGGAATGCAGAAAGTGAGGAAAAGGTGATGGAGTAGTTCTATTAAGTAAGAAGCCATTAGCTTAACTAATAGAATTAAATTTCAGTTAATCAGTCTAGATTATAAAGCCACCTCACTGATGATGACCATGAGATTGTCATCAACTAATGTGAAAATCCTGTCTGATTCACAAATGTCTTTAAGGGGTAGAATTTTGCCAACCTTCTCAATTGGAGCTATACATGACTCTGGACTCATCACACTGTGGTTGACTCTTTACAGGCTGCTTCACTGCTATTAGGGAGGTGGTGACCTAGTGGTATTATCACCATTAATCCAGAGACCCCGGTAATGTTCTGGGGACATGGGTTGGATTTCTGCCAAGGCAGATGATGGAATTTGAATTCAATAAGCATCTGGAATTAAGAGTCCAACAATGACCACAAATCCATTGTCAATTGTTGGAAAAACCAATCTGGTTCACTAATATCCTTTAAGGAAGGAAACTGCCATTCTTACCTGGTCTGGACAATATGTGACTCCAGACCCACAGCAATGTGTTTGCCTCTTAACTTCCCTCTGGGCAATGATGGGCAATAAATGCTGGCCTAGCCAGTGACACCCTCATCCAATGAATACATTTTTAAAAACGGTCTAAGATGCCATTCATTTCAAGGGCAATTCGAAACGACCAGAGACACCCACATCCCATGAAAAGAGAATAGACGGGGAAAAAAACAATGCAGTTACCATGCCAAAGACTGACAATAAAGAAACTAATACAATGTTTTTCTGTGAATAGCATCAGAACTGTCCTGATCCACATTAATCATGAAAAGGTTATACTTCTTCCTTACAGTCAGTCTTCTGCTGGCAGTCGTTCCATAGAGCCTCCACCACCTCTAGCTTGGCAGAGCTCAGAGCAATGCTAAGAGAGTGCAGCTATACCCCCATGATTCTGGAGGAGTTGGGAACGTCCCTGAGATGAAGCAACAGCAAATGACATAGGAATTTAAGCTGCAAGGTAAGTTGAATGAATTTTCTGTAGCATTTGTGAGCTTTTACATAACTTTTTTATCTGTCTTTAAAATATTTTATATCACTATCATTGACTAATTTCAAAGCATTTTTTTGTTTCTGCTAAACATTTAATAACATTGTTATTTAATAATTCAATGTGTAATTATCTTCTCTTAATTAACATTCATGATTCATGCAGGACCCTAAAGAACATTGAGTCAAAACTGAATATTGAGGCTAGTACAGAAGTTAAGGAGAGCAAGTTAAATAGACAAGGCAGGCTAGAAAGCTAGATCATGGCAGGAAACAAGGGAATGTTGATGAATTAAACTGCATTTATTTCAATGCAAGAGATCTGATCAAGCGTATCCTAAGACATTGTGGGAAACTAGGGAAGAAATTACATGGCCCTTCGCAGAGATGTTTGTATCATTGACAGCTACGGGTGAGGTGCCAGAAGACTGGAGGGTGGCTAATGTTGTGGCATTATTTAAGAAAGTCTGCAATGAAAAGTCAGGCAACAACAGACCGGTGAGCCTGAAATCGTGGTGGGTAAGTGAAGGATTCTGACAGACAGGACCTGCATGCATTGAAAAGGCAAGGACTGATTAGAAATAGCCAGTATGGCTTTGTGCATGGAAAATCATGTCTCACAATTTTGTTTTGAGTTTTTTGGAAGACATGACCAAGAAGATAGATGAAGGCAGAGCAGTGGCCTTGTCTACATGGGCTTTATCAAGGCCTTTGACAAGGTTCTACATGATAGATTGGTTAGCAAGGTTAGACCACATGGAATCCAGGAAGAGTTGGGCAATTGGATATAAAATTGGGTTGACTAGTTGGAGACAGAGGGTTATTGTTCAAACTGGAGGCCTGTGACCAGCCGTATGCAGCAAAGATCTATGCTGGGTCTTCTGTTGTTCGTCATTTATATAATCAACAAGGGATGAGAATATAGGATGCAGGGTTACTAAGTTTTCATATGACGCCAAAATTGGTGGTAGCGTGGACAGTGAAGAAGGTTATCTAAGAGTACCATGGGATCTCAATCACAGTGGGCCAAGAAATGGCAGATGGACTTTAAATGCGAGGTGTTACATTTTGGTAATGCAAACCAGGGCAGGACTTAGACAGGTAATGAAAGGGCCCTGGAAGCGTTGATGAATAGAGACCTAAGGGTGCAGGTACATAGTACCTTCAAAGTGGTGTCCAAGGTAGATAAGGCCATGAAGAAGGCGTTTGGAAAGTTTGCTTTCAACAGTCAGAGCATTGAGTGTAGGAGTTAGGACGTCATGTTACAGCTGTAAAAGACATTAGTGAGGCCACAGTTGGAGTACTGCTTACAATTCTGGTCACCCTGCTATAAGAAGAATATTATTGAACTGAAAAAGAGTGTGAAAAAGATTTATAGAATGTTAACAAGAGTGGAAGTTTTGAGTTATAAGGAGAGGCTGATAGGCTGGGACTTTTATCCCTATAGCGTAGGAGGCTGAGGGTGATCTTATGGAGGTTTATAAATCATGAGGGGCATAGATGAGGTGAATAGCCAAGGTCTTTTCCCTAGAGCAGGGGAGTCCAGAACTAGCGGCCATAGTTTTACATTGAGAGGGGCAACATTTTCTCACAGAGCATGGTGCATGTATGGAGCAAGTTGCCAGAGAATGTGGTAGAGACAGGTACAATTAAAACTTGAAAGACATCTGGAAGTATTTAAAAGAATATGGGCCAAACACAAGAAAACAGGACTAGTTCAATTTAGGAAAACTGGTTGACACAGACGAGTTGGACCGAAGGGCCAGTTTCTGTGCTGTATGACATTATGACACTATGACTCAATTCTCAGAGAATGCTTGTTTCCCAATTTGTTTCTTTTCCTGCCTGGCACTACATTCCAACATGAAAAGACAGATAAGGAGAGAGAGAGTTCCAAACTTATGTTTTCTTTTCTCTACTGTGCACAAACGCAGCTGTTGAAATATGGTTCAATGTGAATTCCTGAGTGTTGCTCCATTATCTTTCCAAACTGGCTAACACCCAATTTATGAAGTTATCATACAAGTGTGAAATAAATTAGGAGATGTGAATTTTCTGATGCTGACTCAATTGTATAGATGTGATGTCTCTAAAACATTATAGTGACGTCTGTGCACACAGCTTAATTAATTCCACATAGGTATCACAAAGTTTGCCTTAATTTGAGGTCAGGTGACTAGTGCAGCCATTTTACATCTATGTTTCTTACCTTTTTTAAAAAAACCTTTAGTTTGTAAGAGGTACATAAGACCATAAGATGTCAGGGCAGAAATAGGTTATTTGGCTCAAATCAATGCTGCTCTGCTATACATTGAGATCTTGATTGATCTGACAACCCTTATTCCACTTTCCTCTCTTATCCCCGTGACCTTTGGTCCTTTACTGATTAAAAATGATCTACCTCAGCTTTGAATATATTTAGTGGCCTAACCTCAAAAGCCCTCTGCAGTAAAGAAATTCACAGAATGACTACCTTTTGACAGGTAAAACATTCCTCTATATTTCTGTGTTAAATGGGGAACTACTTACTCTGAGATTATACCTCTGGTCCTAGACTCTCCCACAAGTGGAAACTAGCTCTCTGCATCTACCACGTAAAGGCCCTAAGAATCTTATATGTTCCAAACTGAAATCCTCTCATTATTCTAAACTCCAATGAGTACAAGCCCAGCCTACTCAGCCTATCCTCATGAGAAAAACCTTCCCTACCCAGAATCAATGAGAGAAACTTCTTTTATATTTTCTAATCAACATGTTCATTGATGTTATTTTACCAACTGAAAATCCTGCAGGTTCGTAATTAAAATAATCAGGTGATGGAAGTTAAACATTGATGGTTCATATTTACCACTCTCATTTCATCTTAACATAAATTTCTTCAGTGGTGAGGCATATCAGAAATATTTCATTGGAGATTGCAGCTTGGCTTCCTAACATTTCTAATCGAAAGATTATAAATGGAGAAAAACAGAAATTATAAATTTGAATTGAAGTATGTGGAATCACATAGTGATATTGCTGAATTAGTCAATACTGAAACGCAAAATGTTTATTTTTATTTTGGTGCAAAGATGTCAAAGAAGATATTGAACAGAAAGGTTTGATTTTATGCTGCTAGGTCTCAACTCCATACAAAGGTCATTGCAACCCAGAAAGCTTCACGTTGGCTCATGTTGAAAACCTCAATTTTCATTCTTCACTTTAATCTTGAGAGACCTGGTGTCTTTTCCATTGGAGCAGAACAAATTGCCTTCCAGTTTTTTCTGGACTAAAGCTTAAAGCATGTGTCAGTAAGTGGAGCTATTTATTTACTTTATTGGAACTTTAACCACAGTCTTTCCTCAAACAACCATTCTCCCTGCACGCTGCAGCCAATCTTTCACACTCAGTTTAGACACGGTTGGCAAGGAATCATTTTGATAGCAATTTAAAAATTATTTCTGTACAAATATGTGGTTTCGCAGCATGCTAAAAGTCCAAATAAAAAACTCTCCTTCATTGCTAGCTGTAGGCTTTGCACTTCATGAAAGCTCGATCAAAGGAGGAAAACAATACTGGAAATAAAATTATAGATTTTCAAAATATTAAATGAACAAGATTTTCAAAGCACAAAGGACAATACATATTATATGGGATAACACAGTGATATAATCAGTATTGTGAAGAGAGCATCTTATTACAAATCTTCTTTGCAACTATTAACTTATTAACATATATAGATAAATTTCAGCAGAAGTAAAAGTTTAAAGACAGATTGAAGGTTTGTGCTAGATTTCTCCCGGTCAAGGAAGACAAAAGTTTGATAAAGGAAAGTCCCATTGCACCTCCAGCATCTGAATGCTGAACAGTACATGTATTCTATTTCAAACTATCAAATATATGGGTTTTTATTTTCAAAAAATTAGAGAGAAGAAGAAAGATTTTTTTATTTTTATCACTCGGGATGTTCCAAGACATTTTATGACCAATCAAACACTTTAAAAGTGTGATCTTCATTAAAACAGGGGCAATGTGCTAATTATGTCCCAAGCCAGATGCTGAAGTGTGAAGCTAGTCCCAAATACTTTTCTTGATGAAATATTTACTTACAAAATGCAGCATCACATATGTCTGCCGTCTACCTAATATCACAATATCCCAGCCATCCCTCTTGAAATATATTGAAAACTAATGATATCAAATTATTAATTAATTAATTTAAGGACCAGCACTTAAAGCGATACTGTAACAAAAAGCAAACACCAAAAGCTGTTTAACAAAATTTGATTTTGCAGAGAAGTGATGCATGAGCCCTGCAATGATGTCTCTCTTTATATTCTTCTGATAAATCAATTAAAACAATGAATCTAATTTCAATTAAATGAAGCCAAAATTCACCAAATTAAACAAGTGGCAGTCCCTTTAAAGGGGCATGGCAAATAAGAAAAAAAAATTGATTCAGATAATTTTTTTTAAAATTCAGATTAAAACGTGGTGTCCCTCTTTGTAACTGATTTTGGTACTTAATTAAACAATCCTCTTTATCTGTGCATGGTAACAATATAATTGATATACCATTAGCAAAATGTAGGTGTCAGTTTGTACACAGCAAGCTCCCTCAATATTATGTGATAATGTCCAGGTAATCTGTTCATCCAAGATTTTGACTGAGGAATAAATAGTGATCAGGCCAACTGAGTTATATTTTCTATTCTTCAAAATAATGCCACCACTTCAGAGGTCTAATGAAGCAATGGTTTGTTGTTTCATATGAAAGACAAATGCAACTAATATGAAATGGATTTACAGTAGAAATAATAGGGAGATTAACAACATCCATCTTGATTTGCATTGAAATTGGGCATCTGACCCTGGTGACCCCACATCTGCTGTTGGATCTGGAAATTTGGAAGCTGCTGCCTGAGATGTGCTACTCTTTCAAAAGCTGTACCATTACAGTGATGTCATCCAACTCACTGCTCAAATACACTGAATGGTGTGAAGTAGCTAGATGGCTAGACTTTCCTCGTTGATACAAAAATCCTGCCGAATAAAATTGGGGTGTTTTCATTTTGATGTAAATGCCCTTTAAACATCCTGTCAAGTTCTAAATTATTACCAAACAACCTGTCTGGCCCTAAAAAAATAACCTTACAACAATGGAGTCACATTCCTTCTTTTAACGATTGTTAGATATTTGAAAGACTAAACAGATGTATATTTTAAGTTTCTCTTTCTGTCTCATTTATCTCCATCTCTCTTCAAATAATTTCTGATACCTGCTCTTTATTTTATTTTCTGTACCTGATTTGACATTGACTCTGTCATTCCAAAGTAGTCTTCCTGGTTCAGATTGTGCATTGTGCGTTAATGATTCTTCAAACTGACTAGTTAAGAAAATATTTGTTCTGTTAACATGGATCCCAGATGCACTTAAAGGGACTGTACTTTTGGGCTGATTGACTACAGGGACGTCCAATCAAAATCCCGTAGAAAGTCTAAGGACAAACATAAAGAACAGCTGGTGTTGTTCGTTCATTGTTGACTGCAAAATCTGGCCCATAGTATTAATTTGCATGTTTATGTACATATAACATAAGTTACTGTCATCTAACATTCACATGTGTTCCATGTTTAAAATGCACTTGCGGTCATTTGTGTGATAGCTGCTGAAGATGCAGTGTGGCTGAATCTTGTGAATAAAATTTTCTTTGGCTTGAACCTCAATTAAATTTGAGAGCCTATTTCTTTAGAAACTGGTAAAGTCAGCTGTGTACAATAATCCCATTTGTTTTTGAAATATTGCAAATACCTTATAACTTCACTCTATAACTCTCAATCTTTCACTTTTTTTCACTTAGTAGCATTTTTGTCTCTAAATCAGAAGGGTCCAAGATCAAATCAGGATATGAACAAAAAATCAAGGTGGTAACTGAGTGCAGTTTTGAGTGGGGGGTGTACAGACGATAGTCTGGCCTTTTGGAAGGGACATTAACCTGATGTCCTGTCTCGCTTCTCAAGTGGCTGTAAAAGATCCCCTGGCATATTTCAAAGAGCAGATGAGTTATTCCCAGGGACCCTCAATCAACATCATACAGACAGATTACCTGGTTGTCGTCTCCTTGCTGTTATGGAACTTTACTGTTTGCAAATTGGTTGCCATGTTTCCTACATTACAATTGAGAGTACATTCCAAAAGTACTTTATTGACTGTAAAGCACTTTGAGACATTAAATGACCATGTAAAGCACTCGATGCATACATCTTTCTTTTTCCTTCTTCTCTTAAATATGCCATCCATTCTCAATTAGAGCATAAGTTAGAGACTTAAGTACTGTATTTCTGAGTTCAGGGATGAGATAGGACATAGCACAGGAACTCCTCTTTGAATGGACATTGAGAGATCATGGCTACCACCGTGATATTTGCTGATTGCAATGCAGTTCCAATGATTATCCTGTCTGGATCATATCTACCCATTTGAGGGTGTGGGCCATGAGATCTAAAGTACTGTTTTAATGGGCACTGGGATGTTTGTGCTTTTTCATGATCTTTCAACTCTTATTTCCTTGTGTTACCAGTTGTGGCAGATTCTCTCCATCACATTCCATGTCTTATTAACTCAAGATTCCCTTCCAAAGCTGCCAGAACCATAATTATCCTTCCTTAATTTTTACAGACCCAGGATCTTCCACAGTCCTGACAACCCTGTCCAAGTGTTATTACTTTTGCACTTTTCTACATTTCTGGCAGATCCAATAGCCTCAACTCACTAACAGAAGTTGCTGGAAAAATTCAACCGGTCTGGCAACATTGATGAAGAGAAATCAAAGTTAACATGTTGGGTTCTCTTCACAGATGCTTCCAGATCTGCTGAGCTTTTCCAGCAACTTCTGTTTTTGTTTCTAATTTACAGCATCCACAGTTCTTTCAGTCTTTATTTAGCCTCAATTCACTCTGCTGCTATTCTGTCTAATCTTCAGTCCCAGTGCCTGTCAGATCCCAAGTATCCACGTTGAATCAAATCTCACATTTCAATATGTAATTATTCTAAAACTTGGATTCTGTCTCCACAAATTGCCAGAGCCCTAAATAACCTATATGTCAATCCAAGCATTTTCAATAGATTGCAACAGTAGCAAAATACAGGATTCTTACCACCATGCTGCAAAACCCTTTGATCATCCATAACCCATTGTGCACCCAATTACTCCAAGGACCCACACAGTACTGTTGGTGAATGTCAGAAGTAGTTCCTCTTACTGCTTTAACTCTATTATCCCATGTATGTGTTAGCTCGGTCACTGGAGGAAAGAATGGACAGGACATAAGGCTTGGATTGGTACTTGAGATTTCACGTACAGTTGATGTAGAAGAACAATACCAGTATCAACCAACTGGCCTTCTTTCCACTTTGTCGGTTCATATTATCATGAAAACACACCTTAGAGTGATCTGTGAACTAAGAATTACGCTCATCTGCAGACTCTGGGTTAGTTCATTAGTGTTTCTATGTTTATAGTGTTCATTAGTTTAGTACTTTAAGCAAGACAAAATGTTAACTTCATACATAATTATTATGGAAAGTTATGTAAATAACAAGAATAAAGTTATTAGCTAAAATACAAACTCAGTTTTAAAGCAAGGATAAGGGTTACAAATTAAAATAAGAATGATATCAGTCTGTACTCTCACTAAGGCCTGGTTTGCTTAAAGATACACTTTCTGAAGTGAAGCGCTTGAAATGTTGAAGTTAGAGGTAGCAGCTGTGATGGCACCTGCAGTTAAGTAGACAGAGATTCACTTTGTATCACAACTGATTAGGTAAGCAACTTCACAAAATGAATAAAGGCTCAATTCCCTTGCAAGTTCTGCCAGCACAACACTTAAAGTCCAGCAGAACAGGGAGGAGTTCTGGTCATCATCTTCCGTAACTCCAGGTGCCAGGGAGAAAACACAACTTAGTTCAGCTGAGAGTGGTAACTGGAGCTGTCTTCATGAGTTCTCCTGAGGCCTTTGCCCAAAATGGCAATGTAGAGCTAGATTTTATACAATTCAAAATGGCTGCTATCCCAAACAGCCAAATCATGCTTCCATTTTTGACTTTAATCCAAGTTTAGACCATCCATTATCTTTTTATTAAAGGTTATTAACAAATTAACTGTCTCAGCCATTACCTTGAATGGATTTCATTCTGTCAGGTCTGTAGTGAAACTGGAACAGCTTTTCACATTTTCAGGAAAGCTATTGTTAAACAGCTTCTGTTTACTTTTGGAAATATTCAGTCAATTTCTAAAGGTCTCTTGTGACCCTTCTTGAGGTAAGTAAAGTCAAGTCCCAGTTGGATCCTCAAGGAATGTCATGTTTCCCATGGCAGCCATTGTGTAAGATTCCGAATGGCCATTTTAAGGACAGATTAGTTTTTCCTCTAAAATGTATATTTTAATTACACGTTTGTGACTAGCTGTAAATTCTGGATTTTTTTTCTTGATACTTGCACAAAAATTATTTTCGTCTTCATTGATTTCAGCAATGCATCAGAATTTGTGGAGAAGGAATAGTAGTATTGTCCCCGGACTAGTAATCTAGTAAACATAAGAACATAAGAACAAAAGAACTAGGAGCAGGACTAGGCCATCCGGCCCCTCGAGCCTGCCCCGCCATTTAATAAGATCATGGCTGATCTTTTTGAGACTCAGCTTCACTTACCTGCCCACTCACCATAACCCTTAATTCCTTTACTGTTCAAAAATTTATCTAGCCTTGCCTTAAAAACATTCAGCGAGGTAGCTTCAACCACTTCACTGGGCAGGGAATTCCACAGATTCACAACGTTTTGGGTGAAGAAGTTCCTCCTGACCTCAGTCCTACATCTGCTTCCCTTTATGTTGAGGTGATGCCCTCTAGTCCTAGTTTCACCTGCTAGCAGAAACAACCTCCCTGCCTCCACTTTATCTATTCCCTTCATAATCTTATATGTTTCTATAAGATCTCCCCTCATTCTTCTGAATTTCAATGAGTATAATCCCAGTCTACTCTGTCTCTCCTCATAATCCAACTCTCTCAACTCTGGAATCAACTGAGTGAATCTCCTCTGCACCCCCTCCAGTGCTAGTATATCCCTTCTCAAGTAAGGAGACCAAAACTACACACAGTACTCCAGGTGTGGCCTCACCAGGACCCTATACAGCTGCAGCATAGCCTCCCTGTTTTTAAACTCCATCCCTCTAGCAATGGCAGACAAAATTCCATTTGCCTTTTTAATTACCTGCTGCACCTGCAATCCTACTTTTAGTGATTCATGCACAAGGACACCCAAGTCCCTCTGCACAGCAGCGTGCTGCAATTTTTTACCATTTAAAACATAGTCCATTTTGCTGTTATTCCTACCAAAATGGATGACCTCACACTTATCAACATTGTACTCCATCTGCCAGTCCTTTGCCCACTCACTTAGACTATCTATATCCCTCTGCAGACTTCCAGTGCCTTCTGCACACTTTGCTCTACCACTCACCTTAGTGTCATCTGCAAATTTTGACACACCACATTTAGTCCCCAACTCCAAATCATCTATGTAAATTGTAAACAATTGCGGTCCCAACACTGATCCCTGAGGCACACCACTAGCCACTGACCGCCAACCAGAAAAACATCCATTTACCCCTACTCTTTGCTTTCTACTGGTCAACCAATCCTCTATCCATGCCAATACATTACCTGCAATACTGTGCAACTTTATCTTATGTAGCAGCCTTTGGTGTGGCACCTTGTCAAATGCCTTCTGGAAATCCAGATACACCACATCCACAGGTTCCCCATTGTCCACCATGCAAGTAATGTCCTCAAAGAATTCCACCAAATTAGTTAAACATGACCTACCCTTCATGAACCCATGCTGGGTGTTCCCAATCGGAGAATTTGTATCCAAATGTCTTGTTATTTCTTCCTTGATGGTTAGATTCAAGCATTTTCCCCACTACCGAAGTTAAGCTAACTGGCCTTTACCTGCTTTTTGTCTACTTTCTTTTTTAAACAGTGGCGTCACATTGGCTGTTTTCCAATCTGCGGGAACCACCCCAGAGTCCAGTGAATTTTGGTAAATAATTACTAGTGCATCTTCTATTTCCCCCATCACCTCTTTTAGTACCCCGGGACGCATTTCATCAGGGCCAGGAGACTTGTCTACCCTTAGCCCCATTAGCTTGCCCAGAACTGCCTCCTTAGTGATAATGATAGTTTCTAGGTCCTCACCTGCTATAACCTTCTTGCCATTAGTTTTCGGCATGCTATTTGTGTCTTCCACTGTGAAGACCGACACGAAATAACTGTTTAATGTCTCGACTATTTCTTCATTCCCAGTTATTAAATTGGCCTTCTCATCCTCTAAAGGACCAATGTTTACCTTCGCCACTCTTTTATGATTTACATATTTATAGAAACTTTTGCTGCCTATTTTTATGTTCTGAGCTAGTTTACCCTCATAATCTATCTTACTTTTCTTTATAACCTTTTTTTTCTGGCTTTCTGTTGGCCTTTAAAGATTTCCCAGTCTACTAGTTTCCCACTACTCTTTGTGTTTTTGTATGTGTTTTTTTTCAATCTGATACTTTCCTTTATTTCCTTAGACATCCATGGCTGGCTCTCTCTTTTCCTACAGTTCTTCCTTATCACTGGAATATACTCCTGCTGAGCACTGTGAAAAATCGTTTTGAAAGTCCTCCACTGTTCCTTAATTGACCCACCATAAAGTTTTTGCTCCCATTCTACCTTAGCTAACTCCTCCCTCATATCTTCATAGTCTCCTTTGTTTAAGCACAGGACATAGGTACTGGATTTAACCTTCTCACGCTCCATCTGTATTTTAAATTTGAGCATACTGTGATCGCTCCTTCCGAGAGGATCCCTAATTGTGAGATCATTAATTATTCCTGTCTCATTACACAGGTCTAGATCTAGGATAGCTTGCTCCCTCGTAGGTTCCATTACATATTGTTCAAGGAAAGCACTGAGGGTGGCAAGGGTGCAAAATGTAGTCTGGGTAGGGAACTTCAATGCCCAGCACCAAGATTGGTTCTGCAGCAGCACTACAGACCAAGCTGGTCAAATCCAAAAGGACAGAGTGGCTAGACTGGGGCCATGGCAAGTGGTGAGGGAACCAACAAGAGGAAAAAAAACGTAGCTGATCTCATCCTCACTAATCTTCCTTCCACTGATACATCTGTCCATGACTGTATTGGTAGGAGTAACATCCCCTCAGTCCTCATGGAAACAGCATTAAAAATACCCTCCATTATGTTAAATGACACTATCACCCTGCTAGATGGGATAGACTTCAAACAAATCTAGTAATTCAACAGTAGGTTACCATGAGGGACTGTGGGCCATCAGCAGTAGCAGAATTGTACTCAAGCACAATCTACAGCCTCATGACCCAGCATATCCCTCCATTAACCATTAACAGCAAGCCAGGAGATGGACCCTGCATTGATGAAGGCTTGCACGAGGCTGATCTAAAATTACATGTTAACTGTCTTCTGTGCTTTGGACACTTTGATCAGATTATGCGTTAAAACCCAAGCAAGAAAGAACTGAGGATTCTGGAAATCAGAAACAAAATCAGAAATTCCTGAAATAACTCAGCAGTCTGGCAGAATCTGTGGAGAGAAAGAAAAGTTAACATGTCAAGTCATGTGACCCTTCTTCAGAACTTGGCCCAACTACTCTTCTTAATGAGGTGGACAAAGGGACACAATTTACAATTTAACTCGATTTTATTTGTGAGTTATTCTTTATTAAAAATACTATGTGAGCATTTCCCCAAATTCCCACAATATTTACTCTCTATCTGTCTCTATCTGTCTGAGAAAGGATATTATCTGCAACAACCCACATATTGGAATCTCCTTCCTCCCTGGACTAGGTCTGGCTCTCTTCCCCGAAGGTGGGTCTGATCAGGGCAGATCTCTCTCTCTCTCTCATTCTCTCTCTCCAGGTGGTTGGAACTCCGCTGCTGGGCCCAGTCAAATCGGTGCTGAGTCTTCTCTGCATCTTCACTGAGAGCGTAGTTTCCAAGTGTATGTTCTTATCCTCACTTGCTCAACAACATTCTGTGGTCTTTGGCCAATTAGGTCATGAGCTGGGTTCAAATCATCCAGTCGGGTTGTGCCAACACTCTTCACTGTTGCCATGTGGGAGTTGTGAAGTACACATGCTCAGGCTGCCAAAGTGCCAGAACATCTGATTGGCACTTCTGTTATACCCAACTCTCAGTACAGTTGAAACTGGTTACCACCTGAATCTTTGTGACCTCCTTGAGCTTGGTTTCCACTGTGCTCTTTAGCGGTTAGCAGCTGGCCACTATTTAATTTAATTTGGCCAATTTTTCATCATGCCTAATTTCGCTAGCTGTTGGTCAATTTAAAATATCCAATTTTGTGCCTATAGTCAATGACAACACAACCTGGTGAAGCTACAACACAGGAGTATTTGTGTGTCAAACAGCAAAAGCAGCAAGTGATAGACAGTGCTAAACAATTCCATGACCAATGGGCTAGAACTAAACTCTGAGGTCCTGCTACATCCAGTCGTGCAGTGGTGGATAATTAAACAGCTCTCTAAAAGAGGATGCTTCACTTCTTCAATGATCAAAGAGCGCAACACATCAGTGCAAAAGACAAGGTGAAACATATGTAACAATATTCATCTAGAAGGGCCGAGTGGGTGATCATTCTCAGCCTTTTCCAGAGGTACCTAGTATCAATGACAGCAGTCTTCAGACAATTCGATTCATTCCTTGTGATATCAAGAAATGGCTGAAGGCACTGGACAATGCGAAGTCTATGTAATAGTGCTGAAAACTTGTGCTGCAGAACAAGTTTCACCACATTACTCACCAAGTTATTCCAGCTCAGCCTCAACACTGTTATATACCCTGTTTTTTTTATTCATTTATAGAATGTGGGGAGTTGCTGACAGGGTCAGCATTTATTGTCCATCTCTAATTACTCAGAGGGAAGTTAAGACTCAACCATGTTGTTGTTAGTCTGGGTGTGGAGTGACAAGACCAGGGTAAGGATGGCATTTTTCATTCACTAAAGGTCATTGTGACCAGACTGGTTTATACTATAATTGATACTTTCACCATTTGAGAAGCTGTTTTAATACCAGATTTTTATTTTAATTTAATTCAAATTTCAACATCTGCCATGGTGGGAGTTGAACCCATGTCCTCAGAACATTAACCTGGGTTTCCTGATTTACTAATCCAGTGAAACCATTACAGCACTGCCTCCCTTTACGTGGAAAATTCCTCACGTCTGTCCTGTACACAAAACGGAAGCTGAATCCAAATGGGCCAGTTACTGTCCCTTCAGGATACTCTTGATCATCAGTAAAGTGATGGAAGGTGCCAGCAATAGTGCTATCAAGCAGCAGATCTCAGCAATAACTTGCTCAATGAAACACAGTTTGGGTTCTATCACAGCAACTCAGCTCTTGACCTCATTACACCCTTAGATCAAACACAGAAAAAAAGTGTTGGTTTCCTGAGGTGAGGTGAGAGCAACAACCCTTGACATCAAGGTCATATTTGACAGAGTGTAGCATGAAGGAGCTCCAGCAAAACTGGAGTCGATGGGAAATAGTGTTGGGGAGGGGGTGAGACTCTCCGTAGCTCAGTGATATCTGACACAAAAAAGCATGCTCGTGGTCAGCCTTCCTGGCTCCAGTACACCTCTGCAGGAATTCTCCAGGGTAGTGTCCTAGGGCCAAATACTTTCAGCTGCTTCATTAATGACCTTCCCTCTATCATAAGGTCAGGAGCTGGATGTTTGCTGATGATTTCACAGTGTTCAGCACCATTCACAACCTCTCAGGCACTGAAGCAGTCCATGTCCAAATGTAACAAGACTTGCACAATATCCAGGTTTTGGCTGACAAATGAGAGATAACATTTATGTCGCACAAATATCAGGCATTGGCCATGATAAGAAATAATCTAACTGTTGCCCTTTGACTTTTGATGGCATTGCCATTGTGAACTGTCAACATCTTTGGTGTTACTATTGGCCAGAAACGGAACTGAACTAGATATATAGATACAATGGCTACAAAAGCAGGCCAGAGGCTAGGAATCATGCAGTGACCAACTCATGTTCTAACTCAGCTAGTGATGTCTGTAACCTTTGCTGACAGGTGAGGCAGTGGCCTTTATATCAGAATGTCAATGTGTGCTGCCAAGTGACTGCCTTAAATGTACAGGTCTGTCTGGTCTGGGATCTTTGCCACAATACAACCACATCCACTCCAAAAGATGCTGTGTCCGTGATTCCATGAAAGTAACCACAATCTCATGGTTGGAGCTTATGTGGACATGGCCCCAGGGTAGAGGCCATCACCACTATGGATTCCTCTACATACAGCTAAAGAGCTTGGATTGTTTCAGGAACCTCCATCAGCTGTCCATACCTCTGTTGCTGATGCTCCAAGTTATATGCCCTATCAGTAATTCGTGAGTCCCCACCTCAATGCCTACTGAAGCACCGTTATGACTTTCCTCCCTTCTTTAAGGAAGGCTTTGCATTGATGACTTGGACTCTGACCCTTTTTCTTCTACTCTGGTGTGGTGCCCTTCATATTCTGTCATTGGCTCTGGATACATTACATCCATCTGAATCACTCTGCCTCCTCCTACAGCCCAAATGATAAAGGAGAGAGAGTGAAGGAATGGTTTGCGAGTGTTGGTGGAACCTATTTGAGACACAAAATGAGATATTCAGAATTAACTCTTCACATCCATGACATGACCTTTAACCAAAATCGTGGTGCCATTTCAGACAACCCACCATTTGCACTCACTCACATACTGACTAACGGGATCATTTCAAACATTACCTTTTCCAACAGCATCCACCACCGCCTTTAACACCTGCCCTGGGCAACTCCCAATTCACAATAACCAGCTAGGTGAGAACCCTGGCTCCCTCAGAAAGGTCTCATGAACATTTCTCATCATCCATAGCTTTGCGAACCCGCCTTTAAATCAGACCAAGTATCCCACCTTAGGTGCAGCCTTAAGATGTGAGCTAGCATTGGATCTCTGTGTGCTTCTGACGAATAACTCACTTTTCAAGAGTGCAGCAGATCATAGAACCTCTTCCTGCGCTGGATCCATGATCTGATAGGGTATGGCGCAGGTGAAGAGTATCTCCTTATTTCTTAGTCATCGCAGACACTTTCACCAGCTACATGGGTCACAATGTATTGCAGCCTGTCTGGACTTCCCTGACTAGACTGGGCCAATTTCATTCTTTACATAGACTCAAAATTGCAGAAGGAGACAATGTTAGAAAATTCTTGGTTTTAGTGCATTGTTTGGTGTAGACTCATTCCACTGGATAGATTCATGGTATGGAACTACTAATCCAGATGGTAGTGATTCTAAAATGCACCATGTTAATTTATGAAATTGAATGCACTAAAGATGGTAATGGTAATTTGTAGGATTTCAAGAGAAAAATGACAATGAAAGTGGCTAAATTGCAAGTTCATGAAAGTCCTTTAGGGATGGGAATGTACCAACCCTATGTGGTCTAATCTCTATCTGACCTCAATCATATCCTCTGTGATTGGCTCTTCAAGCCCTTAGGGTAAGCCATAAAAGTATCACTTTACACAAAGGGAAAAAAGTCAATAATAAATGTTGCTTCTTAATCAGAGTTGTCTTTTGTATTGCAACCCCATTAATAGCATTTTGTTGGAGAGATTTATTCCCATATTGGGAGCCTGGGGCACAATGGTTATTTTGCTGTCAATTCAATTATTTGGTTGGGCATTGTTGACTATGATTTATTGCAAATGCCTTGATACCTGTAGATTGCAGTTCTGTCCATGTCAATCAAAATGAGCATTCCCCTTCTTCATTTTGAGTCTGTCACCATCTATGTGAAAATGACTCATTCCCTGTGCAGAGTGTACAATTTGTACCTGGTTGATGAAGTTCGCAGGGCCGAATGACCTTGTCTCATTTATTGGGCTCTTTTGGTATTACAAATTACTATGGCACTTTCACCATAACAATGTCATACAGACTAGTTGCAGTGATATTTTGAAACTTGGTGCTGTGTTGCAATTTAATTCACATTGTATCCTTTTGTGATCCTAGAGCCACCAGTAAAATGTGATAAAAAAATGCCACTTTCAAGGGGGACAAATTTTTAAATATTCGGGGGTTGCTGTGAAATGAGAAAATCCTCTTCCTCATGCAAATCTATTATTACTTTAAGAAAAACATTAAACATAACAAAGACTATTCCTTCACCAAAACATTTTTAATAATAAAGATTATTTTTCTGTTTTACAAAGATGTCGTATGTTTAAAATAACTCTGTCCATTGTGTTTAGATATAAATTTAGAATGACAGTCATTTTGCACAGTAAAAATGCAAATATTAAATCCTACATTCCCGTGGGGATCACACTGCTCATGGGCATGTATATCCTGTATTTAAATTTGTTGTTATCTATAATATTACCATTGCCTTTCTCCTCTAGATTTGCAGTCTCCCATGTCAAATAACATCCTTGTAGTGATTGGTGTTAAATGTCTTTTAAGGAGTACAATCATTTTAATTTTGTTATCAACGTTGTTATTTTAAAATTGAAAATATGCATTAACTGAAACAGGGACTTTGTATTATTAAACACAACCTAAAATATGACATCTGAAATGTGGTTTGTATGTGTTGAGTGTTATCTGCCAGAATGTTGCTCCTGCTAATCTGAGCCCAGTACATTACTGCGATGTATAGCAATGTCATATACCATTAATTGTACCAGTCACTTACAGTCCAATGCTCGAATAATCCCTATGGAAATCTGACTAACCTTAACATTTTTAAAAATTCATTCAGGTAGTTTGAACTGAAGGTTCAAATGATTAGTTGACCCAGCTCCCAAAGAACGTGACCTTGTCCTTGCTTTAATTTACCATGGGTCCCGTGACCTGTTTAAATTGATGGCAATCATCACTCTGTGCTCTGACAGCAAATCCACACAGATGACACCAACGTTGTTTTTGTACAGGGAGGCTTTGACCTGCATGCCTCCGCTACTTTGATACCGCCACTACCTTATGCTCCATTCCTCCTGATGGTCTTGGCGAAAGAAAATCTCTATGTAACGCATAAACAAAACAGAATAGAGAGGGCAACCATGTTTGATATCAGATTTGATCTCCATCCATTGACTGAAACAGTGTTACTGATGTTCATGTACAGCATTTGATTCCAGGTGAAAATTTTCTCACCAAGTCTCATTTTAAAGAGAATATCCATCATGTCGATGCACAATACTCTCTTAAAGGCCTTCTGCTGGTCCAGGTTGATGAGGCAAGTGTCCATTCCACCATGCTCTACATGGGTGCTCACCTCCCTGACTTGTGCAAAGTTCTAAGCCATCCTCCTGCCAAGAACAGCCCAGGTCTGGTTAGGGTGGATCACCAACTCCAGAGCTAAAGCAGAGCACTGCTCATCTGTTATTTTATTGGCTATATATTTTGACCAGTTTGCTGTCACCAATCTCTGTCTCATCCCATTAAAGTTGACCTTATGTTATGACTAGGTGAGGAGTGGGAATGGGCTCCCATCTTTTTAACTCCCTTTCAATCAGTTGCAACAAATATATTTTAATTTCTTTTTAGCACATAGCTATCACATTTCAATTAAAATGTTGTCTACCAGAAGATGAACAAGCTAATTACCAAAATTCTCTGGAGTGAAAGAAAGGGCAATTCTATGATCTTCTAACCCTGAGGAAAAACCGGAATAAAAATTCAACATCAAACGCATACACAGACATAAACACATGTCATAAGTTTTAAAAGGTAAGCATCTTATGCTAACAGAAAGAATACAGGTTGCAGAGTTTAAAAAAAAATCCCTTAGAGTCTTTGAGATATTAGATTTATAATCCGAGATCTTTGTTCTTTAACAGTTAACTTGTACCAGTGATAGCTGTGGAATTTATAGATATCTTTTGAGATTTTTGTGAATTGTTATTTCTCCATTTTGATTTTCCATCAAATGTTGTATTTGAAGTTTTCTTTCCCCTGGTTTTGTTGCATAATAATAGCTGTTGAAATATAGTTCAGTGTGTATTCCAGAGTCTACATCCATTGTTTTTCCAAGTTGACTGACAGGCAAATGAGCATTTCATTTCCCAATACATAAAATTATCATACATATGTGAATTAAATGGGAGATGTTAATTTTCATGCTGACTTAATTGCCTGGCTATGATATCTTCAGGAAATATTGGAATTTTAATATTGATTCCACATGGATCTTATGAAGTTTGCCATAATATGTCATCAAGTGGTTATTGTGGCCAAATTAGGTGCATATTTCTTCCTTTTTCAAACTATTTTAGTCATAAATTGTCTCAGGTGTAGTAATCAGGTAATGGAGTTAAAATTTGATAGTCCGTATTTACCATTATTGTAAAGCTTATCAGAATCCAAAATCACAATGATTGTGTTACATTCTGCTATTCACATCTAACATTGAATTTGATGATATTATATTCCTTGTTGGATAAATGTTCGCTGATGTGTAATTATTAACTAAGACTTGCTCATCACGTATTATTAATCTGGCCTATATCCTGTTAGTTCTAAGACACATTTGGTGTCGAAAACTACCTTGAATACTTCAATTATTTTTCTTGCTTGAGCTACACTATATTTACTAATCTATTGACAAGATAAATCTTTTGAAATGTTAAATCCTCCGATGAATCTAACTTTGTTTTTATTTCAAATATTTCTACTCTTCAAATTAAGATATTCAGATACAAACATGCAGACAATTCATATTATAATTTTAAGCCATCCCTTATTCCTCAATTCTAATCATAGATTCTCTGCTGACAGCTTTTACGTACTTTTGTCTCTTTGAACAAATTTTGCACTCATATTTTTTAATCAATAAGGCTACCCTATTCCTCTTCCAGTTTTCCTACTCTTTCTGAACTCCTTGAGGAAGACATTTGTTTGTGCAATGCCACAGCAATGCTATGGGCAGATTTACATTGATTCCCCAGTAGCTTGCAGCACCTAGGCAATTACCTGCTCGCCTATGTGAATTCCTCAGTGATATTTTGGAAGAATCATGCACAGGTCATGTAGGTAGGGGTCAGGAGTACGATCTGCCCCAGGGGAAATGACAATACCCACATCGCATTATCAAAAAGAGTGCTGCATAAACAAACTTCTCTCGCTTTCCAGTCAGGAATATTTAACTTCAAATCATAACCAGCTTGCTTCCATGTATTTGCCAAAGCCACTATCGCAAATCCTTTCAGCTGAATGTTGGTCTTTTATTCATCCAATTTGTTTCTTATATTCGCACATTAGTATTCACAAAACTACCATTTTGGACCTTAATGTGATTCTAGTTGTGATGCTGACCTTTCTGTTGTGTTTAACATATTTCTCACTTTCACTTCTGCTACAACTAGCTAGTTATTTTACTATTCTGATCTGGTAGAAATGTTATTTTGTAATTTATGATCTGAACTCTACTGTTATCTCTCTTTTTGTTTATCTCCGAACAATAATTTTGCAATTATATTTGACTGAGACCTCTCTGCATTTCTTACTTTAAATCCCTCTTTAAAACCTAATGAATATTTTGCTTTGCCCTAGCCTGGTTCTGCTGCAGTCAATCACATGGTAAAATTCCTCCAGTCCCAGAACCGTGCCAATGTCTAACATACTCACCTCCCTGACGTGCTTTTCACCTCCAATGAGTACTTGAAACAACTGAGTGTCATGAGGCACACATCCTCAGTCCTGTTGCAAAGCAAAAGTAAGAATGAACAGATTTGGCTATGTAGAGGATTTGCAACATTGACAGGTCAGTGTCAGTTCAAACTCCTGTACCATCCACACTATTCTGATTCAGATTTGTTGTAGGAATCTGACAATGGGTACAGATCACTGAAGGGATTTCAAAATAGTTGATGACTTTCTCCAATGGGTTTCTGGAGTTTTAACCATATTTAACTCTGCTAGACAGGAAAATCAAGACCATTACTACAATTAACATATTAACATCAAACATATTATTCTGTAATGCCTTTTGACACTTTCCTCTGATGGTGTCAGGTAACTGCCTGCTTTTTGATGTTTTACAAAGATGCAACCTGATTATAAGGTATAAGACAGAGTCACAAATATGAACAGGAGGCAATGGCCTACCGGTATTATTGCTGGACTAATGGTCCAGAGAGCCAGGTAATACTCTGGGGACCCGAGTTTGAATCCTGCCATGGCAGATGGTGGAATTTGAAATCAGTAAACCCTAGAATTAAGAGGCTAACAATGAACATCAAATCATTGTTGGGAAAAACCCGTCTGGTTCACTAATGTCCTTCAGGGAAAGAAACTGCTGTCCTTATTTGGTATAGCCTATATGTGACTCCAGACCCACAGTAATGTGTTTGATTCTCAACTGCCTTCTGGGAAATTAGGAATGGGCAATAAATGCTGGCCTAACCAGTAACACCCTCAAGCCATGAATGATTAAAAAGAAATAAAAATGATCAAATTGGACCCATAGACATTGTAAAAATGCTCAGTCAGAAGAGATTATTTATTCTTATGAAATGAATTAAACTAAGTTCCTTTTAATACTAATTTCCTGTCACTGGCAAGCAGATTATTATCAGTGATAAGTAATAAACTTGGTGACCTCCAAGGAAAATGCACACAGAAACAATTATGATGATATGGTCCGATGATAAGTTATCTCATCTTCATCCTTTATGGCGAGCCTTTTTCCTCGCTCAACTAGTTTATTTGTTTAAGTTAACAAGGTGTAGAGCTGGATGAACACAGCAGGCCAAGCAGCATCAGAGGAGCAGGAGAGGTGACGTTTCGGGCCTAGACCCTTCTTCAGAAATGGGGAAGGGGAAGGGGGTTCTGAAATAAATAGGGAGAGAGGGGGAGACGGATAGAAGATGGATAGAGGAGAAGATAGGTGGACAGGAGACAGACACCTCATATTCCGCTTGGGAACCCTGCAGCCCAATGGTATCAATATGGACTTCACAAGCTTCAAAATCTCCCCTCCCTCTACCACATCCCAAAACCAGCCTGGCTTGTCCCCGCCTCCCTAACCTGTCCTTCCTCCCACCTATTCCTTCCTCCCACCTCAAGCCCCACCCCCATCTCCTACCTACTAGCCTCATCCCGCCCCCTTGACCTGTCCGTCCTCCATGGACTGACCTATCCCCTCCCTAACTCCCCACCTACACTCACCTTTACTGGCTCCATCCCCGCCTCTTTGACCTGTCTGTTTCCTCTCCACCTATCTTCTCCTCTATCCATTTTCTATCCGCCTCCCCCTCTCTCCCTATTTATTTCAGAACCCCCTTCCCCTCCCCCATTTCTGAAGAAGGGTCTAGGCCCGAAACGTCAGCTTTTCTGCTCCTCTGATGCTGCTTGGCCTGCTGTACTCATCCAGCTCTACACCTTGTTATCTCAGATTCTCCAGCATCTGCAGTTTCTACTATCTCTGAAACTAGTTTTTTTTTAGTTATTTTCTCTTAATCTTCATGTTTATTTCATTCCATGTAATCATTCACTTTTCTTATTTAATGTGCCTTTTTATTCCTTCATGTGATAGGTTTAAACATGAAATAAAATATGCTCTTCCCCGCAGCAGAAATCCTCCTACAAATGTCCTTTTCCCACTTCAAATGTCCTGTGATGAAGGTCATTTAAATACATAAAATACACACATAAATAGGCAGAGTTTCTGCTTTAGACAACAATCCAGAGCAAAATTACGATTGATATCCAAAATAGTGCCCATTTTGAAAAAATATCTTTTCCCCAGGTTCCACTCAAAGTTAGTTTCACTCAAACCAAAATCTGTCATGAAACAGCATACTTTGGCAGTATGATAAATCCTTCATATGCCTGAGGGTGGTACAATTTGATTAATACTGTAGAAACTAGGTTTATCACAAAAGTTAAGCAATTTATGTCATTGCATAAAAACACCACATGTGAGCAACCAGATTTTAAATGACAGAAAATGGCTTTTACAAAATGTACAAACTCATTTTTCTAGTTAGATTGAAGTAGAGCAGTCTGCTTCTCGGTAAATTTAAAACAGACAATCAGTACCGTATTAGTCATGTCCTCGCACCTGATAAGGTTCAGTTTAATTTTTGGAACCTCCCCAAAGTTCTGCCAACCAGCACAGTTAACCAGTGATGATTAATTTGTCCTGGCTGCATGGCCGGTTTTGTGTATGGAATCTACTTCTGGCTCAAAATTTTCATCTAGATCTTCATCTCAAAATTATGGAAACTTGAATTGCAGAACACAATTTGCGCTTAAAATTCCATGTTCGCTTGCATCAGTTATGCCAATATCACAAAACTTGTACCAAAAACAGAAAAAAACGCAATTAAGTAGAAACTTTAGGCCTTGATTTATAGAGTGGTTCCAACAGGTTGACATGACCATCAAGTGTATGGGTCAAGAGAGTCAATATGCTTCCTGCTTTTTATGTGCTATCTTGCTTCTTATGTTCAGTCTGGTGACAATCAGGTCCAGTTGGTATCAATGTCCTATTCTTGGCTGCGCCCAGGACATTATAAAAATATTAAAAATATATATCCAGGTTACCTATTGACATGTTTTGTTCTTAACATGTCACTTACACAAACTCAAACAAACAATACTGCCTCACCGGCTTTGTTAATACACACAGCTACCATAGAGCTGACTGTACTAAAGATTACTCCTGATATTTACTAGGGTTAAGATGTAAACACTGAATCTTTTTCGCTCAGAATAAAAAGGTTATCCTTCATCAATGGTAAGTATGACACAGGGAAAAATCAGAAGCTTTTCAGATGCTCAAATAACATTGCATTCTGGCACCAACACCCTTGGCATATTCTTCTCTTTACTGTCATCATATGTCTTCGGTTCATCTACAGTAGTGAAAATTGGGTCCTCTTCAAAATCAAAAATCATCCTTTTTTCGTATCTAGTATTTTTTTGTGTAGCCTCAGTGTCACAGCAGTAACCAGCCTTCTGCAAATATAACCAGGTCTCTAACACTTGAAAACAGTGGAAAGGTAACAAGCAATGCAGTACTCTGAAAAACAATAGTTTTTGCTCTTAAAAGTAATGTAAACCCATCTTCAAATTGAGGTGGGCAAGGGGAAAATGATCTTGGCATGATGAGTAGCTGCCCATGGATATTGGCTGAGAGGTTTTAGGTAAGTGATTGACACAGCAGAGATGGCCAGCCCTAAAAATTAACAGGGATATGTGGGGACAGAGGGAAAGAGACCATCCAGAGGTATGAGCCAACATCTTCTTAGGAGCAGGGCAGTAGTTTGCTATGTCAATTTGAGGGACGAACTAAAACAAAGACACCACTTCAAACCCCTCATTTTCAATCCTCCATTCACACTTATTCATTCATGGATGAGGGCATCACCGGCCACATTTAATGTCCATCCCAGAGAACAGTTAAGAGTCAACCACATTGCTGTTGGTCTAGAGTCACATGTAGTCCAGTCTAGATAAAGATGGTAGCTTCCTTCCCTAAAGCTATTAGTGAACCAAATGCATTTTTCCAATGATCGAAAATGGATTCAAGATTATCATTAGACTCTTAATTCCAGATTTTTAAAATTGAATTCAAATTTCACTATCAGTCTTAGCAGGATTCGAACCCAGGCCGCCAAAACATTCCCTGCAATAGTACCACTAGGCCATTTACAGGACAGCTTTGGGATTGGTGAAGTGTTGTCATTTGTCAGGGTCATATGTATACTTTCTTCGTCTAACTAACTGATGTATCAAATCTGAATTGCTACTTCTTAATAAACTCAATAACTATCAGAAAATTACTACAGGTCTTCGACTGCCTATATTAAGTAACGGTGATCAGAACTCACCTCCGCACCCCACCTAAAAATCAAAAAGATACCTTTGAAGTGCCATTCTATGCTTACAGTGTGTTAACTGCCATGACAAGGAGGGAATTAGTAAACATAATATGATGCTTCAGTTGGACATTGAATGATCTGCCAACAATGTTCACAATGAAGCCAAATGGATGGCATTTCTGAATCAGTTGGGCATGATTATTGCAATTGCCCGTACCAGAGACTTTTGTTCCAAAATTTTGCTCTGACCCCAAAGAAAATAAACAGTAACTTACTCTGCCCACTTAGCAGATAGCACTAGCTATTTTGAACAGTTGCTCCACAGTTGATTTTCAAGCTGACATGGCAAGCTTTCAAGTTTGTCTCCTTTTGACTGATTTACAGGCTCCACCTGTGCTTTCCCTGTGATCCTATGGTTTATTTGTGTCCCCTGTTTCTGTTGAGCCCCTTTGTGCTAACATCCTGAGTTTACTCCAGGGCTCATGGCTTTGCTGTTCCATTCATTGAGATCATGAATGATCTAACAATCTGCTTCTCTGCCTTTTCCCCATAATCCTGATTTCCTTACTGATTAAAACTCTGTCTGTCTCAGCCATGAATACACTTAATGGCCCAGCCTTGATAGTCCTTGATAGCCCTCTCTGATAAAATATTCCACAAATTTACTATCTTCTGAGAGAAGTTCTTCTTCATTTCTGTCTTAAATATGCAACTCCTTGTTCTGAGATTATGTCCACTAGTCCTAGACTCTCCCAATAGGGAAACAACCCTTTTGTACCTACCCTGTCTAGTCACCTTAGAATCTTGTATGTTTCAATAATGTCACATTGCATTGTTCTAAATCCTAATGAATACAAGCCTATTCAACCCTTCTCCATAAGACAGTCCCAGTGAACTATCCCTAGTATGCCTCTAATGCCAGTGTATCTTTTCTTAGATAGCGGATCCAAAACTGTTCACAGTATTCAACTATGGTTTGACTAGTGCCTTGTATAGTTTTAGAATACCTCCTTGTTTTTGTACTCCATTCCCTTTGAAATAAAATCTACATTCCATTTGCTGTCCCTACTACAGTCTGAACTTGGATGCTTACATTTTACAATTCATGGGTAAGGATTCTCAAATCCCTCTGTTCAGTAGCTTTCAGTAGTCTTTCTCCATTTAAATAATATTCAACTCCTCTATTCTTCCTGCATAATCTCACATTTTCCATAATTTAATCCATGTGCTAAGTTTTTTGCCCGCTTGCTTAATCTATTATATCCCTCAGCAGACTCTTTGCATCACCCTCACTGTTTGCCTTCCCACTTACTTTTGTGGCGAAAGAGTGTATTTACTTTCTTCAGCAGTGATTAATATGTATTCAAATGTCCACGCATGCAAAGCAGTCTGAGAAAGACATGAGAGTTGTAGGTGCCCTTAAGCTTGAAAGTACAGTGTTGAAGGGTTAAATCAGTGCGATAATTAGACTGAGAATACGTATGATGGTGAGGTTAGGCTGATGGTTGACTGAGGTTCACTTGCACGAATAAAGAGTCAAGGGGTTGGATTCCATGGAGCATGCAGCGACATTGTGCTAAAGAAGTTGGATGCAAGCAGGAATAAGCCATTGGTGAACTGCAACTGCCAGGTACTTGCTCTGACTTGGAGCAGAGAAGGTTGAGGGGGAACCTGATAGAGTTTTTGAGGAGAATAAACAGGGTGGATAGAAATCAGCTATTCCCTTAGCTGAAAGACCAATGACAAGGAGTTACATTTGTAAAGTGAAAGGCAGGAGGTTTAGATGGGAACTTGAGGAAATTGTTTTCATCCTGATGGTGGTAGAAGTCTGTAATGCATTGCCTAGGACAGTAGTAGACGTGGTGACTTCACAACCTTTAAAAAGTATTTGGATGAGCGCTTGAAATGTCATAACATTGAAGGCTGTGGGCCTAGTGCTGGAACGTGGGACTAATGTAGATTTAGTGTATTTTTGGCAGTATCGACTCAGTAGGCTGAAGGGACTCTTCTGAACTGTATGATTCTGTGATTCCATGACATTAACATATCAGGAGTCTGTGCCATCTTCCAAGAAAGGAGAGGACAATCCATAGATTCATACAGTGCAGAAAAGGACCTTTGGCCCATTGAGTCTGCACTGACAGTTGGAAGTGGCAAAGGATGTGGTGAGTTGGGCTACTAATGAGATGTTAATGAATGTAATAAAGTCGTCCCTGCTGAATAGTGTGATTCTGAAGTCACCATTTATAGCTTAAAGGGAAATTTGGAAAAACAATTTCTCAACATCGAGGTTCTGGCTTTACTTTCTCACTGAATTTTCCCAACTTCCTTTTCATTGTTCACACCACAGCGCGGAGAGGAGCATTTTGCCCTTTGACAAAGATATTACTTTTAAGGACTGTCTGAAAGGAGGGGATAGGGTGGGTGCTGGGGTGTTAGGGAGTCGTTCCAGAACTATCTATCTAATTACATTTTGGTTATAAAGCTGGAATTGTTTTCCACACTGTTATCATTATAAGATGAAAATGACAAAGACTACACAAAAAGAAAATAACGTTTTGACATTTTAAAACAACAATCAGTGGTACACTCAGGTTGCTTGTGGCTAGTAAGTCTTAGAACATTGTTTCATAATAATTATTGTTGTTAGAACATAGAACATAGAACAGTACAGCACAGTACAGGCACTTCAGCCCACGATGTTGTGCCGAATTTTTACCCTAATCCTAAGGTCTGTCTAACCTCCACGCCTACCTTATACTATCATCCATATGCCTATCTAATAGCCGCTTAAATGCCCCTAATGAGGCCTACTCCACTACCCTCTCCAGCAATGCATTCCACGCCCCTACCACTCTCTGAGTAAAGAACCTACCTCTGACGTCTCCCCGATATCTATCTCCATTCACTTTAAAACTATGCCCCCTCATAATAGCTACCTCCACCCTAGGAAAAAGTCTCTGGCTGTCTACTTTATCAATACCTCTGATCATTTTGTACACCTCTATCAAGTCACCGCTCATCCTTCGTCGTTCTAAAGAGAAAAGCCCTAGCTCTCTCGACCTTTCCTTGCAAGACCTTCCCTCCATTCCAGACAACATCCTGGTAAATCTCCTCTGCACCTTTTCCAACGCTTCCACATCTTTCCTGTAATGAGGCGACCAGAACTGGACACAATACTCCAGATGTGGCCGAACCAGGCTTTTACATAGCTGGAGGATAACTTCACAGCTCTTGAACTCAATCCCTCTATTAATGAAAGCTAACACACCATAAGACTTCTTAACAACTCTATCCACCTGGGTGGCAGCTTTCAGGGAACTGTGGACATGAACTCCAAGATCCCTTTGCTTCTGCACACTGCCAAGAATCTTTCCGTTAACCCTGTCTTCTGCTATCAAGTTTGTCCTTCGAAAGTGAATCACCTCACACTTTTCAGGATTAAACTCCATCCGCCACTTCTCAGCCCAATTCTGCATCCTATCAATGGCCCTTTGTAACCTAGAACAGCCCTCTGCACTGTTCACAACGCGAACCACCTTCGTATCATCCGCGAACTTACTAACCCACCCTTCCACCCCTTCATCCTGTTGTTGTTATTATTATTGTTATTCTACTCTAAATGCAGAAACACTTGCTTTCAGAACCCATTTTGGGAAATAACCCCGTGTCAAAATCAGAGTGTGAACAGATTTGAAAATCCCAAATTAGCGACTTGCCTCGGAGAAGGAAAACAAATGTGATGAGTTGTTTCCTCCTGAATTATTCACCTACAATCTCTGTTTTGTTTACTATGACTGTAGGAGACACATCATCAGCCTCTGCAGGCTTTTTTCACTCAGCTTATGAAGCATTGTAACATTTGGATTGAAGTGTTCAATGAGCACTACGCAAAGGCAAGGTGAGCACTTTTAAAAGGCACCATTAAGGGGTACTTCATCCTGTATTTTACTGCAATACATTCAGTGTCAGGTCTCCTAAATCAGGCTGAATACAGAAAAGGTCCCAGTCAGATTATGGCACTTACCTGCAATGAGATTGGTAATGGGAGAGTGAAGTTGGTAATTATGAAGGCTGTTTGCATAGTGTGTATATTGAACCCTGTACCTAAAATTTAATTGAAATGTGAACATAAAAATGTTTTATTAACAGATATATAAAATCCATCACTGCATGCATAATACTTTGTTCCAAACTGAGGATTAAACAGTTTATTGAGATTACTTGTGTCATGTGGGATTTTAAATTGTCGAATGATCTGTTGCGTAGTAATGATGAGATAAAATATGACAGTGTAGTATTAATCTTTTGACATACTGGGTACTGAATCAAGAAATGTTAAACCAGTCTTTTCAAATGAACTGTGATACACTGAATTGAAACATCAAGAATCATAGAACAAAGCGTTATATCTGGATTCTTATCTCAATCTGCACGTAATGCTATGTCAGATGTTTACCTTCAGCTTCACTGCAAATGCAAGCAAAATATTTCAAAACCATTTGCTATCTTTATTGAAGTTGAGATGCAATCATTTTCAGACTTAACATTGAATTACTTTCCAACATGCAACATATTAGTAGAATTTCCATTACATAGTATGATAAAAATGAATGCTTTGCCCAAGTCATGATAATGACCATTATAATTAACAAATGTTAAGTAAAAATGGGTAGAAATAGGAAACATTGCACCCATTTTAAGGATGTAAACTACATGCAATGAGGCTTCATTTTTTGTGGACCATCATTCTGCGTGTGGGCCCAGGTGGTGTAAATTGGACAGATGCAAATTTAGTTAGACAGGTTGAGCGGGGGGGCAACTTGGGCAAGTTCAAAACCTGTGGGGTTTGTGCGGAAGGATACCAAGAAGGGCATGTGTACATTCGGGGCTTCACCAATACCAAGAGGCTGACCCTGAGAGTCACTGCTTGAGCAGTGATCACTGTTGCCTCACATCATGCTCTAAGTCACAAATGTGCAATGGAGATGAAAATAACTTTGACCACATTCAGAGCGGACAGGATCAGTGTTTCATTCTGCGAGGGACGGGGCTTCAATTTATGTTATGAGGTCTTTCAAAGGACACCAACATTGTACAGACACACTCCCAAGCTGAATCTGGAATGCGCCTATGAACACTATATGTTATGTAACCTTGGGCATTAACTTCCTGTGTGCAGTCCAAATCCTTGCCGCAAACTCTCTTGAGCATATCATACAGCTCTATGCGTAATCCCACTAATGGCTGCGATGCACAAGCAATGTTCTGTGTCTGGAAAGATGGCTGCTTTGGCAACTAGGCTCAATCACTTGTAATTTACACATTGCCAGCACATGATGCAGGAGATGGTCACTCCACAGCTTGGACCATTACACATTGGGCAGTGCTGAAGGTGCAGCTCTGTACCTTCAGTGGTGAGGTTGGGGGTTAGATAGATATTTACATATATACACAGCTGATGAGGAAAAGTCAGGCAACGTATGCTTACAGAAGTAAAACTATTGACAGTGACTGTGTCCCCCATCCTGTCAATGTATCATTTCTAGATATTCTTCTATTTTCTCCCGACTCCAACAAAATATCAGTCAGTCACGTGTTCTGCAGTTGGGGTACAGGAAGCTTGCCCTACGGTGGAGGTCCAATTGGGCAATTTCTATTCAGAGGGCCTAGACAGGCTCAGCATATACCCCGTTCTGAGGTAGGTTCACCCTCCTTGGTTTGCGGGCTGAGGGTGACAGGCAGGGTAGAGGTGAAGGGCCTCACCACTTCTGGAGTGCCCTGAGAGGAAACGTCAGTAGTTCCTCCTCTGGCTTGGTGTCTCCTAGCACTTCCCTGTCTCCTGGAGAGGTTTCAAGTTTTTTCATGACCTGTCCCATTGTTGTGGTTGGATCGATGGAGTGCAGGTCCATTTACATACCAGCAGACCATGAGACTGCTGGACCAGGCAGCCACTAACCTCTCCATGGACGTCGATGGATGATTACATTCCTAATGTTTTAGAGTCCTAACTTTGTTAGAGCTGTCCTCCAATCTTTGTCAGGTTACCCAGTGTCCCCACCAAACCTGCCTGCTGCTCCTACCAGTAACTCACAATGAAGTCATGAATTCCTGACACCCCAGGGGGTTATCTCCTTTTTGTTATTCACACATGGGAGATTGGCATCGCTGGTTGGCCAGGCTGGTCTCCAACAGTCCCCTGAGTACCTGCGTGTTTCTTTCCTGGCCAGGTGCAGAGACATGGCAGTGCAGTGCTCACCATAAGATGCTCCTGACTCTGGTCTAGTTAAAACTCCCACCTAGGGGTCTGCATTTGAGCTGGTCGAGGGAGACTGCCTTGATGGTGCTTCATCTGAGGCATCAATGCTCTCTACCTCAGGGGTGGAGTTCAGATATGTTGCTGTACTATCCTCTTGACTGCAGAGTTCATGGTAATCCCACTAGTACCTCAGGAGACACAAGAGAGAATGCAGTATGACCAAGGAGTAGACTTTGTGTCATGTTAACAGTGCACTCACAGTGGGGGAGGTAATGGGAGAATGGCACAGCAATAGACACTGCTTCTTATTTGATTGCCAGGACATGGATGTTGTAATATCTCCAAAGGACCAGTCCTGGTTTTCACCACAGTGGGCCACACCCTGTCCTAGTATGGGGTAAGGAGCTGAATTTTGGGCACCCACTACTCATCTTGTCTTTTCAGCTCTACTATGGACTGTTTTCTTCTGGAATGAGAAAAAGTGAAGGACTGAGTGAGGTAAGTAGTCTGGGTGAGACCAAGTGAGTAAAGATGTTGCTAGCATTAGTCAGAGTGGTCGAGCTTGAACATTGGTGGGAAGCGGGTGCTGTGGCGGTGATAGAGTGACAGTAAGGCAGCAGTGAGAAGATAGTTGTACCAGCCCTGGCAGAACAGAGAAGACCATCGACCTTCCTCCTCTGCTGCTGGGTTTTCCTCTGGAGCAAGCAGACTGCACTGACCTGGATGGCAACGTCAGACCCAGCTAGCAGGGTGTGGGGTCATCACCTCTTTGAATGATCCTGTGGAAAGAAGCGACCCTCCTCCGCACCATCCTATCTGCCAAAACCTCTTGGTCCATGTTCTCAAAGCACCACTCCAATTTCAGCTTGTCTGCTATTTCAGGGCAAATGTTTCCAAACATACGGGGCAGATCTGGACCTCCATCACTTAACTGGGTACACAATGGTCTTTTAAACATAATGCTGCAACAAGGGATCCAAGAATATCCAAGCAGTGGTGTCTACTTCAGGCTACAGTGAGTAGGAGAATCCAGCTAGCATTGAATGAGAGGGCTACCATACGGGTGTGACACCTATTTAATGAGGTGAATTTGAGAAGATCACATGAGAAAACTTGCTAGACGTCGCAGAGAGACACCCTCCATGAAACTCAATAAAAATAACACAGCAGTTTATGATAAAATTTAGCCATACAGAGAGGGAGAATCACACTTCAAAATATTTCCTTAAATCTCGAATCACTCAATTTATATCAAAATCAAAGAAGGTTCCATACAGAAGAAGACTGCTTTGTCTGTCATGTCAGCAGCAGCTTTTTGCTAGAAAAGTTCACAGCTCATCCCAATGCCCTGCTCTCTCCTGACCAACCTATGTTTAGCTTTGTGAAAATTATTTATACTACCATCAGGAAGTTATGTTTTGTGGGCAAGCGACCACGCACCCAAAGCTGGACGTATTAAAATGACCCACAGTTGTGAAAATTGCGCCTGACAGAAAATTGACCAAACTACATTAAACAACAGCCAACAGCTATCAGCTTCAGAGAACAGTGGAAACCAAAGTCAAATAAGTCACTAAAGTTCGGGGAAACCAGTTACAATCAGCCTGAGGGCTGTGTTTTAGGTAAGTATTGATCAGACTTTCTGGCACCATGACTTCCATCCAATGCATGGGGAGGTGCACTCTACTCTTCCCCAGTGCAGCAACAGTGAAGGGTATTGGTGGAACCCCATTGGATGCTTTGAACCCAGTCCATGACATCAATGGCCAAAAGCCACAGAACATTCTGGAAGGTCCAGGGTGAGTGGATAACAACACATACCTGGAAACCAACCCCTCAGCAAAGACTCGCAGCAAGAGTCATGGCAGAAGGCCATGTGGCAACCCAAGAAGACCCAGGAGAAGATCCACTCTGACATTTCACCTTCATGGAAGAGAGCCAGCCTTACCTTGGAGAAGAAGGAGATTCCAATGGGCCAGATCAAACATGCAGATAATGGCAGGTATAATCCTTTCTCAAACAGGTAGAGCTAGATAGAGAATAAATATTGTGGGAATTTGGGAAATTCTCCCATTGTGTTTTTAATAAATAATATTTTATTAATAAAATTGAGTTGAACATCAGACAAATTTCTGTGTCCCTTGGTCCACCTCATCGACAAGAGCACTTAGATAAAGTGTTTTCTAACACACAAACCGGTCGAAATGCCCTAAACATAGACAACAGAACAAAATAGAATCTAGGCCTTTGTAGGTTAAAATTAACAGATTTTAAACTTAAAATAAATTTGAAGACAATTGTAACAGCTAGGCTCAATTTAAAGAGTTGTCTTTATTAATATGTGGATCCTATGAGAAACTCCCCATGAGTTGGCTCCTTTTCTCTATCACTCAGTTTATAGTGAGGGATTCATCTAAAAGTGAAGGCACAAACATGGAATTTTGCATATCGAAAAGAAAATTATTTACATTCAATAAATCCAGAAAGAAGTATTGATGGTCCAAATTTCATTGAGTGGCTTGCACCGTTCGTGATGACATTCATTTGATTTTGGACCTTTGACTCTATTGACCAAGTAATGATTGCCTTCTAAGTAAGTCTTCAAGATATTAACAGGAAAAGACAGAGTAGATAAAGGCATTAGTTGGGGATTCTAGAACTAGAGGAGCATTGTCTGACAATGAGAGCCAGAAATTTCAGGAGAGATGTTAAGAAGCACTTCTACACATAAAGGGTGGCAGACATTTGAAACTCTCTTTGACAAATGGTAGTTTTCAATTTCTAATTTAATTTTAAGATAGGTAATTTTTTTTGTTAAACAAAGGGATATAGTCCAAAGACCACAGATCAGCCATGATCTCATTGATTGGTGGAACAGGCTCGAGGGGCTGAATGGCCTACTCCTGTTATGTTATTTAAATTTGTAAATTGGCTGCTACTGCACATATTCAATGCAAGATGTCCACATATTGAGTCAGGGCTGAAAAAATGTTATTTATAGATTAATAAAGTGGCCAGTGTCTCTGCCAGACTATTTCTTTTCCATCATTCACCCTTGCTGTTAGTACTCATGTATAATAAGATCAGTGTTCGAAAGGAAATTCGGAACTGGCTCCTTCAAATCACCTGAGGTGAAGACTTTTCCGTATTCCCAGTGCAGGGAAACAGTAATGCCGCTCTTTATATATCTGCTTATGATATTGCTGCACTCTTTCCTTTCCATCCGCAAACTTTGCTTAAAATTTTAGCAATTATAACATTCTTCAGAAAGTTTATTGTTACTCTCCAACTGTGTGTTATTTGACATGTCAACATTTTCAAAATTGCGAAGTATTTGAACCTTTAGGCCAAAATCATCAGATGCTTTGTGGAAATGTCACCATAAAGGCACCTGTCATAGTAGGACATAGTGTTCATAAAGTTCTCCTTTGACAGCAAACCTGATTGTCTTATTGGACTTAATGCCTGCAAGGTATCAAAAGGATAATACTGGAAAGATTATTAGTATTCCATTCCCCACAACTACAATAAACTGAATTATGTTCACTGAGTAAAGACTACTTGTACCTGAGAAAATTTTGGGTGTAAAATTTTATCATCCCCAAAAGCAGCTGTGGAGTTTACAACGTACAATTGACCTGTTCTATTCACAACAATACAGGCTGCAGGCAATTTTGTGTTGCTGCTATTTTTAACAATTGTGTAGCCCACTGCAAAATGTGTTACTGTGTGGCTGCATCTCAGCAGGAGTTTCAAGTTCGTGCGAGTAATGCTTAAAGCTAGCCTGCTCTACTTAAACCAGCCTGAACCTCTTAAAGATAAGATGCATTGTACTTGAAAAGCTGGAAGTGGTGAAATAGGAGTTAAAGACCAGAAAGAATCTTGAAAACCAGCAAAGCAGACCAAAGAGCCTGCCACAAGTTTTCCAATACAGTACCGAGATTCTTCATACAGGCAGAATCAAAGAAAGTAGAGGGTCATCTTCTGTTTAGGACCTAGGGGTTCATTCAGGAAAAAAAAAGCCAGTAGGAACTCTTAGCAACTTCAGAATAAGTCAGATGTAAAATAGACGGCCATTGTCATCCAGTAGCCATCCTTATCGATATGTCATCAACATAATGGTTTAAAGACTGATGGAAAAGCCGATTGCTTTATTTTAAATGCACCTTGACTGTTCTCAATGTAGTAAACCATAAGGTATAGAAGCAGAAACAGGCAAAGTCAGCCCATCAAGTATACCCTGCCTTTCAATTAGATCATGGCTGACCTGATAATACTCAGAAAAAGGCAAAATACTATAGTTGCTGTTAATCTTCAACTCTACTTTCCTGTCTTTTCCACATTACTGGTGAAAAATCTGTCTACCCCAGCCTCGAATATTCTTTGTGACCCAGCCTGAACAGCCCTGTGTGGGAAAAGAATTCCTCAGATTCACTACCCTCTGAGAGAAGAAATTCCTCCTCATCTCAGTCTTAAATTGTTGTATCAGATAGTTAATACAACCAGAAGAAGAGAGAGACCCATTTGGTTCACTAATGCCTTTCAGGGAGGAAATCCCCTGAGGAACTATCATCCTTGCATGGTCTGGCTTACATGTGACTCCAAACTGACAGGAAATGTGGTTGACTCTTAAGTGACCTAGGAAGCTACTTAAGGGCAATTAGGGATGGACAACAAATGCTGGCCCAGGCAATGATACCCACATCCAACGAGTTAGCTGTAATAATTTCTTTAAATACGTTTAATGTGGTTGAGCAGCAAGAACTGTGCATGTTTTAGGCCGCTTAAGTTTTAGGCTCAACATGCATGTTTAAACCATCAGGAGATGCGTTAATGCCAGATTCATCAGCCATGCTCACAAGATATTGCAGAATGTCATCCAGGCACAACGCAATGCCAGGCTCTCAAGACCACTTGCAACATTGTCATCAAACCATTAGACAAAGGACGAGCCATCGTCTTACAGAATAGAACAAACTACTGTGAAGAAGCAT
Organism: Rhincodon typus; assembly: GCF_021869965.1. Taxonomy (NCBI): domain Eukaryota; kingdom Metazoa; phylum Chordata; class Chondrichthyes; order Orectolobiformes; family Rhincodontidae; genus Rhincodon; species Rhincodon typus. The sequence continues at coordinate 97,664,117 of NC_063332.1, read as the reverse complement.
ACTGACAACTGAACAATCAGGACCATTGCAAACAACTACCTGCTGACCTGACCAAAGAACACACCCGTCCACTCCACAGATGGATCAAGACCTTTGATCCAAACCTTCAGAGTACCCTACACTCTCTCACCATGCATACTTCTCGCATAGGAGAGTTCTACTGTCTTCCGAAGATACACAAAACCAACACACCTGGACATTCCATTGTATCAGGAAACTTGTTGAGAACCTCTCTGGCTGTCAAGGACATCTTTAAACCCATTGTACAAGGAACTTTCAGCTTCTGTGATGGCACTACAGACTTCTTACAGAAACTTAGCACCCTTGGACCAGTTGAACCAGGAACATTCCTTGTCACAATGGATGTTTCGGCACTCTGCACCAGCATCCCCCACAATAACGGCATCGCTGCAACAGCATCAGTACTCAATACCAACAACTGCCAAATTCCAGATATCATCCTACAACTCATCTTCTTTATCCTCGACCACAATGTCTTCACCTTCGATAACCAGTTCTTCATCCAGACATACAGAACAACCATGGGAACCAAATTTGCATTCCAATATGCCAACATTTTCACGCACAATTTCGAGCAAGACACCTTTGCTGCACAGGACCTCCGACCAATAACATACACCAGATACATCGATGACATTTTCTTCCTCTGGACTCATGGAGAGGAATCACTGAAATGACTACATGAGAATATCAACAAGGTTCATCCCACCATCAGACTTACCATGGACTACTCTTCAGAATCAGTCTCATTCTTACACACATGCATTTCCATCAACGATGAACAACTCAGTACCTCACTCTACCACAAGCACATGGTTAACCTCACAATGCTGCGCTTCTCTAGCTTCCACCCTAAACATGTTAAAGAAGCCATCCCCTATGGACAAGCCCTGCCTATACACAGGATCTGCTCGGACCAAGGAGGAACATGACCGGCACCTAAAGATGCTGAAAGACACCCTCATAAGAACAGGATGATATTCAACTCATTGATCGCCAGTTCATGTCCTGTTACATGTAACCCCATGGATAACCTCACTGTTCCGTATCTGTAAAATCTTCCTTACTGTCCTGTTTTGACAGCATCACTTTGATAAATTGTTATGATCTCTACCTTAAATAGTTTGTGCAGTTTTGGATTACTTATTACTTTGGTTAGACCCTCGGCATGTGACTCTTACACCTATTATGTTATTCCTACCATTTGCTTTGTCTCCAGTACCACAGTATTTTTAATTTTTTGTAATTATCTCTCTGCCTCATTTAATTGGATTATAGGTCATCCCTTCACTTGGTATTCAGCTGTTGACACTTTTCTCATACCGTCTGACACTTAATTACCTGCGGAGACCTAATATCCAGCCTGTTGTCACTCCACTCAAAGCATTTGTATGGTCTTTTGATCTCTCTGCCTATTAATTCAGTGCCTGTATGCTTTGCTTCACTTCACCTGATGAAGCACTAGCACTTCAAAAGCTTATGATTTCAATCTCCCCTCCCCCTACCGCATCCCAAAACCAGCCCAGCTTGTCCCTGCCTCCCTAACCTGTCCTTCCTCCCACCTATCCCCTCCCACCTCAAGCCCCACCCCCAATCTCCTACCTACTGACCTCATCCCGCCTCCTTGACATGTCTGTCCTCCCTGGACTGACCTATCTCCTCCCTAACTCCCCACCTACACTCACCTTTACTGGCTCCATCCCCGCCTCTTTGACCTGTCTGTCTCCTCTCTACCTATCTTCTCCTCTATCCGCCTTCTCCTCTCTCCCTATTTATTTCAGAACCCCCTTCCCCCCCCATTTCTGAAGAAGGGTCTAGGCCCGAAATGTCAGCCTTCCTGCTCCTCGGCCTGCTGTGTTTATCCAGCTCTACACCTTGTTATCCCTGTTTGAGTATAACCTGGTTTCATACGACTTTTAGATCATAGAATCCCTACAGAGTGGAAACAGGCCCTTCGGCCCAACAAGTGCACACCAACCCTCAGAGCATCCCATCAAGACCCATTCCCTTATAACCCACCTAATCTACACATCCCTGAACACTACAGGGCAATTTAGCATGGCCAATCCACCTAGCCTGCACATCTTAGGACTGTGGGAGGAAATTGGAGCACCTAGAGGAAACCCATGCAGGCACAGGGAGAGTGTGCAAACTTCACACAGACAGTTACCTGAGGGTGGAATTGAACCTGGGTCCCTGGCGCTGTGAGGCAGCAGTACTAACCACTGAGCCACCCTGCCACCCCGAAACTGCTGACCATGTTTAAGGGATATTATTATCCAGAGTGGCGAGGTCTAAAATGTCAGTGCACCAGCAAGCAGTGTTAGATGTTGATTGATTGATGGGATGATCGAGATGATGATATGATGGTAACTTCGTTGAATTAGTCATCCAGAAGCCCAAAATAACACTTTGGGAACAAGCGTTCAAATCTCACCACAGAGGCTAGTGGAATTTAAAATCCTTTCGTATTCAAGAGGGCACTTGACTTTTGGATAATAGTGGTGTGTAGGGATGTGGGGAAAAGGCAAGAGGTTGGAAATAGATAATGGAGCCAGACTGGTTAATAGAGCTAGTGCAAGCAGATGGGGACAAATGGTTTCCTTCTGCACCATAATAATTCTGTGACCATGATGTCACAATCAATCTATCTTACAAAATTGCAATGCAGGCTTAAAACATTGCTCTAATGTCTTCACCATGATGGTGTTTGGCCTGTGCTGCACTAGAAGTGGTGTGTGTGTTAGTTTAGTATACAGACAACACCTGTAGTGCCAAAGCTATTACATTACAGAACTAAACCCGTTGGCCTATTCCTCCAGTCATATGCCTGACTTGTGATACCAGATTTATGGTGGAAGAAGAAATAAAAATTGTTGAGGGTTAAAGGTAGTTATGTAAATATTACAATAGTATAACCAAAATGCAATTCATGAAACTCTTTCTCAAAAGAATAATTAAAGTCAGATGTGTCACCTCTATGTGCTTGCAAATCAATGAGGATTTTAAAAATGTATTAAATATTTATAGAATATTACCAGCAGCAGGTAATCTCTGCTGTTACATATTTCATCAAGTCTAGGAACAAATAACATAAATTAAAGAAATAACAGTCCTATATTATGCCAAAATTATTCCTAGATTATTTTTATCTTCCATTATTCAATTATTCCAGACAGTGCATGCAAAATTAATGAGTAGCATTTCTAATTTGGAAAGTCAGTTGAGTTTTATAGGAATGCTTCCTAAGATCAGCGACAAAAAAAATGCCTGAGAGAATATTTTCTCTGCAACTGTAATGGTTGTTTTTTATTTGTTCATGGGATGTCAGTGTTGCTGGCAAGGTCAATGCTTCTTGCCTATCCTTAACTGCCCTTGAGAAGGTGGTGATAAGCATAGCTCAGAAACAGGCCATTTAGTCCACCAGGTAGACTGGTGCCTGTGCTCCACATGGGCTTCCTTCATCCTTTGTCACATAACCGATCTACATATCCGATCACTGTGTCCCTTGTGTGTTTGTCCAGATTTGAACTGGCTGCTCCTATCGTATTTGCTTTAAAGACTCCTTGTGCTATTGATTTCCACATTTTAACTACTATGTGGGTCAAGTAATTTTTCCTGGATTCCTCACTGGATTTATTAATGACTGTCTTATATTTATGGTCTATGGTTCTGGGCTGCTAGTGAAAACATTGTCTCTAAATTTTGCCTGTCTAACCTTTCATGAACTTAAAGACTTGCTCCATGTCACACTTCAGTCTTCTCTTTTCTATAGAAAAGAGCCTCAGCTTGTTTAACCTTGCTTGATAAAATTAGCCTATCAATTTTGATATAAGCCCAGTAAATTTTTTACACCTTCTCCAGTGCCTCTATATACATTTTATAATTTGGGGAACAGAAACATTCACAGAACGCCAAGTGTGGTCGAATCAAGGTTTTGTAGATGTTAAATGTAACATTTTCATTTTACTGTTCTTTTTGGGGGGAGAGGATGAGCAGTTCTTATTTACAGGAGTGAGTGAGTTTACAAATAAATAGGAGCTTTAAACTGCTGAAATTGACACTCCCTCTGTCAGCTGGCTTCACACTGCTGACTTCTGCATTTAACTGCTCTGTGTAGGCTGACTGTGGGCAACTCCACCTGAGAGAGGTGGATTGTTAATTTCAAAATTCTATTAGTTTATTTGGGCGGATTTTGACATAAATGCTGCAATTTAACTGTTGCTGTGTGAGCTTCATGTAACTTGCCAGAAAGCAGTAAGTGGGCCATGAAGAAATCTCAGGCAAAAATGCCAATAAACATTGACACCTTGCCTAACATCCTCAAAAACATTTCTTAACAATGCTTGTCCTAAGAGGTGACGTTCACAACATTACAATCTGATTTTACTACTTAGTCGATTTTGTGAACCTGATCTCCACTTTACGGTTTTGCTCTATTAGATCAGCATGGATGCCACTTATGCTGGGTTCATTTGAAGCTCATAACAAAATCAAGGCTAAGGCTGCATGTTGCTCAGTCAGGCTTTGGAATGATTCCAGAGTTGCTCATATGTTCAACAACAACTGGTTTATTATATATTAAGGAACTATATACAACACCACATGACTAAATCTTACAACGCTGAAACCATGATTGTTTATTGTCCAAGTCTCTCTGTCATATGTTCTGTCACTATTTAGGGCCTGACATTAACTCCCACAAACTCTAATCAAAAGCTAACAGCAGCATTAACGTAACCAGTGAGTACAGGACCAGCAGGAACATTCTACTCCACACAGGGGACAAGCGATGAATACTGAAGTACAGCTCACGTGAGCTGACACATGGTACATCAAAGGTTTCATAACCGTCATTAGCAGCTTACTGGACCAAAGCATCTGACCAGTGGACCAGCCGAACCAGTGACTGTCTTACTCAACATTACAGATGAAAGAGTCACTTGGACCGCAGAGATAAAAATGTATAAAGGAAAGTGATGTCATAGAATCCCTACAGTGTGGAAACAGGCCATTTGAGTCCACATTGACCCTCCAAAGAGTATCCCACCCAGATTTACGCACCCATCATCGCCATAATCCTAACTTTCCAATGGCTAATCATCCAAGCCTGTATACCCTAGAACTATGGGCAATTTAGTGTGGCCAATCCACCTAACCTGCACGTCTGTCACAGGGGAAACTGGAGCACCTGGAGGAAACTCATGCAGACATGGTGAGAATGTGCAAACTCCACACAGACTGTTGCTTGAAGCTGGAATTAAACCCAGGACCTGGCACTGTGAGGCAGCAGTGCTAACCACAGAGCTACAGTGTCACCCGCAATGAAAAGAGGCAACGGGGGCTTGTCCCCATTTGTAGGTTCGGAAATGAAACCAAAACTTCACAATTTAACATTGTGTCACAAACCAGGTGCATACACGTGTGCAACTATAGATTGTTGCCAGTGGCTGTTAAAGTCGTCAACCTGTTTGCCTCTGGTTACTTCCAGAGACTTCCAGGAAACATTTGTAGGATCTTGCAGTTAGCTGCTTAGAAATACATTGCACAGGTTGATGGCTTGTTTGCTAGGGCAGGCATTAATGCTAACCTTGTGACTCCTGATGTCAGCACAAGCACCCTGACTGGCTTCCCACAGGTCCCAGGTGTCCAGCATCCACAGATCACTCAGGAGTGTTCATAAATCACAAGGGTTTCCATTTAATTTACAGTCATTACAGAATCACAAAAAAGTCTTTGTATGATAATATGCAAGAATGGAATGCTGGACGTCTGGGACTGTACTTTCATTCTGTGACCTCCCTGGTTTCTCCAGCCTATTGGCTGTCAGCTAAAAATCAAGGAAAGTCTCTTTAAAAATGTAGCTGGCAACACCTGTGGAAAACCCAACGTGGATAAGTAAAGAAAATTAAAGTGCAAAAGCTCCACTTCCTAGTCTATTTGTGTGATGCAATCCTTGTAGTTTCAGTAGCTTTATACACAGACTGCTCAGATCCCTGCTGTGACTTTGAAATAACTCCACAGAGGCTGGTATCCTGTCACCAAGTCACAATGGTAAGAGTATGTAGCACACTGACCCTGGGTGGGGTAGGCGCAATGGGACCAATGGAAGGGCTTTAAACTGGGCCACTTTTCACCATGATCCCTCTCATCACCATTAGAATGTTTCCACTGGCAATGAACTGGACAATACTGTGCTGCATATCAATGAAGCAAGGAATAGCCATGGGTGTTCCCTCATCCCATTACAGATGGCTTTCATAATGTTCTAGTTGTTGGCGAGGTCTTGCAGTTATGCAATTACCATGCTTCATGCTCCATGTAACTGATCACTCTTCCCAAGGACAAAATTATCATTAAAAAGACTGAGACATCATGACATTTATTCTCAAATGGACTCCTCCAGTATTTCTGCCATTATGCGCAGAATGATTGAGAGCCCATCAATATATATCAAACATTTTCCATTGCTGCACCAGAAGCATCCTTGTCATTGACAGCCCATGAGCTCCAACATCAGCTAAACAGGATTTGGAAATTCCTATGCCCTCTGATGCTTACTGTCCACAGCTGTCCCTAAATCATGCACACATCGCCCACTGAAACGTTGGTCAGCATGATTCCTAAGGCAGTGTGTGGTTTCTTGTGTGGAGCCATCATCATTATTTTGTTCATTAAAATTCAGCAGGAGACTTCATAACTCTGTTGGATATGAATTATAACAGCCAAGGTGAGAATTTTCATTTGATTTTTTTTGCATATTTCACTGGTTACTGACATCAAGTCACCATTAGTGAGTGTTTGTGCTGTGTGAATGTCTGGTAATTAATTCTGTCACTAGGTGGCCAAGCGACCCACATCTCCCTATCTGTAATGGTTGAGCACAACATGACTTGATTTCTCTCCAGCTTCTCCTCCTCTGCAAATGTTAATTGTGTGATTGATGAAGGACCACCTCCAGTTCTCTTTCTCACCGGTGTCTATGTTCTCTTCTCTTTTAAGAAAGAAAGAAGAGAACATATGAGTGTGAGGAATAAGTTCATTGAAGAGAAAATGAACAATGTTTGTTGAGGGTAAATGTGAGGGAGGGTCACGGGGTTGCATAAGGACAAAGAGGAGAGTTCCTATTGGAATCTATGCTGTCTGTTCTTTTTTATATTTTCCAGTCCTGACAAAAAAAGGTATGAAAACAGTTCAGGATGAAGAAACAATAAACAATGGGCCAAGGCTTTGCCTTTGGACAGAATGCACATGAATGAATGAAAATGTTTCTCTTCTGCACCTTTGAGTAAAAATTCAGTCAGAATTAGGTCAAATTGTACCGGGGTGGAGCATACAAGGTGGCCGTGGGAAGTGACCGTGAGCTGTCGACATATTCTCTCATTATCCCTGAAGCTGACTGTAACTTCAGGACATTGGGCATTTACAGAATAAGACAGAAATCCTGAAGTTGTAGATCATTACAATGTGTTATTAGTAATAATATTAGGTGTAGAACAAAATGGGGGTAGTTAATGATTAATTAACAGACATTTTAAGCCAAACTATTTTAGTTGTATCTTTCTAAAGAAAACAGAGTATTCAGAATTTCTATCTTCCACCCATATATCCAATCTTTAATTCTCTCTATAAAAATTGTTTAAAGTGATTATAGTTTGATGCTTTTAGTTAACTGCTTGCATGTCTGTGAAAATCCTTTAATGCTATCAGCAGTTTGAACAGCCTGATGACATTACTTTGCTCTGTTTTGTGAGTATCCTGTATAGAACACGGCAATCATTTACAATATCAGCACACAATAATAGAGGTAAAATTCACTGCAGACGATCACTTGTTCTTTCAGTGAGACTCACTGTTTGGTGACTCCTCATGGACTCACTGGACTCGAAATGTTAACTCTGCTTTCATTGCACAGAGGCTGCCAAACCTTGGGTTTCTTCGATTGCTGCCTTGTCTTCTGCCATGAGTCTTGCTGCAAGTCTTTGCTGAAAGCTTGGCTTTCAGGTGCATGTTCTTCTGCTCCCATTTGGGCAGGACCTTCTATAATGTTCTGGGGCCTTTGGCGAATGAGCTGATGAGCTTAGTTCGGCCGGAAGTCAAAGTGCCAGGAAATCTGATTGACACTTCTCCAACACACAACCCTCGGTTTGGTTTTGCAACCTCTTTAAACTTGGTTTCCACTGTTGTCTCTGGCAATGGCTGCCGGTTGCTGTTTAATTTAGTATGGCCAATTTCCTGTCAGGCCTGATTTCTTCAGCTATGGGTCAATTTGCTAAGTCCAGTTTTGGTCCCATGGTTGCTTGACCACACATTTCTGCTACCGAGCATCAGTTGTGGAGGGAGTGGATGTTTATGAACATGGTGCCAATTCAACAAGTGTTGTCCTGAATGGTGTCAAACTTCTTTAGGACTTCACTTTTGAGCTCAGAAACACCTATGACCTGCCTGATTCATTTTGCATGCACGGAGACACATGCATTTCATTCATCTATACAGTGTGCAATTTATGGTTGTAGGCTGCATTTCTTAATGCTCACTCACATTGCGCTGACTTGGGCATGGTCAGCCTTTATAACTTTCATTGCCTTTTATTCCCAACAGAGAAGAGAAGGTCATGGTTGAGAGCACTCGGCAGTCAAAGTTGTGGACCTGTTGCAACAGGACGCTGGGTCAAGTTAGCATCTAATCTGCAGCATTCGCCAGCAGCTTAGACAATAAACACATTACCATTTGCTTGGAGCACATGCAATGTGTGAAAGTCAAAAGGAATCAGCATTTAGTCATGTCAAGAGAAGCCACAGTGAGTCAGGGGTTGCCTCCACAGTCAGTCAAGTGGCTAGTCTGATTCCAGTCCAGGGAGTTAGCCATGATCAGACAGGTGCTTGGTCCTACCAGTGAATGCTGATTCAGGTCTTTGTGGCACGAGCACTGCATTCCTGGATGTTTAAGCATTAATGAGCATCATGTCTTAAAATAAGGCAATCCATGGAGTCCTAGATAAAGCATGCAACTGAAGTCTGGTAATGGGCTTCATTGGATGGTGTCAGATTGTAGTGAAAAGGGGTAATTCAAAATAGAGAGGTCAACTGTCAGAGCATCAAAGGAGATAGGGACCTCCAAGAAGAGTTTACATAATTCACTATCACCCTGTACTCTACATGGCAAGAGTGAATGGCCAATAAAGTATGGCAATACACAAGGCCATGGACTCAGGTAAAGTGAGGACATTAACAGCTGTATAATGGAACTGAACAAATAAAGGGGGAGGCTGAAAGGTCATTGGAGATACAGGAAAGGCAACAAAAAAAAAACATGAAAGAGTCTGCAAGTCCTTCACAAGGACACAACATTTCTCTCTTCAGTCCAAAGTCAATGATACCAAATGGCTGTCACTGTATGCAGAGTTGGTGGAATAATTTACCGTTTTCTCTTTTGGGTGGTATAGAATAATTTGAATTTGAGGACTCGTTAGGAAAAATTGCATTAATCATGCATCCTCTGAATCAGTAATTTCACATATGTGGGCATCCATCTGTATTCTATTGGCAGAAATGTACACTACAAATTATGGCCTCAAACAATCATGACCTTTGCATTGTTCACACTATTTGTCTCCTTGTCATGTCAGCTAAGCAAATGTAATTTAATTCTAAATCAAAAGTATTGTCTGAACTTGGTCTTTCTGAAACACATTCCACAGCTATCAGTGAAAGACCATGCTTTGACACAGCCACGTTGACAGGCTGAGCTATCAGTATGCAAGGACATGGTATGTGATGTGTGACGGTGATGCTTTTGGGACGGGTAGCACTATCATGGTGGCCGACTACCAGAATTCCACACCCCGAGTGTAGCATGAACAGATAGGTTGCATATCTTAGAACTCCTTATCTTGGCACAACTTCAACCTCCCTGCAACGTCTCCATATTACACTGTGTCAGCATAAAATGACACTGAATTGTGATTGGTGAGAAAACTGTTTAATGCCACATGACTAAAAACCCTAAAGCAATGGAGTACCATTAATGAAAGTTGAGTCAGACGTAGACGGGGTGGTAAAGAAATCATCTGGCATGCTTGCCTTCATTGGTCAGAACATTGAGTATGCGAGTTGGGACATCATGTTGCAGGTATGCAGTATATTGGTCACTTCTAGAATACTGCGTACAATTCTATAGAAAGGATATGATTAAATGTAAGCGGGTGCAGAAAGATTTACAAGGATGTTGCTGGAGTTGGAGGGTTTGAGCCATAGGGTGAGGCTGAATAGGCTGCAGCTATTTTCCCTGCGGCATCGGAGGCAGAGGGGTAACGTTGTGGACATTTATAGGGTGGTATGGTGGCTCAGTGGTTAGCACTGCTGCCTCACAGTGCCAGGCATCTGTGTTCAATTCCACCCTTGGGTGACTGTCTGTGTGGAGTTTGCACATTCTCCCCATGTCTGCATGGGTTTCCTCTGGGTGCTCCGATTTCCTCCCACAGTCCAAAGATGTGTAGGCTAGGCGGATTGGCCATGCTAAATTGTCCATAGTGTTCAGGGATTGTAGCGTAGGTGGGTTATAAGGGGATGGGTCTGGGTGGGACGCTTCAAGGGTTGGTGTGGACTTGTTGGGCCGAAGGGCCTGTTTCCACACTGTAAGGATTCTACGTATGTTAAACATCATGAAGAATGTGGATAGGGTGAATAGCCAAGGTCTTTTTCCTAGGGTTGAGGAGTCCAAAACTAGAGGGTATAGATTTTAGGTGAGAGGGAAAGGATTTAAAAAGGACCTGAGGAGTAACCTTTGCATGCAGAGGGTGGTGCATGTATGGAATGAGCTGCCAGAGGAGCTGGTGGAAGCAGATACAATTACAACATTTAAAAGGCATCTGGATGGGTACATGAATAGGAAGGATTTCGAGGGGATATTGGCCAAATGCTGGCAAATGCAACTAGGTCAGATTAGGATGTGTGGTCATCACAGATGAGTTAGACTGAAGGGTCTGTTTCCATGCTGTATGATTCTATGACTCTATAAATGATGTTCTTTTTGTGAAATTCCCTGCAAATTTTATCTGCTCATGCATTTGACACAGTCATGGCTGTGGTGGGAGTCCTTGTGGCATTGCTTCCAATGCAAAGACAATGTCACAGGATTGAGCTATAAGAACATCATCAGCAAGACCAGCAACAACAGCAATGTCCAATGGCTGCTGTACAGCTTCCAAAAGGAGGAGCAGCATGTGATGATTCTCCTGACAAGGCAGAGGAGAATGATGTGATCCCACATCTGCAATCCTCACTGTCATTTGCTACAGCTCTCAGAAACACAGAGCAGGCACAGATTAAGGATGTACCAGGTCATCATCACTGAACTGTGCCGTGTGCTGGAGCAGGACTTTGTGCTCAGAAAGAATGAATGGCTATCTCATCCTGCTGGCTACCTGGGTTCCAGCTACACTGAATTTCTATGCCAGTGTTTACTTTCAAGGAGCAATTGAGAACTGGTAGGGCATCTCCCAATCTTTGACTAACAAATACATTTGGGATGTAACTGATGCCATTTTGACCAGATCACCAATTTTCATATCCTTGCCCCTTGACGTGGAGAGACAAGCAGCTTGGAAAGTGGGATTCTCCACTGTCATTGAACTTCCTCCAGTTACAGGGTGCTATAGACTAATCCAGGAAGGCTTTGAGAGAGACCTATCAACAACCTGCATGGTTCATCAATAGAAAATGCTTCCAACTCTATCAATGTTTCAATTATACATGACCAGCAATGTCAGATTTTGGAGATCTGCACTAAATGACCTGGGAGCAGCAACGATTCTAGAGAATCACAGGTTCCTATCTTCTCCCAATTTCCTTGGACCATCCATGGGTGGCTGTTGGAAGACAAAAGCCTATGTCAAATTTAAGAAACAGTCAGACTGGCACAGGGTGAAGATGCATCAGCAAAGTACTCATTAAAACATTACTGCCCCAGTCTAGAAAGATTACCCACTGAGATGAAAGTCTCTGAACTAGTGAAGGGTGCAGGTACAAATTTTGCCAGCAAGGGCAACCAGGAATGGGCAATAAATACTGGCCAGATAGTGATGCCCACATCCCACAAGTGAATAACAAACAACTTCCTCTAAGGATTCAGTGGCTTCATCCTCAGAGGTAGAGATGGAGCTGAGGGTGTCTGTAGGTGGCCTTTTCATAGTGATGTTTCACTGGATGCTAATAGTTCCTGCATAAGAGAAGGAATTTGTCATACAAGATAGATAAAAATATGTGCAGGTTAAGAATCAGTTAGTATTGATAGTAATGGGACTACATCAAAGCAGAGCACAATGAAGTGGGTGCTTTTCATTGGTGGATGGGTTGGTTGCCGTGGAGATCTCCGAGTCCCTTTTTCCAAACAAATCCAGGATTTGTGGTCGGATGGTATTACAGAGGCACATGTCCACCACCAAATGGCTCACCCCTCACACAGTTTTGGCTCAGAAGCTCATTGCAGTGACAGAGTTAAGCAAATGATGGCATAGCTGAGAGAATATGTTAGCACCTTTCCCTGCACAGCAAAAAATATCATTAACCTTCTTTCAGTTCTACTTTGCATTCTATTTTACACAGGAGTTGGGAAGACATGTCGAGATTGCATAGAATATTGGTGAGACCTCTTCTGGAATACTGTGTCCAGTTCTGGTTACCCTGTTATGGGAAGGTTATTATTAAGCTAGAGCGTATTTGGAAAAGATTAACCAGGATGTTGCCAAGTCTAGAAGGTTTGAATTATAAAGAAAAGCCGGAGAGGCTGAGACTTTTTCACTGGGGCATAGGAGGTTGAGAGGTGACCTTATAGACGTTTATAAAATCATGAGGGGTATAGATAGGGGTAGTAGGAACTGCAGATGCTGGAGAATCCGAGACAACAAGGTGCAGGGCTGGATGAACACAGCAGGCCAAGCAGCA
>NC_063332.1:97610643-97646152 GCF_021869965.1 Rhincodon typus | reverse complement strand
AACGTCAGCCCTCCTGCTCCTATGATGCTGCTTGGCCTGCTGTGTTCATCCAGCTCTGCACCTTGATAAGACCTACCAGAGTTTCTACAATTTCCCTATCAGAAACTCAATATAAAATTTCTTTCATATATAATTACAGGCACATTGTTTCAATAACATACAGTAAGATATGTGAAAACATATCATAAGAGTCCATAAATATTTCCTTATAAGCCACATATTTTGATAAGTGATATTTGATTTGCTCGAAATATTATAGATATTCATGAAAAGCGTAACTTATCTGTATAACATTCTAATCTTCAGAAAGTTGGTAGCACCCATTAGAAGCCATTGTTCTAATGATGATCAAGTGTATGGTTAGAGTTTTTGAACTTTGTGGCTCTGTAGATGAATAATTGATATTTCCCAAATGCATTTCTTCAAACACAGATGCACATGTTTGTTACTTAAATTTGTTGCCATCAGAAGCAACACGTTATTAAGTGCTTAAATTCTGAACAGGGCCCACGCTGAAAATAATTCTGAAACTTCTCCACTTTCCTTTTGGCTTGAGGCCCAAGTTTGATTGTGATCCAATACATTAAACAGAGATTCAGCAGTGAGGTTAACTGATGACCAGCTGACTGACATGAAAACACTGTTGACTGTTCCAAGATAGTTCAAAGAATTAAATGTGACCAATGCATTGAATTGGAACAGAAAACTACTGATTTTTATCAGCATTGAATTCAATCGTCAGAAAAGTATGAAGTGGAAATGCATAATGCCTGAAAATCCTCTGATTCCTTCTCAGATTTCCTCCATTTTTTATTAATTCAGTCAAGCTAATGCAATATTTTGTACAAATCATTCAGTTTTATTTACTTTGAGATGCTGGGGATATTGGGGCCTCCTGGTACTGTTGTGCTTTAAAACTCTTTTTCAATTGGCATCCATTTTATAATTTTACACAACACACTCTGTCATCACAAATTTTAATCAAAAGCAACAGTTCTGTGGAATTGGATCGGCTGTTTTTAACTGAGAAACTCCTTTCAAGTTGAATTATCAGCAACCTTAAAATAAGAAACTGATATTTCCTACCTTGCAGGACTTAGAACGGAGAGCCTGAGTTATCCCAGAGTCATGAAAGACAAGCCCACAAACACATTTGCTCAGCATTCCAATTCATTATCACTCAATGCGCAAGTTCCTGTTTAACCAATATACACGCCTCTGCGTATTTCTGGGACTACCTTACATTTCATTCATTTCATTATCAAAGGTACATTTTATTCGTTGTTTTAGCATGTTTATTTAAAAAGATTTTTACACATGGTTGTTTAAACTGAATTCACTGCAATTTGTCCTAAATTTGTCCTAAACTATCACAGATCTTTTGTGGTTTTCCCTCACAGTATATCACAGGTCGATAACAAACATTATACCCATTCACACAAGAGGAGGAATTTTAGGTTCCCACTGATGGGTTATAAGTCAGGGAGGCGCATAACATTCTCCACCTGGGGTGGACTCAAATTACTGCTCATAGTTCCTCTGTCCTGGATAGGACCAAGACTAAGCAAGTCTAAATACGGGCCATTTGCCACCCAGCCCCACATCCATCCCCTCTCTGCATCTCTGTGAGGACCACTAGTGGACCCTCCATTCTTACCTGTTACTGGACTCCAGGACAGAATCTGGGGATTGTTAGTAGTCCCAGGTCTGGTCACTGCTGCCACTGGCACTGCTGGAACTATAGAGTTGCCAGCCATTAAGCTGTCTGAAGCAGAGGAGCTTAAGGCCCATATCCAGTTAATTAACATTCCACCAAGTGTTTGGATGGTGGGGTAGGAAACACTGCCAGCCAAAAACTCTTGCCCATCAAATAATAATTTAATGCAAGAGTGGATTTACTCTTCTTTTTGAGCAGGAGGATCACAGTTCGTGACCTGCTCATGGAAGTGCTGTTGAGGATGGCCAGTACATAGAATTTGATAGCACTGAGATTTTGCATCTCTCACACTGTTGTCTGCCTGTATATTTTGCAATGGGTCAGAACAGCAATATACTAATAACACATGATGCAGGCAGTTTTCTACTCTTTAGGCAGTCAGTTCTTTATGAAGGAAATTTCCACTCAATAATATCACTGCAGTTTAAAATATGGAAAATGGAGCCTAGGGCAAACAAGGACGTAGACATAGCATTGGAGACACTAAAGCTGGAGGTAGATAAGTAAAGAAATGTCAGCGGTGGTCAGTCATGTTTATTCATGATGTCAAGCCCTAGTGACCTGGCACAACAATGCTAGTGATCAGGCCAGCCAACATCAGAGGAGCAGGAAAGGTGACATTTCAAGTCGGGACCTTTCTTCAGAAATGGGGTGAGGAGAAGGGAGCTCAGAAATAAATAGAGAGAGGAGGGGTGGGGCTGGGGACGGTAGGTGGGATGGTGATAGGTGAGTGCAGGTAGGGAGTAGCGGGGATTGGTCAGTGAGATGGGAGGAGTGGATAGGTGGGAGAGAAGGTAGACAGGTTGTGTCAGGTCAAGGAGGCGGAGATGAGAGGGAGGGTTGGACATGTGATGAGGCCAGGGGTGGGGAGATTTTAAAACTGGTGAATTCTATGATTAGGCCATTGGGCTGTAAGCTCCTGAGATGGAATATGAGGTGTTGCTCCTCCAGTTTGTGAGTGGTGTCATTGTGACACAGGAGGAAGCCCAGGATGGACATATCACCCAGGGAATGGGAGGGGGAGTTGAAATGGTTCGCAACCGGAAGGTGTTGTCATTTGTCACAGAGTGCATGTGCTCTACAAAACGATGTAGAGGAGTCCACTTCGGGAGCAGCGGATGCAATAGGCCACATTGCTGGATGTGCAGTTGAACCTCTGTCTGATGTGGAAGGTTTTCTTGGGGCCTGGGATGGAGGTGAGGGGACAGGTGTAGCACTTTCTGTGGTTGCAGGGAAAGGTGCCGGGGGTGGTGGGGCTAGTGGGGAGTGTGGAGCAGACAATGGAGTAATGGAGTCGCGGATAAAGCGTTCCCTCGGGAAGGCAGATAGGGGTGGGGAAGGAAATATATCTTTGGTTGTGGGGTCAGATTGTAGGTGACGGAGAATGATGCATTGTGTACAGAGGTTAGTGGGGTGATACGTGAGGACAAGGGGGATAATGTCTTTGTTTTTGTTGGGGGAAGGGGATGTAAGGGCAGAGTTGTGGGAAATGCAAGAGATGTGGTTGCGAGCATTTTTGGCCACCGAAGGGGGGACGTTGCGGCCCTTGAAGTAGGAGGAAATCTGGGATGTTTGGGAGTGGAACTCCCCATCTTGTGAGCAGACGCGGCAGAGGCGGAGGAATTGGGAGTAGGAGATCGCATTCTTGCAGAAGATGGGTGCGAGGGGTAGTCTAGGTAGCTGTGGGGAGTTGGTGGGCTTGAAATAGATGTTGGTTTTGAGGCGGTCACCAGAGATGGAGACAGAGAGGTTGACGAAGGAGAGGGAGGTATCGGAAATGACTAAAGGAGGTGGCCATGGGAAGCCACATAGTACACATATATACTACTTATGGGTTTTATCATGTAAACGGTTGGGCTGTCTCACAATTCACATGTTCAATTCATTACTTGCGGAATGGTGTCTTTTCTCCTTAATTCCATTGCACATTGGAATGGATTTAGTGTCAATGGGAGGTGGGGATTCAAGTGTTTTCCAGCAAAGACCATACAGCTTTTTCCTCTTTTCAGCAAAGGAACATATATTCACTCGTAGCACTGCTCCAGGGTCTGCCTTGCACCTCAGCCCCCAATCCTTGTAGAATGACAAAAATACAACCAATGGATCTACGTGGCCTGAGCGAGGAAGCTCAACGTCACATCAGCAGGTAGGGCTGTATCATCACAGGACAGCATAAAAACAGTTGTCCCCAGTGTACACAGAGGGTGTCTCCACAGGCATCTTTCACATGAAGGTACAGCATGGTTGACTGCACCTTGAAATCATGAGTGGCATAGCATAACCCAGGAAAAGGGAGCCAGGCTTCTGTGGTGCTGCCTCCAACATGCTATGGTCTTACAGACAGGTAAAGAGTGGTAGAATGCCTCGCCTGTATGTTCACCTCTCAGCTGGCCACAACAGATGATTGTAAAAGGATATCCTTACGAGCTTGTCTTTTCTTTACTTGTATGGGATGTGGGAATCACTGACAAAGCTAGTACTTGTTTCCTTTAATTGCCCTTGAACTCAATGGTGCTCTAGGCCATTTCAGAAGGCAGTTTAGAGTCAAATAACTTGTTGGTCTAGAACTACATGTAGGCCAGGAAAGACAGCAGAGTTACTTCTTTAAAAAGCACATTAGTGAACACGATGAGTTTTAACAAAAATTGACAATAATTATATGATTGCCATTAGACTGTCTTTTAATTCCAGATTTTCTTGAATTAAAATTCCATGATCTGCCATAGTGGGATTCAAATGTGCATGAGTCTAGTTTACTGGATTACTAACCTACTGCCAATACCACTATGCTACCGCCTCTGACTAGTCAATGAAGGAAGGTCATGTGACAGCAAGCTAGCCCTTTGTGTTTTAATGATCTGATTTTCCAGGGCCAGAGAGGCCAGAAAGACTGAGTGTGTAGCAGCAAGAGGAGAAATTACAATCTGTCTATCTATCCATCTATCTGTCTGTGTGTCTTTATCCTTCTCCCATAACCCATTCTGCAAGTTTTGCTCTGCCTGTATCCAACAATCTGAGGTTACGTCTCCAATGTTAGACCAAGTAGCTGCTGATTCTGGAGCAATAGGTCGGAGATCGTCGATTGACACTTCAAGTCGTCTCAATTCAGAATCCAGAAAGATCGCCAGGCCCAGCCTGAAACTGTCCAATTCTTCAGTTTACAAGATCCATATGTGATTGTTTGACATCAAAAGAAGGTCAATTTAATTTGACCTTCCTTTTTGTAGCTTAGTACTCTGGGTGCTTCTGAACATTTGACTGCACATATAAGTCAGAGTTGGAGAGTTTTAATAATTATTGTTACATGTCAGGTGTTAAGTACAATACATAATTTCCTCTGGCTTAAACCAGTCTTAAAAAAAAGTCAAGTAGGTCTGGTAGCATCTGTGAAGAGAAATCAGAGTTAATGTTTCAGGTCGAGCGAGTGACCCTTCCTCAGAACTGATGATAGCAAGGAAAATGCCAGTTTATATCAGAAGATAGGGAGGGGGGTAAGGAGTAAATGATAGGTAGGGATAGAGTGCAAAGAGAGAGAAGAACAGTAGAAGAACAGTTGGACAGACAAATGAGTGGCTAGGAGGGTGAATAGCGATAAGTGGGGACTGTTGGTGGCTAACAATGGGTTGCGTGTAATAGCAGACTGTGTGATAACAAGCAAAAGCAGAAATTGCTGGAAAAGCTCAGCAGGTCTGGCAGCATCTGTGAAATCAGAGTTAATGTTTCGGATTTGGTGACCCTTCCTCACAAGTTCTGAGGAAGGGTCACTTGACATGAAACGTTAACTCTGATTTCTCTCCACAGATGCTGCCAGACCTGCTGAGTGTTTCCAGCAATTTCTGTTTTCATTTCTGATTTACAGCATTCGCACTTCTTTCGGTTTTTTTTTAAAAGCCTAGTCTAATTGTGACTATAAGTCTTTTCTTGTTTGACATGAAATCCCATCAAATTCACTAATGTCCTCGAAGGACGAAAATCTGCCATCCTCACCTGTCTGACTAACATGCCATTGGCTCCAAATCAACAGCAATGTGATTGGCTTTTAAATTATGTCTGAAATGGCCCAGCTAGTCAGGCAGTTGTGTCTAACTGTTCCAAATTTGTATAAAAGAAACAAAAATTGTCTGGCATCTGGCAAGGCACAAAATGACAAATGACAAACTGCCCCATTTAGCCTGCAAAGTCCTCCTTACCAACATCTGGGGCCTTGTTTGGAAGAGCTGTTCCACAGACTAGTCAAGCAACAGCCTGATATAGGTTTTGATTTAATTTTGACAAACCTTTGCTGACTTTTCAATTTTTTCCTGTTACAGTGCCCAGTAAGGATTGTCCAACCTGTTCAATTTCTTTTTTAAAAAAAGAGTGGATTAGATCTCAAGCATTTACAGAGACTTACCAACACCAATTTCAAACCAGCTGTAATGAATCTCTGACAGAATGACACATGGTCCTCACCACACCTGCTCCTCTTGATGCTGACTGACTGCCTGTCTTGGGGTACACATCCTGCCCACTCCTCTTGCAAAACACACAGATCAATGAAGGGGCAAAAAAGCGCTGGCTTTGCTAGTATTCATTCCTTGAAATAAATTGTGACTGCTCAGACACTAATGCAAGTTTGTGTCCAAATTCAGCTTTAGACACATAAATGAAGTGAACAATTGCGCCACACAATTTCCAGGCAATAATAATCTTCAGTAAGTGATAATCCAATTACTTCCACTTCACATATGACATCTCCATCACTGAATCACCTACCATCAATATCTGGGAGTTACCATTGACCAGAAGCTGCATGGGACCAGCCTTATAAATATTGTGGCTACAAGAGAAAGTCAGAGGCTAGGAATCCTGGAGCAAGTAACTTATCTTCTGACTCCTCCAAATCAGTCAACTATCTACGAGACACAAGTCGGGGGTGAGATGGAATACTCCCCACCTGCCTGGATGAGTACAGTTCCAACAAGAGTCAAGATAGTCAACGCCATTCAGGACAAAGCAGCCCACTTGATTGGCACCCTGTTGAACATATTCATTACGTATTCACTCCACTACTGGTGCATAATGGCAGCAGTATGTGCCATTACAAGCAATACCTCACTAAAGGCTCCTTAAACAGCACCTTATCAATCCCCAACTTCCACCATCTGGAAGGACAAAGAGCTGCAAACCCATGGGACCACCAGCATCTACAAGTCCCCCTCCAAGTCACACACCACCCTGACTGGTTCACTGTCGCTGGCTCAAATTTTTTGGAGCTCCCTTCTAAACAGCCCAGAGAGTGTACCTGTATCACATGGATGGCAGCAGCTTCGGAAGATAGCTCACCAGCCCATTACCAACGGCAGTTTGTGACTGGCAATAGTGCAGGCCTCGCCAATTTTGCCTCGCCCCATGAATCAATTTAAAAGAAGTGTGATCCAGATCCATTGTTGAAAGTGATTCAGTAAAAATTATCATTGAGTCCCTCTTCTCAACCATGGTATTTAGTCCAAAAATGCAAAAAACAGCACAGATCCTGCTGAATGGGAAGGATACAAAGACCAGCATGGTGCAACAGAACAACTTATAAGAGTTACTAAAAGACATTACGAGAGGAAACATGCCCAGGACATCAAAATCCAATGAGAAATAATTTTATAGTTACACAATACACTGCAACATGATGTTTCAATTTGGGGGAAGTGGGGTACGACTAAAGACTGCAAGTGGGATGTGCTCAATGACTATGGGGAAATGCCAGGCACTTTGAACAATTATTTTGTGTCAGTATGTACAGTAGAGAATGAAGATAGCTTGCTCAAAATCCCAAGGAAATTAATAGTCAATCAGGAACAGTTACTGAATAAAATTAGCGCAAGTAAAATACTGAGAATGAGGGTAAGTAATCAAAATTTAAAGAGTGACAAATCCACAGGAGACTTGATAGTTTCCACCCAAGGGTGTTAAAAGGAAGTAGGCAAATACATTGTAGATGCCCTAACTATAATCTTTCAGAGTGCTGTAGGTACAGGAGACATCTCTCTGGATTTTAAAATTGCATATGTCACTCTGTTTTTTTTTCAGAAGCATGAAAGAGGAAACCCAAGAAATTACTGGCCAGTTAGCCGAGCATTTATGGGGAAATTGTTGGAATCTATAATCAAGAATGTTGCAACTGAACATTTTGAAAACTTTCAGTTAATCAGGGAGAACCAGCATGAACTCGTGACAGGTCACTCATGCCTGGCAAACCTCACTGAAGTCTTTGACGAAGTAAGTAAGGTATTGGTCAAGCAAAAGTCTATGGATATTGTTTATATGCAGTGGCATTTGATAAAGTCCCATGTAAGAGACTGTTAACAAAAGGTAGAAGTCCAAGGAATTGGGGACACATTACTGACATGACTGGAGTATTGGTTGAGTGGTAGATGACAGAAAATAGGGATAAGGTGTAAGTACTCAAGTTGGCAGGACAAGATTAATGGTATTCACTCAGATCTGTATTAGGGCCTCAACTTTCACATTATTTATTGACTTGGATAATGGCATAGAAAAGTAGACATCCAAATTTACTGCTGTCACAAGGTTAGGCAGCATAATAGATATTGTAAATGATAGTCTATCAAAATCCCTTTGTAATTTTACACTAAGTGAATGGGCAAAATTGTGGCAGATGTAGATCAGTGCAAGAAAGTGCGAAGTTATCCATTTTGGCCTGACAAAGGATAGAGCAGGGTACTTCCAAGATGGTATGAATTTAAATACGGTGAATGTCCAAAGGGACTTGGGATTTCAGGTGCATAGATCTTTAAAATGTCACAAATAGGTGCAGAAAATAACCAAGAAAGCTAATGGAGTGCTGACCTTTATATCTAGAGGACTAGAGTACAAGGAAGCAGAAGTTAAGCTGCAGATATACAATACTCAGGTTAGCCCCTACTGGGGTACTGAGAGCAGATCTGGGCACCCCAAATTAGGAAGGATATATTGACCCCAGAGAGAGTGCAACATAGGTTTACAAGAATGATACATGAACTTCAGGGGTTAAGTTGTGAGGAGAGATTTCACAAATTAGGCTTGTTTTAACTAGAATTTAGAAGGTTAAGTGGTCACCTGATTAAAGTCTTCAAGATATTAACAGAAAAGAAGGTTAGGTAAAGATAAACAATTTCCACTGTTTGGAGGTCCTAGAACTAGCGGACATGGTCCGAGGATTAGGGTCAGACTGTTCAGGAGAGACGTTAGGAGGCACTTCTACATACAAAAGGTGATAGATATTTGGAAGTCTCTTCCACAAATGGCAGTGGATGCTGGATCATTGAATTGTAAATCTAAGATAGATAATGTTTTGCTAAGCAAAAAGTGTTTAGGGATATGGGCCAAAGGCAGGTTTATGGAGTTAGGCCACAAATCAGCCCTGATCTCACTGAATGGTGGAACAGGCTCAAGGGGCTGAATAGCCTGCTCCTGTTCCTATGTTAGAATTTAACAGCTTAGTCATCAGCCCCTGAATATTTAGAATTTGTCTGAACACCTTTCAGTAAATTCAACAGATGGTAATTCACACTTACTTAAGC
Source organism: Rhincodon typus (assembly GCF_021869965.1). Classification (NCBI taxonomy): domain Eukaryota; kingdom Metazoa; phylum Chordata; class Chondrichthyes; order Orectolobiformes; family Rhincodontidae; genus Rhincodon; species Rhincodon typus. The sequence continues at coordinate 97,636,879 of NC_063332.1, read as the reverse complement.
TTACTCTCCCTCATGGCCTATGTATATACAGCCCAACTCCATTTTGACCTTTGCAAATTGCAAACTTATGCGAATATTTGGCTTTTGTGTGTTGGGATTTTTAGATTATTTGAGATTTTTAGAACTTATTATGTGCCTTCAACCAACTCAAATGAAGTCATTATTTTAATGTAAAACAAGGTTTATAACAGCAGATATCAAATGGATGCCAAGAGATTGTAAATGTAATTGCTGATGTTGAAGGAAGTTTATAGATTGGCCATTGCTTGTAAAGTCTGAAGAAACAGCAAGAAATGACTGGTTTCATTTATATATCTTTTTAAACAGCTTTGATATTTTCATGTAAAATAGCGATAACTGGGCTCATATTCCAGAGGCATGGACTAATGATCTAAAGAAGACCAAACTGAAATTCTACTGAAGGCAATGTGAGAATTTGAATCCATTTTAAAAAAGATGTGGAAATAACATATCAGGTCCTGGTAAAAACTGATGAATTTTCTTAAGAAAACTCTGATTCACTAAACCTGCTACCTGTGTCCAATCTGGCCTGTATGTGACTCCAGTGCCATGCTTACAGGATTGATTCTTCAGTGGCCTAGAAAGCCAGTCAGTTGTGTTGGTGAGTCTTATGCTATTTGATACATTTTCAGGATAACTAGGGATCATCGATTCATATCATTGTTCAGCATGGAAGAAGGCCACTCGACCCATCCAAACTATGCCAGTTCTTTAAAAGTGTTATTCAATTAGATGTCCTTCCCTTTCTTTCCCCATACCATATGAGGTTTCCTGCTTTGAGTAGTCAATTCCCTTTTGATGGATACTATTGAATTTGCATAGACCTGTCTATCAGGTCCTAACCTCTCAACAAATCAAACATTTCTCTTCAAGCCACCTCTCAAGACGATTGGCTAAGAAATAATCTGTGCCAGTTGGTTACTGACTTTTCAGTGTTTGGAAACAGTTTCTCTACATTTACTCCATCTAAAGTATTCTTGCTTTTAAACATTTCTATCAAATCTCTACTTTATCTTCCCTACACTAAAGAAAACCATCTGGCCTATCTGTAGAACAGTAATCTTACATCCCTGGATTTATTCTAGTAATCAACTTCTCTGTAAATGTGTCACATTTTTCCTAATTCTGCCCAAACTAGACAATGCTCCAACAGACAACAAGCTTGAATTTTATATACGCTTAGCATAACTGCCTGCCAGCCCTCTCCGTGATATCTACATTCTGGAGAATGGATAAAACAAAGATTTTTTTTCAATTTGATATTCTATTTGGCATCTGAAATGTGATGAGATTGCAGGATATGAATGACTCCACAAAGGAAAGACTCCCATTGACTTTAGACAACTTTTAGGTCCTCTCACTATCTACCAACCTGACAGGAAAGGCAAGTTTGAATAGATTCCCAATTATTAAATATAAGTGTGTTTTTATTTAGGTGATAAAACACCAATTGGCATAAATTTGTGATGCTCCTGCTTGTTTCTGATGAGTAGCTCATGATGCAAAAGCGAAATATTGAACAAGTTGAAAATTTGAAACATTAATAGACAATGTCGGTGGAGTGGGGCTTTGGAACTTTGGGCCCATCCACTTTGTCTGCTTTTCTTTTCATTTCTTTTCTTTTTTTTTCTCTCTTCTCTCATTTTTACTTTTCTATTTTGTTTTACTTACCACTTGGTGAAGAGCTTGTTCACAGCAACAACATCAGTGAGTGGAACCAGCAGCGTGGACTCGTGGCGGGTTTGGATTCCTGGCAGCCTCTACATCAATGAGGAAGTCCTAGTTCCAACTCAGGTTTGCTGCTGCAGAGGTGAATTTGGATTCCTGGCAGCGTCTGCATCCGGCACAGATTCATGGAGGTGGTGGTGCAGGTGATTTTGGGTCCAGTACAAGACCCGGCAGCATCAGCAGCAACTGTGTCCATGAGGTGGGCCCAACGTGGACTAAAGGTGTGGTGGAATTGGGTTTGGGCCGGTTCAGTACCCAGCAGCATCAGTGGCATCTACATTGGTAAGGTCCAATGAAGACTCAGTGGCGAGGGGTATGGTGGAGGCGAGATAGCACCAAAGAGTGACAACGCTTGTTCCAGTGCAGCATAGAGGACTCATGCCTGGCCACCAAGCCCATGGCCTATGATGGAGCACTCAACAAGAAGGACTGTAAGGTGGGACACTTTCATTATTTCTTCATTTTTCTGCCTTTATATTTATGTTTCAGTTTGTTTTTGTGTTATAAGATGGCTCTGGAGAGTGACGATACTGTACAACACTTCTTACAGTATTTTGTAACAAGATAGACGTGACAATAAATAAATCAAATCAATTCAATATTCAGCAGGTCAGACAATATCTGTGGAGGGAAAGAGTTAACATTTCAGGTCAATGACCTTTCATCAGAAGTGCAGAACCATCTCTTGTAGTCAGCGAATCAGAACCGGTACGATCATGTCCTTTCAGAAACATTAGGTCAAGGTAATTTGAAATCCAGCCCATCAGGAGATGAGAATGGAATCACAACAGTTTGGGTATGTCATGTTTTAGCTCCTCTGTGAGCAAAGTGTGTCATTTATTAAGTTTTTCACACAGAGGCAAGTTTTGATAATAGACTTTCCTTCAGTTAGGAAAGGAGAGATTTACAGAAAACCATAACATCAGGCCTTTGAGGAGTGGGGAGGGTGGGGTTGATGGAGTGATGGGGAACATGGATCAATCGCATTACGGTGTTTCAATTTGACGGAAGCGGGGGCAAAGCTATGCCCTAAGGTCAGGGTTTGAACCTGTCTTGGTGGGTGATAAAATTGGAAATTCTAGTGTAGGGGTGTGTGGGCAAGATTGGAGGCCCTGTCATTGGGGCAGTGTGGAAGATCTATTGCCTCGGTGATTGGACCCTTATGGGGAATGTTGTAGATTTCTGTTGGAGGTTGAAGCTCATGTGAAGGATATGCAGGTGTGAAAGGTCAGAAGACTTGGTGGGTGGGTGGTGGTGGGGGGAGGGGGTGAAGGTTCTGGGAGGAGATCAGAGGTCTCCAGCAGGATGGGTCAGGGCATGTTGTAGGTGGAGGTAAAACATGAGGGTCTAAGGCCAGATATCTGATCTCACAGTGGACCCCAGATAATTAACTTTGTCCATGATCTTGCAGTCCTCTAGAAACCTACCCAAATAGCATTAAGATTGAAATGGTAGAAAAAAAAGGAGGCTTTTATTTTTTGGGGGGAGATGTGGCAGTCAATACTATCCCACCATTTATTGCCCTTTCCTAGTTGCCCTGGTAACTTGTAGACTCACTATGAAGTTTAAAGTTGCCAACCTGTCTCCTAGCAGTGGATTGGTCACCTACGTCTCTTCTCCCATCTTCAGTAAAATTTAATGTGGATGTGATGAAGGAAGTTTATGATATGATACAGAATTTTTAAAGTTGAAGTTCCATCCTGAACCAAGTTCACTCCCATGACGTAAAATTAAATGATCAGTCAAATTTGAATTTTCCTAGAAGTGAGTTAAAAAAATATGATCCCACAACTTTAAAATACACTGTTACGTTGCCATTATTACAGCCCAGCAGCTATTCATTATTTTCCAATGCATTTTATCTTTTGACCTTTCTGTTTACACACTGAACAGCAGATTCAAGATTACATCATTCTTTTAGGTGAGGCATTAACCTGAAAGTTCCCCTTGGTGAGAATGGCAGTCATCCAACTTATGGCAGCCAGTCTCATTACTGCATCTCAAATGTTAGCACTGCAGAAATCCCACAATATTTTCATTATGAACTTGAAATATTCACATGTATTTCAAATGATTCTTTTGATAACTTTGATCTTCCAGTACTGATTATTAGCATGCTCATTCTCCATTAATAATGGCCTACTCATGGTTCCACAGACCTACCAAATATTTAATGAATTTCAGAGTTCTTTTTTTTTCAATTGACTGTAATAGACCAAATATACTTATTCATCCTCAGAGAATTCAATGGCCTTTGCAGTTTTAAGTATGTATTAATCATGCAGAAGCAGGCGCAAGCATGCCATATAATCTCTGCAGACACGAGACTGGTTTCAATAAATTTGTATTTTATAAATAATTGCATCTCCACAAGCTCAGCATTGTTTCCATCTTTAAGACTATTCTGTTGACTATAGAAGTCATTACTCATTTTCTCAAAACAATTGTAGTTACATTGATTGCAGTTGTCAGAGTAAGACTCAAGCAGAAATATCAAAGCATGATGGATTTATTAATGATGTGATAATTGCTTTCAAATTGATCAAAACAAATTAATTATTATATTACTGTAGTGTAAAATGAATGCAATGATTTATATCTTCCAGTGCAAGAGAAAAGCTGTGGAACAAACAGTCAAGTGTTGGTGTGAATAAACTATAGTCTCCAATTTTACCCACTGGAATCAATTTTAGCTTTGTGTGATTGTGCAAAACACAATCATGTGTCAGCCACTTGTTTCACATCACTCTGAATTATTGAAAGCAATGGAAATCAAGATCGGGGAGATGTATTGCAGTCTCACTATTACCTTGTTTTGATACTACTATCTCACAAAGACAAGTTCTACTCAACCTTTGTGCGTATAAAGGCCAAAGAAAAATCAAGTGCTGTGTTGCCTGTTCCACACTGAAAAGGTTTGTGATCCTGAGTCCTCCACATGTTCCCAGAGACCAAGCAAACCAACACAACATAAAGTGCAGAGAATTCAGGAGATCTGTCGTGCTGCAAAAACCTGGCACATCTGGCAGTATCTGTGGAGAGATAAACACAGTTAACATTTTCAGTTCAACAAGTTTCTACTTTGGATTGGATAGGTCATTATATGTGCGTTTGTCTTGTTGCGCTGCTCAAATCCCAAGAATATATTTTTAAAATATGGACAGGTAAGATACATTAATAGTATCTACAAAAATACTTGTTCTTAAAACAATATTCTCTAAAAGCACTTCCTGCTTTTATTCCAGGATCTTCAATCACATTTTCAACCTCCTCACCCTTTTCAAATGTCCTGTAGTTTATTGGGGCCATGTGATCTGCTGCTCCTTAAACTTTGAGCTATTCTCATTTCCCACTCCCACTGTTGGCAGCTATCTTTCAGCAACTCTATTCCCACCCTCAAATTCCAGCCCTAAATTCCTCCACTTTGGCATATTCTGCCCCGTTCAAAAAATCTCCTACAAACCATTCACCCTGACTTTGCCAAAAGCATCCTAACTCTGACCATTCTGCATTTTTCGTCTCAGTGCTACTTGGCATCAACACATTTTCTTTCTAAATTAAAGTACATTGAGGGTCCAACAGGTAAATAACTCAGTTGTATAAGGAAATGGTTCTGATTGGGTCAGTGTTAGTGAGTGCATTGGGCATCCTCCAAGCTGCTGACTCTATGGAGTCCTGGATGAAAAATAGAGAAGTCTAGTTTGAGGTACCAATGGAGCCAAATATGCCATCCCTGGCTTCTGGCAATCTCGAAACTTTGTCTAACTAGCCAATGCAATTTGTACCTTTGTTTACAATGCACAATCTAATCCAACCAAACCAATTACAGCCCCATCAGTCTACTCTCTTTCATCAGGAAAAATGATAGAAGGTGTCATCAACCCTGGTATAAGTAGTGCTTGCTGAAGCTGCTCACTGATGTTCAGTTTGTTTTCCACCAGGAGCACTTGTGTCCTGACCTCGTTACAGCCTTAGTTCAAACAATAACAAAAGAACTGAATTCCAAAGGTGAGGTAAGAGAGACTGCACTTGGCTTTGAGGTTGTATTTGAGTCAGTGTGGCCTCAAGGAGTCCGAGTAAAACTGGAGTCAATAGCATTCAAGGGTAAAACTCTCCGCTGGTTGAAGTCATATATGGTACAAAAGGAAGATGGCTGTGTTTTTTGGAGGTCAATCCAAAATCCTGGAGCTCCAGGACATAGCTGCAGGAGGTCCTCAAGCTATTGTCCTAAGTCCAATCACCTTCAGCTTCCCCTTATTATATGTCCAGAACTGGGGATGTTTGCTGATTGTTCAGCACCATTTGTGACTCCTCAGATACTGAGGCAGATGATATTTAAATGCAGCAAGGCCTGGACAATATCCAGATTTTAGCTGGGAAGTGGCAATTTACATTTACCATGTATATGTACCATCTCCAATGACAGAAACTAATCAACCCTTGACATTCAATGGCATTGCTATCAATCTCCCCACCTTCAACATTGTGGGATTAATTTTGACCAGGAACTGAACTGGACCAGCCAAACAAATATTATGGCTACAAGAGCAGGTCAGAGGCTAGGAATCCTGTGATGAGTAACTCACCTCTTGACTCCCTAAAGGCTGCCCACCATCTCCAATGCACAAACCAGGAGTGTGATTGAATACTCTTCACTTGCTTAGAGGAGTTCAGCTCCAATAACAATCAAGAAGGTTGACAGGTTAGTTGACCTGTTCAGAGATGTTATCACACACCTCTGGAGCAGATGGAACTTGGACCAGGGCCTCTGGCTCCAAGTTGGGCAATAGCACAATAGCACAAGATCCCCACCATTGAGGACAAAACCACTTGCTTGATTAGCCCCATGTGTTTTTCATTCCTATCCTCTAGTCAGGTGACAAGAATCATCCAAATTGCAATAAGTAGTAAAAACTGCAAACAAAAATGAGCAGTACAACACACTTAAAATGTATGTGTTCAGAAAGTGAAATATTACAGTGAACAAATTGACACAGCAGATTTGAGTTTGATGCTAGAAGCTAGTTGGCACAATTTTAAGAACAACATTTCAATCCATCATGTTTCAAAACAGAATTATCAATACATGTGACAGTGAAAGTGTTAAGTAAGCAGGAGTCCTCTAGTTCCATGATGGATGCGGTTCTTTGATTCTAGTTCCAAATTCACCAAAATCCTTAGATAACACCTTCCAACCCCATGGCCACTTCCATCTAGAGGACAGGAACAGCAGACCCATGGGAACACCGCTACCTACAAGCTCTCCTCCAAGCCCCACACCATCTTTACTTGGAAATACGTCACCATTCCTTCAGTGTTACTGGGTCAAAATCCTGGAATTCCCTCCCTGATGGCATTGTGGGACTACCTTACCGTAGGTGGACTGCCAAAGTTCAAGACGGCTGCTCATCACCACATTCTCCAGGGCAACTAGTAATGGGCAATAAATGCTGGCCAGCCAGTGAAACACATGTCCTAAGAGGATTTTTTTTTTAAATGAGATAAGTTGCATGCAAATCCATGGAAGTCAGATCAACAAACACTGATTCAGGATCTGGTCAAAAAGACGAAATTACCTGGTCTAAAAATCTAGGATACTGCCAGGAAGAAAGTATTTATTTGAATGGAGTAGCCATCTTCTCTGATGAACAGTCAGAAGATCAAAAATATACTCGAGTTAGCAGGGAAATGTTTCTTTACAGAATGAATTTGGGAGATTACAACACTTCCAGATATGGTAAGTCAACCAACCATTGGTTTTGACGGAACAACATCCTCCATGAAGTACATGCAACAAATGAGGCCCTTTGGCAGAGTAATTATTTACAGAATATGAGAATCAGTGTCAACTGTCCTCAAGCCAAAAACCTATAAATCTTCCAAGTTCAAAGAGAATGTACTCTGGAAGAACTTTGAATCCTCCAGACCACCTGAATTGTGAAGCCAGAGATTTGGAGGGGGTTGGTGGGATAGTGTAAATTTAAAAGTAGTGACATACTAAAATGTATAAACGTTAACTGTAGTAAAAGTCTTGCGGAAAGATATTGTGTAAGGTAAGTGGTTGTGAACGTGTTAATAATCGAAGATTACATTTGGCTCCACGCAATGTGATGGTGTCATACTGTTTCTATAATCATCAGCCAAGTCTATCTCAAGATCCCGGAGGGGGTCAGATGCGTCATCCCTGTCTCCTGATAGTCTGAGTAATTATGCCTAAGCAGCCAGTGTAACTTGAATCTATTACTGTTACGCAATAAACATCTTATTCTGAAGACAAATCACTCTTCTTGCTAAGATGCATAAGTGATTCATCCTCTACCACAGTTAATCAAACCGACCTTAGATGCAGTATAGAAAGCATGATTGTATGGGACAATGGTCAGATTCCATACTCCTGTGCTACAAAGCCCCGGTTCAAGTCTCACCTGCTCCAGAGGTGTGTTTAGCATCTCTGAACAGGCTGAATAAAAATATCTAGAAAGGACGATTGAGGCATCACTCTATCCCAACCATTAGCTGGTTGTGATCGATTCCACAAAATGTATGAGAAGCACACAGAGATGCAAACTGGTGTAATAGTTGTGGTCTGGTACAGGTCTGATTAAGATTTATATTGTACTGTAGCTTGGCTTAGAGAGTGTTTTACTTTATTTTATATCTACTTTCATTCAGCTGGTTGATATAAATTCATTTTGAAATTTGCTGTGAAACTAAATCACTTTGAAGAAAAGGGCAAAGAGCAACAGTTCAAAACAAATGCTGCAAAGCTGAAGATGCCAAGGTTGAAGATTGTTGAATGATGATGGATTCAGTTCTTTCCTTCATTTGTCTAATTCATTCTCTTCCCTTCTATATCCTTGAGCATAATGGACAATTTCATAACCAGATGGTCACTCACATGTAATCTGCGCTCAAACCTTTGACAAAGCTGCTCAAGTCAGATGCTAAGGGTGTGTGAGATTGGCACAGGCTGACTCTCTCTTTACCCCCTGAGGGAAACCTTCTCTTCCATCTGGCATCTTCTCTAGAGGGCCAGCTGAGAACAGGAAATAACAGCATGGGGAACGCGAGGGGGAGTTCTTATGTGCTACCCACACTGTGGCACAGCCTAGGGGGGGACTACAGTGGATTTTTCAAAAATCTGCAGCTTCCCTTTCCCAATCATTTTAAGCATTTTATTCAATAGCACAGTGAGTTATAGCTTAGCTCATTCAGCAAAAAAAATGCTGTTTGCTTAAATCTAGATCATGATAGCAGCAACAATAACAACTTAAATAAGCATCTTTACCTAGCAAAGTATGAAGGTGCTGAACCTTGCTGGGAAAGAAAAGTGTCATGTTAATAAAGGACAGCATTGCAAATGTACTTTGAGCCAAATTTCTAGATGAAGATTTACACGAGTTGCAAATCTCCAGAATTTGCTGGTTAATATGCTATGCATTCATGAAATGGTCTTTCACTCGTGGCTATCCCTTACTTTTAAGAAATAGCTGGATTTGCATATTAATTGCCCGTTAAACTTACCACAGAAAAATGGGGCTGGTGGTTGTAAGTATAAGTATCCTTTTAACAACGTGATAATTGTTAATGCATTGCCAATGAATCTCTCTGGCCTAGAAAGTGAATAATTAAAGCTGTTCAGTCTCATTCATGCTGTTGTAAATTCTTAGAGATCTTTCTAAACATCTTTTCTTACTTCACTTTCTCTCTTCTTCCTGTCTCTCTCTGAATGTAATGCTTTTCCCCATCCTTCACATACCTGAATCTAACTTGATTTTAGTTTACCCTCTTTCTCCATCATTCCTCAGTTTCTTTCTCAATCCTTAGATCTTATTGGTTGAGGAGGGGCAACTTTGGTCCTACCATTTTGAGGAAGGGCCACTGGACCCAAAACATTAACTCCGATCTCTCTCCACGGATGCTGCCAGGTTTGCTGAGCTGTTCCAGCGATTTCTGGTTTTGGCCCTACCATTGCTGTGTTGTCCTATTATTAGTTTGCAAATGTAGCAAGTTATGGCACAAAAAAAGTGTTTGAGCTGAATGGTGCAGAAGAAAACCTAAAGAATGGCATATGCTACCATATACCTCACTCCAGCAAGTGTCAGTTCATTTCATCAGCCTTAGTTCAGTGGTAACACTCTTGGAAAGTTTTGCATTCATGTTCCAATCCAGAAATTTAAGTACAAACTCACACCTCACGGCCTAATGCAGTATCTGGGAGTGCTACAGTCAGAGGTGCCATCTTTCAGATGAGCCATTAAACCAAGGCCTGTCTTGGCTTCCAGTTGACTGTAAAAGATCCATGGCACCATTGTGAGTAATTAGTCTCAATGTCTGAAAGCTGGAGAGAGGGTGGGGAGAGGTCACACACTGCAGACACTCAGTGTGATATTATAAAGCTAACAAATCTCAACTTGCAATATTAAAATGAGACTGTAAAAAAAAGTTATCAGCAAATAATTTTAAACAGAACAAATAACAAGATGTACATTAAATTTGGCCACTATGTATCTTTTACCAGGATCCATACCAAGTTTCACCTAAAATTTACAGCCTAGCCCACAGAGGAAAAGCGAAGCAAAGGGTTTAAGCATTTTATGAGACCATTGTAACTCAATCCAAAGTCATCTTCTACAATTTTAATCAATGCAGTAATGATTTTCCTGTTGTCCAAAGTTGCTAAAATGTTGTTGGTAAAGTAGATTCAAATGTTTGCTTTACTGGTTCTTAGATTTTCCAACAGCAATGTCAGGAAGACCAATATATTTCTCATTCTGTTACTGCTGAATTTGGCAGCAAGTGCAAGCCTTATATAGCTTAAGCTGCTCTTTATTGGCTTTCTATTTTATAAGCCAACTTTACTTTCAAATAAAAAGGAGAGAGGCACACCCAAATTTCTTTCTTTTATAATGGTTTATCACTTGCTAATAATTTTCATAATGTGTGCTTTTCAGTGGTGAAATCAGGCAATGGCAGAACAACAAAACAAGGTTGAGAGTGGATCAACTGCCTGTCTTGGAAAATCTAGCAGCGTATAAATTGAACTGCAAATTTCTGCTACTGGCATTGGTATATTTCACACTCCGCATATTTTCAATTCAGTTTTACATGGTCTTACATATATGTGGATTAACATTTCTTATCCCTTGGCCTTTATAAGGAGGTCTATATGAAGCTGTACTCAATTTTTTTAAACTCTCTACTACTTATATAGCATGGTGTTATTAACAAACATTTCTACCACAATAAATACCCTTATGTCGTAATTTCCAAGTGCACGAAACAGCAATGAAACCATTAAGTGTCTTTGCATAACTCCATAATAATTTGTCCCATGTCTGGCTTCCGCTCATTAACTAGCTCTCTCCATCACAAAGCAAGGTTTCAACTTGATTTACTTATGTTGTTTAATCTGAGTCACAAGCTTGTTATAAAAGTCCATATATGTGACTCTCCTACAGTGAGATTGATGACATATCTGAAACGACTCCAATTTCACTAGAACAAAAACAGAAGTTGCTGGAAAAGTTCAGCAGGCCTGGCAACATCTGTGAAGAAAAATCGGAGTTAACATTTTGTGTCCAGTGACCCTTCCTCAGTTCTGAGGAAAGGTCACCGGACCCGAAACATTAACTCTGATTTTTCTTCACAGATGTTGCCAGGCCTGCTGAGCTTTCCAACAACTTCTGTTTTTGTTCCTGATTTACAGCATCCACAGTTCCTTTGGTTTTTATCCAATATCACTGGCCCTTTTTTTTCAAGTCATGCCCCAATTTAGAAGGTGATTACACAGAAAAATGGCAATAGATTAATTGATAATGGTCTGAAAAAGCTGCATTAATCATAGAGCAAGTATAGGGTTAAGCTATGCTCATCAAGTTGCACACCAATGTTCTAAGAACCTCCCAATAATTTAAGAAATAATTTGGAACAAGATGCGATCGACAGCTGGACTGAAGTAAATGCTACAACAATAGCAATTGCAGGGGAGGAATGGACAGGATATCTGGTCAAATAAAAAACATGTTTCAGACAAATAATGAATAAGTAAGTCTTAAGTTGGAATAAATAGTCAGTCCTGAAAGGTTTGTTAAAAAAAAATACTCGTGTATATTTTCACTTACATTCCGTGGTTGCCTAACAATGACTTTAACAGTTTTTTTATATTAAATATAATTGTTCTCATTCTCCATCACAGGCAAATAATTAATAAAGTCATTAAAGTGCAATATTAAGACAATTTCATCTAACCTCCCTATGGAGGATTGAAGTTACAGCATTTAAATGCCGAAATGTGGAACCGACACAGCCAAACAGCAGCTGTAACAGCAGAGATTTACTGCCAAAACAGTGTTTTAATGTCACCACCCAAGATGATTTTTCCTCAGGTTTCTTATAGATGGCCTAAAAAGAAAGCAACATTTACAGCCTGAATGGGAAACTTCAATATTGCAAACTTCTCAGATATGAATTTTGTGTTGAGTATATGGTTTCCATCTTTTTAATACTGTGTTTTCTATCATGTTTATATGAAAGACGATCTACTGGGGAAGAAAAGGAAAATGGGTGTGATATACAAGATGTAGGAATATTGCTTGCTCCAAATTAAATTTTACAAACTGATTTATACCAGCAAATAGTGAAGCAGGAAATTCAAAATGCTAAATTAGAAATTATGTCCAGATTGCCATTAGATGCATAGATGAATAATAATTGTGGATGGAAACCATAAAGAATCATTTCAAAAGGACTCGAAGGTCACTGGTAATCACGTAAAGTAATATACAAGTTGAACAGACAACCCTGATCTACACCAAAGAATGAGCACTTCTAAAGTTTGAACTGTGTAAAATATCTGTACCTAATCCAAATAACAATTAATGAGGAATCAACTCATTATGTACAAGTCAGTAATCAGCATTGATCCTTAGAGGTCATACAGCCTTGGCATTTAGCCAAACATAGAAAATATTAAAGCAAGCCCTGACACCATTCTGGAAGGAAATGCTACATTAGACCACCTTTGAGAGACTTACAAAACCTTTGATCTGAAGTCATTGTCCTTAGCAAAGAACATACCAGATCCAACTGTCCATCACTTGCAAATGGCCAGAAGCCAAGTCAACAATTTAGCATTTTGATGCTCCAACAAGTCTGTGTACAAGCATAAAATTTATGAATTATGAATGTTGATCCATTCTTGCTGAGGTGTATCCTAGATTGCAAAAGAAGATAAATTGTGTTATTAAGCCACTTCGCAAAGTCTGTTCTATATTTTATTGACAATATTAAATCAAATATTGAGGTACTGGTACCTGAATATGTTATGCCAACATTTTTCTTAGCAGTTCCAACAGAATGCCAGTCATCAGAAATATCTTTTTGATCAAACAAATTCCAAACGTAGTGATTGCAAGCAAAAATAGCTTATTGCATTTTTTTTTAATTTCTGATTTTTTTTGAGTTTCAGCTTTCATCCTGTTGCTGCTGAAGTGAATGATTTTTCTTCAGCAAACTGCAATTTGGTCAAACTATGCTTGCTAATGATGTGATTAATCAGCCATTGAAATCCTTTAATTTATGTCTAAAGCTTTGCTCATTGCTTTCAGATGCGTTGAACCATAGAAAGTGTGGGTCAGCACTGCATGAGATATTATTTTGCTTGGACTAAACAGCGACTACATAAACAATCATATAGTTATCAGAGTGAAATCGGTGTTTCCGCTAAACCTGATTCTTCGTATGTATTCGGTTATTTATAAAGACAGACACAATGAAAGTCAACAAATATATTTTGCCACCTGTAGCTATATTATCCCTTACACATTAACCCGGTGTCTCATTACACTTTTTGATTGCATGCTGTATTTATGGTTGAAAGTTTTAATACTCTGCGCTAATTATCATTGATCAAACATGTGACATTTTAATTAAGCAATTAGGCCTTTTCCTTTTACTAGTCCATGTTCATATAAATAGCTCACCTCTTCAACTAAGCACATTTTGAGATGGATTTTTCATTGCCACAAATTGGGAAAAGAAGCAGTGATAACCATCACACTATATCTCTGTCTGAAATGCCATTTTATTGTCCTTGCCTATCCTATTAACAATAACTGAGAAGCAGTTACTGAGGAGAGAGGAAATTTTAATCTAAAGGAAGGGTTTGGATTGTAGGGGGTTGTTGGGGTTGATGTATTGTAGTGTCTGAAAACCCTGTTTCCTGATCCAAACATGCCTTCAGTTCAGCCACTTGTGGTTTTAACTGAACAGGTGGTGACTAGAAATGTCTGAAGGCCTGGAAATGTGGTGGAGACAGGCTCAGTTGAAGCATTCAAGAAGGCATTGGATGATCGTTTGGACAGGAATGATATGCAGGGACGTAGATTGACACTAGGTGATAGAAGCAGCACAGACACAATGTGTCAAAAGGACTCCTTCTGCGCTCTAACAACTCTGTGACTCTGTGTGACCAATCAGATCTAAAGAGACAGGTTGGTACTCCTCATGCAAGTAATGAAACAGTGAGCCCCATGCAGCTTTTCAACTTTTACTGAAATTGTTCAAATTTCCCGAATGTAAGGAAAATCCCGAACTTCACTAAGGGATAGGAAGATTCAGGAGGCAAGTGCTTCGTCTATCAATCATCGGGAAGCTAGTCACATCTTTTCCCCAATCCTTCAGCACCAGGTCTCCAATGTTGCTTCCCACTTACCACTAGGGGAATCTGATTCCACCCCTTTGTCATCCAGCGTTACGACCAGACCCCAGGATTGGTTTCCGAATTCATTACAGGTCCAGAGCCGATGACCCAAACTGTTAAGCTCTATTCACTCTCCCCCTTGATTGCAACAAGATTAACTGAAAAAGGACCTTTTCCTTTGTCGATATCTTTCTGCCAGACCCAAAATGAATTAATGTTTCAAAATGAGCTAATTTAACCTTCATGAATGAAAAGGGTTTATTATTTCCTACATGAGAAGATAAAATTAAGTGCAAAACACATACACACAGATTAGAAATTAGGTAAATCCGACAGATAAGAGGTTAAAGAAAAATATACAGGTAAGTCTCTGAACTATTTATGAAGAGCAGATAGTTGAACATCGTGCCATTGCAGTAGAGATTACTGGAACATTGACTTTGATATTAAACAGTTGGTTTCCTGATCCTTAGTTTTACAGATTGATTGAGATTCTGTATTTTGGATGGCATTTGACCATGTTTGAATTTCTGCATTCAGGGAAAGAGAGAGTTCCTTGTTGTCCTGTTTCCTTTTTAACTCATGCAGCACTCGGAGTTATAGGAAGTCATTTGCTGCAACACGTGGATGACTAGGAGATAGTTTTGTATCTATAATCATCACAACACACTGATGCCCAAATACAAGCTGGTGCATAAAAAATATCCACTCCCATAGTCCACTACACTAGAGTTGAAACTGTTAATAAGGGAAAAAACACAAAGTTTGTCCACATGCCAGGACAAAATCCACAGTGGGTAACTTACTGTTGAGTAGGAAATTGTCAGCCTCTCATTATCTTTGTAGTTATAAGAGATCATAGTTCAGACTGTTTGTCATTTCTTTGACACCTTAAGTGTTACCTTCCATTGGTCTTCCGGTCTCTAGACAGCCATTTAAATTTACATCTGCAGTCATTTTTGGCTATCTCAGCTCTTTTTTCAAAAACAGAGTTTGGAATTACAAGTTTAAAATATTCACAGTACTTTGTGATACTGATCTGTTGGGGTCCTGAGTGGTTAACTGAAGGAAGAAATGCTGTACAAAAAGTTTGCAAATCCTCAGCAAGCTAAGTGACACAGACCAAAATTTTATTCTTCATAGAGCATCTAAATTCCAGTTGCTGAACAGATTTTCTGAAGACGGTGATGGAGTTTGACTGTTTCAAAGTAATGGATTCTTAGAAAATATAGTTCTTTTCATTTATTTTCAGTTAAGTTGAATGTTGTTGATGGTTGCCTTGATTTTTGCATCACACAAAAGCCAGGCTGTGACCATCTCCAATAAAAAACAAACAAATAAACCACCATCCCTCGACATTCAATGATGTTACCATCACTGAAACCCCCATTATCAACATCTTGCAAGTTACTGTTGACCACAAACTCAGCTGAACTCACCACATAAACATAGTGGCTACAAGAGCAGCTAGAGTCTTGGAATGCTGCAGCAAGTTACTCACCTCCTGACTCCCCAAAGACTGTCCACCATCTACAAGGCACAAATCAAGAGTGTGATGGAATATTCTCCACTTGCCTGGATGAATGCAGCTCCAATAACACAAGAAGCTTGACACCATCCAGGACAAAGCAGCCCGTTTGCTTCACACCACACCCACAAGCATCCATGTCCTCCACCGCTAACACTCGGAAGCAGCAGAGTGCATCAGCCACAAGGTGCTCTGCAGAAATTCACCAATGATCCTTAGACAGCTCCTTCCAAACCCATGACCGCTTACAACTAGAAGGACAAGGGTAGTAGATACATGGGAGCACCACCACCTGCAAGATCACGTCCAAGCCACTCACCATCCCATCTTGGAAATATATCACGATTTCTTCATTGTCACTGGGGCAAAATCCTGGATTTCCCTCCTTAAGGGCATTGTAGGTCAAACTACAGTACATGGGCTGCAGTGTTTCAAGAAGGCAGCTCACAACCACCTTCTCAAGGGCAACTACGGATGGAAAATATGTGCTGGCCTAACCAGTGACACCCATGTACCACGAGTGAATAAAGAGAAATATTAATCTCATATTATTGATTAATATTTATTAAAAAGGAATTTTTAGAGTTTCCTTTTTATATTATGGGGCGGCACGGTGGCTCAGTGGTTAGCACTGCTGCCTCACAGCGCCAGGGACCCGGGTTTGATTCCACCCTTGGGTGACTGTCTGTGTGGAGTTTGCACAGTCTCCCCGTGTCTGCGTGGGTTTCCTCCAGGTGCTCCGGTTTCCTCCCACAGTACAAAGATGTGCATGCTAGGTGGATTGGCCATGCTAAATTGCGCACAGTGTTCAGGGATGTGTAGGTTAGGTGGTTTATAGAGGGATGGGTCTGGGTGGGATGCTCTGAGGTTCGGTGTGGACTGGTTGGGTCGAAGCGCCTGTTTCCACACTGTAGAGGTTCTTGATATGATTACTCCAGGGAGGTTAATGAAAAGGATAATTGAACCTCAACAGTTCTAATGGACACTTTGGCATTTACACAAGTTCTGCTGCAGGACAAAGTCAATACAGGTTAACTGGAAGAAGAGGGAATGAAATGGGTATTAGACCCACATTAATATATGCATGAATTCTAATGACTAATGATTGTCGAACTGAATATGGAACGTGGCAACTAATGTATAGCTCATTTATGCTTATAGCCTTCATTTTGAACCAAAAGATGGATGTGGTTTGATCCTGTTTCTCTATTTTCTAACATTTATTAAGACAGAAAGAGTGGTTTTAGTTCTTCCTTATTCTACTTTTATTACTTTTCAAATGAGTTGAATTTTGAATGCGCGCAAAGCCTTTGAGAACGACAAGGGCAGAAGAGGAATTAGTTAAGATTGACAGTTGGAAAGTGAGAAGATAGCGAGAAGGTGGAGGGGCAGGGTATATGATTGAAGTTAGGGGCTGGGGAAGAATAAGTTATTGCAACACAGATGAGAAGGGAGCTGCTGATGATTTTTTTCTGCTAACTCCATTTCAAATTCAACCAATATGGATCTTTCTCCCTGACAAGCCAAGCTATCCCACCCAATACCTGTCATCATAGAATCCCTACAGTGTGGAAGCAGGCCATTTGGCCCATCAAGACCACACTGATCCTCCGAAAAGGATCCCACCCTGACCCACCCCCTACCCTAACCCTATATTTCCCATGGCCAATCCATCTGCCCTGCACATCTTTAGATTGTGGGAGGAAACCGGAACACCCGGAGGAAACCCACGCAGACACGGGGAGAATGTGCAAACTCCACACAGACAGTCACCTGAGGCTGGAATCGAACCTGGGTCCCTGGCGCTGTGAGGCAGCAGTGCTGACCACTGAACAACCCAAACTCTGTACACTGTGCTTGCCCCTTCATCTGGAAGGAAGAGGGGAATGAAAACACCAAGAGCAGTAAGAACAATAAAAAGGGAAGAAAATAAATGGAGGAAAGAGAAATAGAGGAAACTGAGAAATATGGCAATTCAAAGGCAGGTACAAAATTAATCTCATTCAATGCTATTTTAGGTTAAGCAGTATTAATAAACGACCTTACATCCCATTCCCTACACACAAGGCAGAAGTAAATCAGCAGTACAGAGTTAGCTGCTCTTTACAAACCACCTTCCACATTGGATTAGGGAAATCAGTTCAGGACAATGATAGACGGCCTGTCTACCAGCTTTCTTCTGACTTCCCACAGATACAGCATAATCTCAGAAAGCAGAGAGATTAAAAAAAACTACTGCTATCTTAGACCCTAACTTTTACAGAAACAATTACAACCACCCTGAGTAGTTTCTAAATGACATGATTTCACTGAAAGTCTTAATATTGGTAAAATACAGGCAGTTTAATAATTCTCCTCACATTTATGTTCCAGGACTGAGACTGAGACTATCTATGAGCGATGGTACAGGGGAGTATACTGTGCTAATTCTATTAAAAAAGAACTTGATTTTTATTATCACTGAGAAACTTCTTCAGAAGCAATAATGTTTTAAGTGCTAATAAGGGCAGTGTCCAAAATTTTATTTTATTCAGCTGTGCAAAGTTGTTTTTATTGGTGCAGGAGGACTATTTAAATTTGTACTTAATTGTTCTTTTAAATTAAATTTATTCTCACACCATCATAGGAAGAACATATTGTAAGAAATGGACACTGTGGGATAATAAAACCACCCCCCAATTCCAATGTCCTACCCTCGCATGTCTAGAGTTCATAAATTAAGTTAATCTTTCTTGATAATTCCTTCCTTGCAACACACAAATTTAGGCTGTTTACATCTCAATTTGAGCCTCCAATGAAATGATCTTCCCTGGTTTCCCCACTTTACTATCTCCACAGTCAGAAGTACATGTCAGGTTGTTCTGGCTTCTTTCCCAAATGCTAACCTGTTCTGGCTTCTTGCTATTGAAGCACAAGCATGGATTCTCAGGGTTGTTCTTGGCCAAAAATTCCTCTCCAGCCACACGTGCAGTCCACAAGGTAGTCTTCACATTGAATTCTCCTTTCGGAGCAAAGAAAAAATATCATTTTTTTCAACATTTTGAAGCCAGGAATATAGGACAACCTGATTTCTTCAATGTAAATAATTCCACTGGGGCCAATGTGTTCCTACTCTGTATCCCTCTGACAAATTCTCAAAAAAGCTGTGCAACTCCATAAGGGTACAGAGCAAGAATACAAAGGGAGCTGGGTGAAGAAGTCCTGCTCAAAATGCCTTCCAAACTGATCTTGTTTGGAAATGTGCTATATCTCAGTCAGTATCCCTGTAAGAGACATGATTATGCTATCTTTGCTAGATCCTTGCACGTGACTTGAACATATTAAAGTCAAATAATTCATATTGCTTTCGATCTTTCGAAGCAGGAACTTTACTGCAATATGCTGCTCTGTTGTAACCAACAGCATTATATTAGACCAGACATTTATGTTCTTGAGGAATGTAATCTTTGTCCATAATAGTTAGTTATCATTGGATTCTTCAACACCATGATATCCATGCCCACTTTGTTATGGAAGATAATGACAATGACCAGTTATCATTAAGGTTTTGACATTGCATTGCTGCATTTTTGTGCAACACCAACAGAGAAGGGATGACTATCCCCAGCACATCTTATGCTTGGATAGCAATCACAAATGACCTAGCACAGCAGCTAATCATCTAACCATTCCAAGACGCAAGCATTTTTCTTCAAAGATAGAGGAGAGTAAAATATGGACAGAGATCAACAAAACACATGTGTGCGTGCATGTTCACATTCACATAAAGACAAAATCCTTGACCTAGTGGGAGAGGACCGTGATCACTCATGTCCACTCACTCCTCCATGTCGCAGGAACAGAGTAAGATTTATTGTCATGTGTTGCTCTACTCTCCCATTCCCACCACTGTGAATGCATACCTACTATGTACAAACATTTACCCCTATTTTCCAACTCATTGTCTCTCCCATCCCCTGCAGGCACCAACACACAAGTCTCAGCCAGCAGTAGACCAGTCTCTCAGAACACCATCTCCTTTTCCATCTCTGAGAAAGAAGGCACAGATCGCTCAGAGAAAGTACAGGTAAGGCTGTATCCTATCTCCTCCCTACCTCCCCACCTACACTCACCTTTACTGGTTCCATCCCCACCTCTTTGACCTGTCTGTCTCCTCTCCACCTATCTTCTCCTCTATCCATCTTCTATCCGCCTCCCCCTCTGTCCCTATTTATTTCAGAACCCCCTTCCCCTCCCCCATTTCTGAAGAAGGGTCTAGGCCCGAAACCTCAGCCTTCCTGCTCCTCTGATGCTGCTTGGCCTGCTGTGTTCATCCAGCTCTACACCTTGTTATCACAGGTAAGGCTGCCTTCTGTATCTTCTACCAGCTCAGATACTGACATCTGGAGTATTCAGGAACACGTTTTGGTGAACATGTCAGTGCCACTTCTCCCCAGCTGGCTGAGGAGACAGTACTCAGTTTGCTGGCACCAACAATGTCTGTACCATGGCTGTCTCTGGTCTGAGAACATCTAGCTGCACCCATGGACAGGTTGGTGGCTGCAATGAAAAGCCAGGTCCAACACTCTCAGGGTCTGCTGGATATATGCACTGAACCTGCACTCTGTCTCTCCATTGCACTACATCTATGTCAAGGTTCCAGGGGGAACTTCATTCAAGGTGGCCCATCTTCAAAAAGATGGTAACAGTTAGCATCCAGCTGGAGGAGAAACCACCTACAGGCTTCCCAGGAGTCACCTCTCAGGAAACCCCAGGGGTATCCGGCATCTTCACATCCTACCCTACCTGCAAGCCCCAATACAAGAGTTCAGGAAGGTTCAGCCTGAATCTGGTGTTGGGACCCTCTAGCTTCGAATGCCTGGGAGTTACCAGCCCAAAACTCCAAGGACATCAGACTCCATTATGTGGCAGGTTCCCTCCACTCCAGCTGTGGATCTCCAGACTGTGCCTCAGTGTTATGAAAGGGAAAGGAAAATAAAAATCTTCCGAGGCCACATAAGTGGCACTGGTGAAACTTCATTGTAAGTACATTATTGCATTTGTAAGTGTATGTTCATTTTTCAGCTGTCTGAGCAAATGTTATTTTAACTGTAATGAGCAGAATAAAGATAGCGGCAGGGTGTCCTTAGCACCACAAGATGTTGTAACCCTGATCAGGCATTTCTTTCCATTCTGTAGCACCCATATTAATGTGAAACTTTGACATGATCGAATGATGGAGCATTGAATATTGACAAGGCTTCCATCCCTTTGGAACTTTAACTTTTAATTAACAAGAAACTGATAGAAAGTTAGGATTATACAGGGGATGCTGGCCTCAGTAATATTGAAAGATTTATGGTTAGTCAAAGATGACTTCATGCGAATTACTTCCACTGAATAAGGTTCACAAAAGACCTCCTTCATGTGTCGCTTTGGCTGATGCAGCTGCGTTGTAGGGTGCTGACATTGCTGTTCCTTGTAAAGGACATCATCATGTTCTTACTCAGTACAATACTGCTGTTGTCATGATCCCCATCATCAATCCCATACTATGGTTTGTCTTCCAGTTTTCTGGAGCAGAGAGATTCTGCTGTCCTCTGTCTGCATGATACTAGTACGAACCCCCAAACATAAGCTGCATGGAAACCTAATATAGAGGGGTCATCCTATGGCCACCAGTGTAAGAAGGTGTTGTCTTGAAGTTCTGACTGTAACCTCTGAAAAGATATATTGTGTCGTGTATCTGTTCCTCTCTCAAATGCACAGCATCCCTTGGAAGACAAGCTTCCATGACTGTCCTGCATCTTTGCTGCATCACGAGGGCACCTATGCCTGAAAACTCCACAGTGTATTGCAGCTCCTTAGCCACTGGAGGTGGATGCTGGTCCTGGACTTCCAGCTGCATGTGTTCCTCATCCATCCATTCATACAGCAACCCTTCTCACAGCAGTCACAGGAACAACCACCGCTTCTGTGCCTCAATCCATTGGGGACAGTTCCAACATTCAATGTGGGCAATATCAGAAACACAGTAGGTCCTCAGTAATGTGACCATTGAATATTCTCAGCACACACAAGGAGTGTTTGAAAACAACCGCCAAACATTGGTGCATAGATATCCTCTACATGGATCTTACACACCGTCGCCCTGATTCAGACATATGCTGCTCAAGACATTGGTGTGTCATACAGTACAAGATTGTATATGTGACAGCAATAATGAGAACCTCACACTGCACTTCCAACCCTCACGGTACCCAAGAAAAGCAGCATAACATATAGGATAATGGTCATACAGTCTTAGAGTTGGGGAGGGGAGGGGCTCTGATAAAAGCCTCTGAATGTCAAATTTACTACATCCACGAACTCACATCTATTTTGTTAGTAAATCCTCCAAAAATTCCAAGTTTGTCAAACACTGTTTTCCATTTACGAATCCATGCTGACTATGCCCAATCAGATACTTATCAAGTGAGATAACAAAGTGCAGAGCTGGATAAACACAGCAGGCCAAGCAGCATCAGAGGAGCAGGAAAGCTGACGTTTCGGGCCTAGACCCTTCTTCAGAAATGAGCAGTTCCTACTATCTCTGAAATGAAGATATTTATCAAGTGTCCATTTACCACCTCCTTTATCATAGATTTCAGCATTTTATTTACTACTGAAATAAGGCTAACAGGTCTGTAGTTCCTCGTTTTCTCTCTTGCTCCTTTCTTAAATAGTAGAGTGACATTTGTAAGCTTCCAGTATGCAGGAGTCATTCCAGAATCTAGAGAGTTTGGAAAATAATCACTAATGCATCAGCTACCTGTATAGCCACCTCCTTCAACACTCTGGAATGCAGACCATCAGGTCCCAGGGACTTATCAGCTTTCAGCTTCATTAATTTCTCGAGTACAACTTTCTTACTAAGATTGCATTTCTTTCAACTCATCGCTCTCCTGAGTTGTTTGGATCTTTAATTCTGGGAAATTTCTTGTGCCTCTCTCATTTGGACTCAGTCCAGCAGACTTTTCTTTCTTGACTTCAAGAATCTAATTTTCTAATCTTACCATGTTTTCCCAGCTGACTCATCATCGTCCATGTCATTCAGGGGCTGGGAATATTCTGGGTTCTGGTGTTTACTGATTTTACTACGCATTATATATACATTACTGACTGACTGAACGCACAACATGGACTCCATTGCACAGAGAGTGACTGCAGGTAAGGTGGGTACTTTTGTATTGGAACATTAAACGTTGTAATACCGTGTTATTGTCTTAAAGACACAAGCCTGTCAGATCTGGAATGTATGCTATTTCATAGCACTAGACATTCGAGGATTATTTGAGTATACAAAGTCCTGGTTAGAGCATTAACTGGCTGTCACCACTACATTTTTGTATACACTGATTGCCACCATGATACACTTTGTAGTTTTCTCTGTACTGTTCTGCATAATTTATACCACAGAAAGTAGGCTTCTTGTTGAGACAACATGTCTTGAATTTATTAACAATACTAATTATTTACATGGCTACAATGTCACAAATCACACACACACATGCACACACAATCTGACTTTGTGCTTAGGGAGAAAGTGCGTGTCCTTTAATTCTGGGAAATTGCTTATACCTTCCTCAATTGGACTCAATCCAGCAGACTTCTTTTTTTGTGTGGAATGTGTACATCCCACACACATAACTAACTCCATTACACAGAGAGTAAGGTTACTGGCTAGATGCGTACCTTTATGTTAGAGCATTACATATTGTGATGTTGTGCTTCTGCCTGAAAAAGGTAAAAGCTTTACAATGTCCTAGGTAGACCACACCTGGAGTACTGAAAGAATAGTTTCTGGCAGCCCGTGTTAGGGAAGCTATATCATCTCAGAGGGAGTACTGTGTAGGTATATTAAAATAATACTTGTTTCCTGGAACTAAATTGAGGGAAGTTATACAAACTAGGCTTGTATTTATTACATTGAATTTTGCAGGTTCGGACATGATTTTATTTAGATTTTAAGGTGTTATATGGAAGTGATAGTGTGGTCAGATGGAATCAGTTTTGGAAGTTACAGAGATTGGGAGCATCGTGCAAAAATTAAACCCAAAATTTTCAAGTGTGATATTAGGAAACACTTCCGCGCACAAAGATTGGTAGAAATTTTGAACTCTGTTCTACAAATGATAATGAATTTTCAATGACATGTAAATTTTAAATCTGCAATGGATCTCGTAGGGTCATTCAGTTTTTATAGCATGGAAAGAGACCTTTCTTGTCCAAGCTGACCCTCAAGTATCTATCTACTTTCATCCCATTTTCCAGCACTTGGTCCATGGCCATGTATGCTGTGGTGCTTCAAGTGCACGATTAAATAGTTCTTAAATGTCCTGAAGATTCCCACCTCTACCACCCTTTCAGGCAGTATGTTCCAGATACTCACAATCCTCTGGGTGAAAAGGTTTTTCACTCAAATCTCCTCTACCTTAGAACTGCGCCTTGATTACTGACTCCTCTACAAAAGGGAAGCATTTCTCCCTATCCACCCTCCCTTGCCCCTCAGAACATTCTGCTCAGCCTTCACTGCAGGGAGGAAAGCAATTCCAGACTCTCTTGTCTCTTTATAACTGAATCCCTCCAGCCCAGGCAACATCTGGTCAATCTCTTCTGCACTCTCTAGTGCACTCACATCATTTTAATAGCATGGTGACCAGAACTGCACTCCAACCAAGGTCATGTAACAGGTTCATCATAACCTCCTTGCTCTTGTTTTAATGCCTTAACTAATAATGGCAAGTTTCCTATTTGCCTTCTTAACCACCGTATCTATCTGTCCTGATGCCTTCAAAGATCTATGGACATGCAAAGCAAAGTCCCTCATCTTCTGTACTTTGTAGGGTCTTACCATTCAACTCATACAGCCTTAAAGTAAATAGAACTAAAGATGAAGTGATACAGACAAAAATCAGCATGTGAAGTGGTTCACAGATAAGCCATGACCATATTATTTGACAAAGTTGGCTCATGATGCTAAATGGTTGACCTATTTGGTAAGATAGAAAGCTGAATATTAACAAGGTAAGTTTTGATGATACTTAGGCTTTTTACAAACTATATTCTCCTTAATTGGCAAGTTGGGTGATCCTGATTCTTATTTTATTGAATAATCGATTTATTGTTGTCACATGTACCGAGATACAGTGAAAAGTATTTTTTGTATACGAAACAGGCAGATCGTACCATATAAAGTGCATCAGGGTAACAGAACAGAGTACAGAATACAGTGTTGCAGTTGCAGAGAAGGTGCAAAGAGAGAGATCAACATTAACATTTGAGAAGACTGTTCAAAAGTCTGATAACAGCAGGGAAGAAGCTGTTCTTGAATCTTTTCTTACTGTATTTAAGCTTCTATATCTCCTACCCTACCAAACAGGATGGAAGAGAGTATAACTAGTGTAGGAGGGATCTTTGATCATTTTGGTTGCTTTCCCAAGCCAGTGGGGAGTTTGGATGGAGTGAATGGAAGGAAGGCTGATTTGCATGATGGACTGGGCTGCGTTCACAACTCTCTGTAGTTTCTTGTGGTCTTGGGAAGTGCAGTTGTCATACAATGCTGTGATGCATTCAGATAGGATGCTTATTGTAATGCATCTATAAAAGTTGGAGAGAGTCTTTGTGGACGTGCTGAATTTCCTTAGCCTCCTGAGGAAGTAGAGACGTTGTTGTGTTTTCTTGATCATCGCGTTGACGTGGGTGGACCAGGACAGACTGTGGTGATCATCACTCCCAGGAACTTGACACTCTCAACCATCTCCACCTCAGCACCATTGATGTAGAAAGAAGTGTGCCCTCCACTCCACTTCCTGAAGCGAATGACCAGCTCTTTTGTTTTGCTGATGTTGACGGAGAGATTGTTATCTTTACGCCATGCTGCTAAGGACCCAATCTCTTTCCTGTACTCTGCCTTGTCATTGTTTGATATCCAATCTAAAATGATGTCATCAGCAAACTTGTAAATCGAGTTGGGGAGGAATTTGGCCCCACAGCCTTGCGGGGCACTGGTGATGAGGATTAAAGTGGAGGAGGTGTAGTCGCCTATTGTTAGGGTTGTGATCTATAGGTCAGGAAGTCAAGGATCCCATTACAGAGGGGAGAGCCAAGACATAGGTCTCAGAGTTTAGAGAACAGTTGAAGGCAGAGCTGTAGTCAATAAGTCAGAGCATGACGTACATAAACAAAGTTGCTGGAAAAGCTCAGCAGGTCTGGCAGCATCTGTGAAGGAAAAAACA
>NC_063332.1:97557196-97600643 GCF_021869965.1 Rhincodon typus | reverse complement strand
GACAACAAGGTGCAGGGCTGGATGAACACAGCAGGCCAAGCAGCATCATAGGAGCAGAGAGGCTGACGTTTCGGGCCTAGACCCTTCATCAGAAAAGGGGGAGGGGAAGGGGGTTTTGAAATAAATAGGGAGAGAGTGGGAGGCGGATAGAAGAGGGATAGAGGAGAGGATAGGTGGAGAGGAAACAAACAGGTCGAAGAGGCGGGGATGGGGCCAGGAAAGGTGAGTGTAGGTAGGGAGTTAGGAAGGGGATAGGTCAGTCCAGGGAGGACGGACAGGTCAAGGGGGCGGGATGAGGTTGGTCGGTAGGAGATGGAGGTGCGGCTTGGGGTGGGAGGAGGGGATAGGTGGGAGGAAGAACAGGTTAGGGAGGCAGGGACGAGTTGGACTGGTTTTGGGATGCGGTGGGGGGAGGGGAGATTTTGAAACTTGTGAAATCCACATTGATACCATTGGGCTGCAGGGTTCCCAAGCGGAATATGAGTTGCCGTTCCTGCAACCTTCGGGTGGCATCGTTGTGGCACTGCAGGAGGCCCAGGATGGACATGTCGTCTGAGGAATGGGAGGGGGAGTTGAAATGGTTCGCGACTGGGAGGTGCAGTTGTTTGTTGCGAACCGAGCGTAAGTGTTCTGCAAAGCGGTCCCCGAGTCTGATATCAGTCTGATTGGCCACCAACGAACAGAGATTTCTGTGTGACAGAGAGGACATGTTCTGAAGGGAAATCTTTCTTTCTGTCATACTGATATATCGATTTGCTCACTGCTTCTGAAAATTCTTGCTTTCAGAGTTCTCAAGAGTCTTGAGTGAGGAAACATTTAAACCCGGCAGTACTACTTGAAGAGTTCTCTCTTATTTTAACAATTTATTCAGTATCTCCTATTGGTTATAATTGCCAGTGAGATTTAACTAATGACAGCTGCCTCTCTCTGACTTGATTAGATTTGATTTGATTTATTATTGTCACATGTACCAAGATATAGTGAAAAGTATTGTTTTGCATGCTGTCCAGACACATCATACATTAAATAAGTATGTCAGTATAATAGATCAGAATGCAATATATAATGTTTCAGCTACAGAGAAGGTGCAGAGAAAGATCAACTCCAGTGTAGGAGAGATCCGTTCATAAGTCTGATAACAGCGGGGAAGAAGCTGGTTGTGAATCTGTTGGTATGTGTTTTCAAATTTTTCTATCTCTTGCCCAATGGAAGAGGTTCACATAAATATACCAGATACATCCTAATTCTTAAAATCTCTGTACCCAACTCATCAAATTCCTTGATCATTTTTAACACATCCATTAGATCACTTTTAAACCATCTAAACTTAATCAAATACAAGCTAAATTGTTGCAAGAAGTCCAGTTGCCCCATCTCAAAGCTGACAGCATCTCATGCCATCTTTTATGCTTTTACCAAGTGGCAAGGTGGGTTTCTTGCTAGGCAGCAACATATTATTGATTCAGGGGCTTTATAGCTCATTAAACGTATGGTTAACATTATAAAACCTCGGCAATATTCAGCTTTCTATCTTACTAGATACACCAAGCAAGTATGATGTCAAGAAATCTCAATATGACAATCAGAGCGGGTACCTGATGACTTCAGTTCTCTGCTGGCTGTGAGGGGCCTGCGGGTTGCCTGGCACAAAACAGCATTTCAGGACACGACACACGGACACCAGCCACATTTGTCCTCATCCACGGACATAGCAGCCGACATCGCCTAGCCCCTAACGACCATCATGATAACCTCTCTGCGACCTGCCCACAGGATACTGGTCTACGTTGCAGGACACATCAGCAACCAGCAATGAAACACTGCGGCAGCATGGACACTTTGCTTTATGGCAGGTACCCAGCACACGGATTGGGGCAGACTGCATGTCAGGACTGCTCACATACTGTCTTAGCACTCACTCCACTTGACTCCTACCTGCATGCTCACAAAATCCATCCCCTGACATGCCTCACGTAGTTTGCACATTGATACTCCAACCAGACCCTCGCTATCAGCGAGGCTCTCACATTGAGCTGATCTTTTGTGCAGAAACACATCCACGCTACTTGTCAGTAGGGATTGGTCTGCCTGGGCTTGGAGAGCAGTGGAGTGGGGACTGGGCAATGGTCAGTCCTGTAGAATGAGCATTAGCAGTTAGGGAATCACATCTCGTTAGTCAGAGAGCTGTAAACACAGCAGTCACGTCAGGTCTAGCCAGGCAGGTCCAAGGGATCCTTACTGAAAGCAGTCAGAGATTCCAGGTCAGAGTTAAACAGAACTCTCATGGAAACTTAAATTTGGTTAAAGATTTGTTCGAGAACCGATTGTTCCAATAATGTAAATTCTATAAAGGCACAAAGATGAATGAATATGAATGGGGAGACCACTGAGGAGAAGTGGTGGTGACGTAGTGGTAATGTCACTGGACTAGTAATCCATGGCCCCAAACTAGTTTTCTGGGATTATGGGTGTGAATCGCTATGGCAGATGGTGACATTTGGATTCAATAAAAACCTTGCCCAGTGGTTACCATGTCACTATGTCATCTGGCTCACTAAAGTCCTTTGGGGAAGCAAACCGGCATCCTTACATGGTTTACATGTAACTCCAGACCACAGCAACGTAGTTGACTCTTATCGGGCCCTGAGCAATTAGGGTTGGTAAAAAAATGCAGACATCCAGTGATGGCTGCATTCCATGAACAAATTTGAAAAAAGAAACACAACACTCTAGATGTTTAAAACACAGCAGTTTAGGTATTGAAGTTGAAAAATGTAATCTATATAATAACAGTGTGTAATTTTTTTCTACAGAAGTCAACCAGAATGCAGAATTTCACTGTTCTACATTAAACAGGGGACAAAATGGAACTTGACTAATTATTTTTGCAGAATTGAACTTACTTGAGAACTTTTGACTTTTCTCTTCTGATCTCGGTGTGGTCAGATCTATCAATGACAATGATACTACCACCTTATGACAATGATACTACCATCTTATGACAATACTCATGAAATATCCTTTCAATTAGGATTTGTTCATTCAACACTCAAGAGTACTTCATTGCTTGCACTAAACTTTACAGTTTTCCCGAAGACTTTTTGAATCTGATGGATCTTACCTATTCACAAACATTAATATTGTAGACATTTGGCAGTGCAATGCCATTTTTTTTGGGTGCTAGTGGCAGGAATAATAAGCAGGCACTTTTGTGTATATGTTTCCAATTGGAGATGTGTTGCCCAGTATATTGGGATTGGTAGAAAAAGGAATACAGTGACCATGTTTGAAACAACATTCCATACCTTTGCTTCGACGAATATGAACACCAATACCTATTTAAGGCCTCCACCAATAAATATGGCCAATGCTGGATAAATTCAATAACACCAGAACTTGGATTATTTCAAAAAGGTAAGTTTTTGAAAGTATCTGAATGTGGAACTATTAAGGAAGAGAAGTAGTTCCCTGATCTCCAGTTCTCTGTCCAACTTTTGGGCCCCCTACCTGCCCATTAATCTCTTGTCTCCTGCCCTCAGTGAGCTGAGGGTCACTGTGATGTTAGCAATGGTCCAAACTTCATTTATTCTTTGCTGACTGCTCTTACTATGCCATTTGTTGTAAATCAGAGACAAGTATTAAAATTAATGGACCTTAGGCCTCAACATTCATGTAGAGGAGTTCAAACATGATAGCTCTGAATTTTCAGACACAAGTTATAAATATAAACTTATAGTTCAATACTGCCTGAATCATGTTATCAGATATGTTTTCTATGCCATGTCTAAACATTCCACCCAATCTGCATAAATGAAAAAAATATGAAGGTGATTAACCTTTTTTATCCCTTGATAACTATCATGGGATTGAAAGAAAATAATGAAAAGAAATGCATCATTTTGAGAAAAACCTAGTCTGACAACATGTAGAAGTTCAATG
The DNA here is from genome assembly GCF_021869965.1 of Rhincodon typus. Taxonomy (NCBI): domain Eukaryota; kingdom Metazoa; phylum Chordata; class Chondrichthyes; order Orectolobiformes; family Rhincodontidae; genus Rhincodon; species Rhincodon typus. Next base: position 97,596,704 of record NC_063332.1, on the reverse strand, counting down.
TTTTACTGTGATTTGGGAACCTAATAATTTTTTTCATCTTGTGTCATGTTGCATTGATGCAATGAATGATTACATTCATTTTGACAATCTGGAATTGAGTTTTAATAAAGCAATTAAGGGATTATATTGAAAATTATATTTGTCTGCATATAATTATACTTATAATTACTAATGGAAATACCACCTCTTGTTGACCATGCAAAAGCAATTTACCTTAACTATAATGGGAATGCCCAACTATGACCTTTGCCTGGTCTGAAATCAAGGCAAATTTACATTTTTGTACTTCAGAGCACTTCCAGGCCCAGCATGTATTCAATGTCATCTTCCTTTCAAGATTACGTATATTTGTAATGAATGAGAAGCTAATAATTTTGGCACAACTGGTCCCCAGGCAAGGGTGCCAAATTCATTATGATTCAGGACAGGATTCCCCAAATCATTTAACTCTGAGGTGAAGAGGAAGAAACTCGCTCCACTTCTTTATTCAAGCAAGCTCATCTCAGTTGATTCACAATGAGCATATCTTAACATAAGGAATCATTTCTCCCTTTAATACCTTCCCCAGTTTCCCAGAATGGCCTCTATCTGCACTGTTGGGATTCTCTGAAGTAACTTCTTAGATTATAGAACCCCTACAGTGTGAAAACAGGCCATTTGGCAACAAGTCCACACCACCCTTCCAAAGAGCATCCCACCCAGACCCATTCCTCTACCCCTGCATTTCCCATGTATAACCTGGGCACTATAGGAAATTTAGCATGGCTAATCCACCTAGCCTGCACATCTTTGGACTGTGGGAGGAAACACAGACACAGTGAGAATATGCAAACTCCACACAGACAGTCACCCCAAGGCTGGAATCAAACCCAGGTCCCTGGCGCTGTGAGGCAGCAGTGCTAACCACTGAGCCATCATGCCACCCCTAATGAGAACTATGAAGTTCTTATGTATTTGTTTCAAAAGGTGCAAATTGTACCAGGTTTTCTTGGGTTAAGAAAATAATGTGTTTATTAGTTACCAAAATGTAAGGAAAAGTCATAAAATGCAATACACATACTCACAGACTATAAATAAGAAGGGAGGAAACATATTACAGAAAAAAAGTTATATGAATCACTAAATAAAAACCAAAAGAAATGTGGATGCTGTAAATCAGGAACAAAAACAGAAGTTGCCAGGAAAGCTCAGCAGGTCTGGCAGCATCAGTGAAGAAAAAAAATCAAGGTTAACGTTTCGGGCTCGGTAACCCTTCTTCAGAACAGAGTCACTGGACCCGAAACATTAACACTGATTTCTGCTTCACAGATACTGCCAGACCTGCTGAGCTTTTTCAGTAACTTCCGTTTTTGTTGTATGAATCACTCTTTGGTCTGACTTTATTTGACTAGACAGTGAAACACTGCAGCCATTAAGTTGAATAGTTAGGGTTATGGTTAGTTGAATGGTTACGTTAGCATTGTCTTCATCAGTAGAACTGTTGGGGATCCTTGGTTCTGCAAGTTAGCTAAAGGGAGTTGTCCTGTTTCCTTTTTGGCAGTGAATTTGTTGACGTGCAACTTACTTCCAGCAACCAGTGACAGAGCGAGGACATATTCCTTACCTGTACTATCAGGAAGGAGAGATCCCACCTACAGTGAGACACAGCCTGAGTGAATGTATAATTCATGGATTTTGGAGGCAACATGGGAATAGAACTGGTAAATCTTTCTTTCCTTTCTCCGTTTTAAAATGTTACAATTCAGTCGTCTTGTGAAAAGGTTAACAAGGGAAAGTTATCAGTCAGGCAATCACCTCAAGACTGAACAGGGCCTCAATAGGTATTAATTACAATTGAAGCTTAACAAATGTGAGTCATCTTGACTCATGTCAGCTCTATTTAAGAAAAGGCCTGTTGAAAGTGTAAGCTGTGCATGGTCAGGAAGGAGAGATCACATCTGGAGTGGGACACAGCCAGAGTGATTATATAATCCAGGGATTTTGAAGGCAATGTGGGAAATTGGTGCAGAGGGGATGAGGTGCCTTTTGTTTATTTTTGGCTCATTTTTTAAAACAGGAAAAGTTAAGCCCAGGATGAGGGGCCCATCGGAAAACTGTGACATCAAAAGTAAACCACTAGTTCATTGGTTAATGATAACAACTAATTTAACTATCAGGCACAGCTGATAAGGGAACAAATTGAGAAAGAGGGCAGTCAATGCAGGAGCAAGGCTGTTGTACGTAAATACACACAGCATACGATAAAAGCGAAATGAACTTGTAGCTCAGATTGAAATTGCCAGGTACGGTGTTGTGGGTATCACAGTCATGTGGCTACAAGGAGATCAGGGCTGGGAATTGAATTGAATCATTTACTGTCACGTGTATTCAATGTTAAAATACAGGGAAAATTGTGTACCTTTGCTATAAATACATGGTGCCATTCACATTAATTTAGAATAGGATTAAAAAGAGCCCAACTTTCCTTTCCACTACCACAGTCCCACTCTGGGCTTTCCAGCCCCCTGCCATGCCTCAAGGATATATGTCCTATTGAAAGGACAGGCAGATGGGGAGGGGAGTGGGATTTCCTTATTAGCATGAAACTAAATGAAATTAAATCAATCGCAAAATGTGATATAGAGTCAGAAGGTGGAGAATGTGTGTGGGTAGATTTGAAAAAACAGCAAAGGAAATAGAGTCTGCTGGAATCAACACCATGTGGAACTGGAGGAACACTGAAGGTCAGGCAGCATCAGAGGAGTAGGAAAGTTGACATTTCAGGTTGGGACCCTTCTTCAGAGCTAAGATAGAATTCACTTTGCAGTTTGAGAGGGAGAAGCTGGAATCAGATATAATGATATTACAATTGAGTAAAGGTAACTACAAAGACATGATGGAGGATCTGGCCAGAGCTGATTGGAAGGGGAAGACAGTGAAATGACAATGGCGGGAGTTTCCGGGGTTATTTGGGAAGCAAAGTAGAAATTCATCCCAAGGAAGAAGAAACAAAATAAGGGGGGGGATGAGGCAACCATGGCTGATAAGGGAAGTTAGGGACAGCATAAAAGCAAAAGAAAAGGCATACCATGTGGTGAAGATTAGTGGGAAGCCTTTAAAAATCAGCAAAAGATAACTAAAATATGCAATAAGGGGAGAGAAGATGAAATAGGAGACTAAGTTAGTTAGTAATATAAAAGAAGATTGCAAGATTTTCTTTAGATATATAAAAGGTAAGATGGAGGCAAGAGTGGACATTGGACTGGAAAGTGAGGCTGGAGAAATAGTAATGGGGAACAAAGAAATGGTGGAGGAACTGATTAGGTACTTTGCATCAGTCTTCATAGTGGACACCAGCGATATAACAGAACTTCAAGAGAGTCAGGGGCAGAGGAGAGTGTGGTGACTGTCACTAAGGAGAAGGTGCCGGGGAAGCTGAAAGGTCTAAAGGTGGATAATTGACACAGAGCAGATGGATTACGCCTCAGAGCTCTAAAGGAGATAGCTGAGGCCATTGTGGAAGCATTAGTGGTGATCTTTCGGGAATCCCTGGAGTCAAGAAGGATCCCTGAGGACTGGAAAATGGTTAATGTGACACCCCAATTTAGAAGTGAGGGAGGCAGAAGACAGGAACCTATAGGCTGCTTAACCTGACTTTGGTTGTTGGTTAGATTTTAAAGTACATTATTAAGGATGAGTTTGCAGAGTACTTAGAAGTACCTGGTAAAATGTGGCTGAATCAGCACAAATTTGCCAAGGGAAGGTCATGCCTGATAAATCTGTTAGAATTCTTTTGAGGAGGTAACAAGTTAGATAAAGGAGAGCCAGTGTATGTGATCTATTTAGATTTCCAGAAGGCCTTTCACAAGGTGCCGCACAGAAGGCTGCTAAATAAGATAAGAGCCCATGATATTAGGGACAAGATACTGTCATAGATAGAGGATTGTCTGATTAGCAGTAAGCAGAGAGTACAGATAAAGAGAGCATTTTCAAGATGGAAGCTGATGACTAGTGGAGTTCCACAGCCATCAGTATTAGGACCACAACTGTTCATGTTATACATTCATGATCTGGACAAAGAAACTAAGGGCATTGTTGCTATGTTTGCAGATGACACAAAGATATGTGGAGGGACAGGTAGTGTTGAGGAAGCAGGTAGACTGCAGAAGGATTTGAACAGGCTAGGAGAGTGGGCAAAGAACTGGCAGATGGAATACAATGTGAGAAAGAGTGAGGTTATGCACTTTGGTAGGAAGGATAAAGGTATAGACTATTTTTTAAATGGGGGAAGGCTTCTGAAATATGAAGCATAAATGGACTTCGGAGTTCTAGTTCAGGATTCTCTTAAGATTAATATATAGGTTCAGTTGATGGTTAGGAAGGCAAATACAATGCTAGCATTGACTTCAAGAGGGCTAGAATACAAGAGAGGAGATATAAGACTGAGTCATGAAAAAGGGTCTGTTCAGACCATATTTAGAATATAATGAGCAGTTTTGGACCCTGTATCGAAGGAAAGACGTGTTGGCATTGCAGGGGATCCAGAGGAGGTATTTCTATGATCTACAAGAATAACTCCAGGGATGAAGGATTTGTACATTTTGAGCTGTTGACACCTCTGGGTCTGTATGCAATGGAGTTTAGAAGGTTGGGGAGAGATCTGATTGAAGCTTAGAGAATACGGAGAGGCCTGGATATACTGGATGTGGAGAAGATGTTTCTACTAGTAGGAGAGACTACGACCTGAAGACACAGCCTCAAAGTGAAAGGACAACCCTTTAGAATTGAGATGAGGAGGAATCTCTTCAGCCAGAGGCTAATTAATCTGTGGAACTCATTGCTGCAGAGGGCTGTGGAAGACAAGTCATTGAGTGTTTTTAAGGCAGAAATAGATAGGTTCTTGATTAGTAAGGGGATCGAGAGTTACAAGGAGAAGGCTGGAGAATGACCTTGAGAAACATATTAGCCACAATCAAATGGCAGAGCAGATTGATGGGCTAAATGGCCTAATTCTACTCCTTTAGTTTATGATCTTTGAGTGTTCTGATGTTCACAGCTAAAGACCACACATCTTCCTTGCTGCAGTTTATTTTTAAAACCACTTGTCTTATGTATTTCTGAAAGGTGGAATTGCAAATATGTCTTTCACCCAGATGCTTTATCATACATTATATCATGTGTGCAGTTTGGAATATAAGAATATAAGAATATAAGAACTAGGAGCAGGAGTAGGCCATCCGGCCCCTCGAGCCTGCCCCGCCATTTAATAAGTTCATGGCTGATCTTTTTGAGACTCAGCTCCACTTACCCACCCACTCACCATAACCCTTAATTCCTTTACTGGTCAAAAATTTATCTAGCCTTGCCTTAAACACATTCAGCGAGGTAGCTTCAACCACTTCACTGGGCAGGGAATTCCACAGATTCACAACCCTTTGGGTGAAGAAGTTCCTCCTGACCTCAGTCCTACATCTGCTTCCCTTTATTTTGAGGCTATGCCCCCTAATCCGAGTTTCACCTGCGCGCGGAAACAATCTCCCTGCCTCCACCTTATCTATTCCCTTCATAATCTTATATGTTTCTATAAGATCTCCCCTCATTCTTCTGAATTCCAATGAGTATAATCCCATCCTACTCAGTCTCTCCTCATTATCCAATCAACTCTGGAATCAACCGAGTGAATCTCCTCTGCACCCCCTCCAGCGCTAGTATATCCCTTCTCAAGTAAGGAGACCAAAACTGCACACAGTACTCCAGGTGTGGCCTCACCAGGACCCTATACAGCTGCAGCATAGCCTCCCTGTTTTTAAACTCCATCCCTCTAGCAATGGCAGACACAATTCCATTTGCCTTTTTAATTACCTGCTGCACCTGCAATCCTACTTTTAGTGATTCATGCACAAGGACACCCAAGTCCCTCTGCACAGCAGCGTGCTGCAATTTTTTATCATTTAAAACATAGTCCGTTTTGCTGTTATTCCTACCAAAATGGATGACCTCACACTTATCAACATTGTACTCCATCTGCCAGACCTTTGCCCACTCACTTAGACTATCTGTATCCCTCTGCAGACTTTCAGTGTCTTCTGCAATATAACTCACAGAAGATGGTTTCTGCTGAAGTGGTAATCAGCCTCCATTTTTGCAACAACAGGAGATTACGGTTCAGTTTTTGGATTATATCCCTTCATTTGAAGTGCCCCTGTTTGAAGTTTCTTGACAAATTTCAATACAATGTTCTATGATCTCTCTCAGGACTGAGTACATCCACACAGCAATGTTCCAGATAGTCACTGAATTATATTCTCAGAAATTACATTCCCAGCGACATTTGCCTTGTGTGTCTTCTTTGAAAATAAATATCAAAAAAACAAAATAAACTGCCTTATTTAAAAGTTCAATACATCTGAAAGAAACTTGGAGGCAATGATCAGTTTCTAAGACAATTTGAAATCAGAACATAAGGACACAAGAACCAGGAGGAGTAGGCCATCTGGTCCTTCAAGTCTGCTGTGCCATTCAATAAGATCATGGCTGATCTTTTCATGGACTCAGCTCCACTTAACCACCCTCTCACCATAACCCTTAATTCCTTTACTATTCAAAAAGTTATCTATCTTAGCCTTAAATACATTCAATAAGGAGCCTCAACTACTTCACTGGGCAGGGAACTCCACAGATTCACAACCCTTTGGGTGAAGAAGTTCCTCCTCAATTCAGTCCTTAATCTAGTTCCCCTAATTTTGAGGTTATGCCCCCTAGTTCTAGTTTCACCCGCCAGCAGAAACAACCTCCCTGCTTCTATCTTATCTATTCCTTTCATAATTTTATATGTTTCTATAAGATTAACTCCTCATTCTTCTAAGTTCCAATGAATATAATCCTAATCTATTCAGCCTCTCCTCATAAGCCAACCCTCTCATCTCTGGAACCAGCCTAGTGAATCTCCTCTGTGCTCCCTCCAGTGCCAGTACATCCTTTCTCAAGTAGGGAGACTGAAACTGCACTCAGTACTCTAGGTGTGGCCTCACCAGCACCCTATACAGCTGTAACTTAACCTCCTTGCTTTTAAACTCAATCCCTCTAGCAAGGAAGGTTAAAATTCCATTTGCCTTCTTAATTACCTGTTTTACCTGCAAACCAACCTTCTGCAATTTATTCCTACCAAAATGGATGACTTCACATTTATCAACATTGAATTCCATCTGCCAGACCTTTGCCCACTCACTTAAACTATTTATGTCCCTCTGCTTACTTTCAGAGTCCTCTGCACACTTTGGTCTACCACTCATCTTAGTGTCATCTGCAAAATTTGACACACTGCACATGGTCCCCAACTCCAAATCATCGATGTAAATTATAAACAATTGTGGTCTCAAAACTAATCCCTGAGGCACACCACCAGTCACTATTTGCCAACCAGAAAAGCACTCATTTATCCCTACTCTTTGCTTCCTGTTAGTTTACCAATCCTCGATCCATGCTAATACATTGCCTGTAACACCGCGCACCTTTATCTTTTTTAGCAGCCTTTTCTGCGGCACCTTGTCGAATGCCTTTTGGAAATTCAGATACACCACATCTGCTGGCTCCCCATTGTCTACCACACTCGTGGTGTCTTCATAGAATTCCAGCAAATTAGTCAAGCATGACCTGCCTTTCATGAACCCATACTGTGTCTGCCCAATGGGACAATTTCTATCTAGATATCTTGCTATTTTTTCCTTAATGGTAGATTCAAGCATTTTCCCCACTACAGAAGTTAAGCTAACCAGACTATAATTCCCCATCTTTTGTCTACATCCTTTTTTGAACAGTAGCATCACATTGGTTGTTTTCCAAACAGCTGGAACTGTCTCAGAGTCCAACGAATTTTGGAAAATTACCACAAGTGCATTTGTTATTACTCCCCCCATCTCTTTTAGTACCTTCGGATGCATTCCATCAGGGCCAGGAGACGCATCTACCTTTAGCTCCATTAGCTTGCCTAAAACTACCTCTTTTATGATAATAATCTTGCTAGGTCCTCACCTACCTTAGTCTCTTTGCCATCAGTTACTGCCGAGTTCTTTGTGTCCTCCACTGTGAAGACCGATACAATATACCTGTTCAATACCTCAGGTATTTCCTCATTTCCCATTATTAAATCCCCCTTCTCATCCTGTAAAGCACCAATGTTTACCTTAGCCACTCTTTCCTTTTATATATTTTTAGAACCTTTCACTATTGATCTAGAGATTGTGAGCTATTTTAGTCTCATAATTTATCTTACTTTTCTTTATAGCCTTTTTTGTGGCTTTCTGTTGACCTTTAAAGTTTTCCCAATCTTCTAGCTTCCCACTGGTCTTTGCCAATTTGTATGCCTTATCTTTCAATTTGATAGCCTCCCTTATTTCCTTAGACATCCATGGCTGACTACCCCTTTTCTCACAGTCCTTCCTTTTCACTGGTATATATTTTTGCTGAGCTCTTTGAAAAATTGTTTTGAAAGTCCTCCACTGTCCCACCATAAAGTCTTTGCTTCCAGTTGACTTTAGCCAACTACTCCCTCATCCTATTGTAATCTCCTTTGTTTAAGCACAGGACCCTGTTATTGGATTTTATCTTCTCACTTTCCATCTGTATTCTAAATTCAACCATACTGTGATCACTCCTTCCAAGAGGATCCCTAACTATGAGATCATTAATTTTCCATGTCTCATTCCACAGAACCAGTTCTAGGATAGCTTCCTCCCTCATCAGTTCCATTACATACTTTTCAAGAAAGCTATTGCGGATACACTCAATGAACTCCTCCTCAAGGCCACCTTGACCAACCTGATTCGACCAATCGATATGTAGATTAAAATCCCCCATGATAATTGATGTACCATTTTTACAGACATTAATTACTTCTTTGTTTTTTGCCAGTCCCAAAGTGATGTTATTATTTGCTACCCTGTAGATTACACCTATCAGTGACTTTTTCTTTGCAGAATTTCTAATTTCCATCCAAATAGATTCAACCTTATTCTCCATAGAACTTATATCATCTCTCACTACAGCCCTGATGTCGTCCTTAAATACCAGAGCAACACCACCTCCCTTACTTTCCTGTCTGTCCTTCCGAATAGTCTGATATCCCTGGATATTTAATTCCCAGTTGTGACCATCCTGCAGCCATGTCTCTGAAATGGCTACCAAATCATACTCATTTGTAAAAAGTTGTGCTGATAACTCATCTACCTTGTTTCAAATGCTACAAAGCAGTTAGGCAAAGTGCCTTTATGCTAGTTTTTATACCTTCTTTTTGAATTTTAACATCTCTGTTAATAATATCTCCTGAGTGTTCCTTGCTCTTAACTTCCTTCATGGTCCTTGATATACTTAAACTCTCCTGCATAAATGTTAACCTGCTGTTTCCTTTTCTATCTACCATTATATTTCCTGTTGTTTTCCTCTTCCCTTCCCCCCATTTCACTAGTTTAAAGTCCTAGTGACCACCCTATTCATCCTTTTCACCAGAACACTGGTTCTAGATCTGTTCAGGTGGAGACCATCCCAATGGTACAGATCCCTCTTGTTCCAAAACTGATGCCAATGCCCCATGAAATAGAACTCCTCTTGCCCACACCACGCCTTTAGCCATATGTTTACCTCCCTAATTTTCTTATCCCTATGGCAATTTGCATGCGGCTTGGGTAATAATCCAGAATCTATAACCCTGAGGACCTGTTCCTTAATTTTGTTCCTAGCTCTTGATAATCCCCAAACAGGTACTCCTTCCTAATCTTGCCTATGTTGTTTGTCCCAATGTGAACCACAACAACTGGATCCTTGCCCTCCCACTCCAATATCCTTTCAAACCGGTCAGAGGTGTCCCTCACCCTGGCACTGGGCAGGCAACACACCTTCCGGAATCTCAATCCCGCTTGCAAAGGATGCTATCAATCCCCCTAATTATAGAGTCCCCTACACTTACCACTTGTCGTTTTGTTACCCCCCCTCTTGAATGGCCTCCTGTATCATGGTGCAATGGTCAGTTAGCGCATCCTCCCTACAGCCCTTTACCTTATCCTCACAGGGAGCAATTACCTCGTACCTGTTGGACAAGGTCAAGAGCTGAGGATACTCCGTTCCTGAATTCAGGATTCCCCCTAATTACCTCATTTGCAGTCACATCCTGCTGTCTCTGATCACTGACTAAATTTGATGTACTTAATCTACCAGGTGCGACCGCCTCCTGAAACAAAGCGACCAGATAACTCTCTCCTTCCCGGATGTAACACAATGTTTGAAACTCAGATTCCAGCTCACCAATCCTGAGCTGAAGTTCCTCCAGCAAATAACACTTGCTGCAGATGTAGTCACTGCAACCTGCAATGGGGTCTGCCTGTTCCCATATCATACAGCTACAACATATTACCTGCCCGGCCATCTCTACTCAGTTAATTAAGTTATTAGTTAGTTAATCTCCAGTAAGTTAATTTATTTATTAGTCCTGGAGTGTCCTTTCTAAATTTAGAGCAGATTCCTACCAGCCAATCAGGTCACAGAAGTATAGAACAATGCTGATCAGGATGGCAGTGTGGCTCAGTGGTTAGCACTGCTGCCATACAGTGCCAGGGACCCGGGTTTGAATATAGCCTTTGGTGATTCTCTGCATGGAGTTTGCACATTTTCCCCATATCTGTGTGGGTTTCCTACTGGTGCTCTGGTTTCCTCCCACAGTCCACAGATGTGCAGATTAGGTGGATTGGCCATGCAAAATTGTCCATATTATCCAAGGATGTGCAGGCTAGGCAAATTAGCCATGTGGAAATGCAGTGTTACAGGGATGGGGTAGGTCTGGAGGGATGCTCTTTGGAGGGTGGATGTAGACTTGATGGGCTGAATGGCCTGCTTCCACACAGTAGGGATTCTATCATGCCTATCAGGAGCCAATACTACAGCTCACTAACAACACATGGATTAACCTTCTTGTTTGCCTCATAGGACACCTAACTCAGGAATCAATTTTCAAAATTGGACTGAATGAATTCTGTATTTACAGCAATGTATTTACTTTCAATCAAAATAAAGTCCCTTAGAGTTTGCTTCATCACAATTTTCAAGTCTTCTCTCGAAGGCTGTGGAGATCCTGTTGAATTCTATTTAATATGTTTGTCATGAAAGCATAATTTGAATGCCAGGTTAAGAGCCTCCAAGGTAAGATTGTAAAATTCAGCAAGAGACATGGACTACAACATCTGGCCAGCATTATGATCCAATTATTCAATGGATCATATGTAAAGAACAAAATTTCCAGCACACATGGGCTCCTGATACTTTGATACACTGTTTCTTGTTATTTTATCTGTTTGTCTATTGCATGTGACTGGATTAATTTTCTTTAACTAACTTTAATACACTACAATTTGATTTTATGCAACACCTTTTAAGGGACTAAAATAACCCAAGGCACTTCAGAGTATTAGAAAACAAAGTATGCAAAATAAAGCTAGGACATAAAGAGTGATTAGGGAAAATGACTGAAATCTTAGACAAAGAGGCTGGTTTTAAGGAGTATCTTAAAAGGAGGAAAGCAAGGTAGAGAAATGTGGAAACCTAGGAAACAAGAGACAACCATCAAAGGTGAAGTCACTAAAATAATTGTGCGCAGGAGGCCTGAATTAAAGAAGCACAAATACTTTGAGTTGTGGAGCAGGAGGAGATTACGGAAAAAGGGACAGTAAGACTATGAGAATGTGGTAAGAATTTTAACATCACTTCATTGCTTGACCAGGAGCTGGTGTAGGTCAGCAAGCATGGGCAATAAATACATTGCATTTGATGTAGTTTAAGAAAGGCCAGCAGAGTTTTGAGTTACATTAAGTTTACTGACTGGAACATTGGAGAGCATTTAGGGAATGCTATGGGAATGGGATACTGAGATTGCATAATCATCCATGATTGTATCGAATGATGGTTCAGGCTTGAAGGGCTGAATGGCCTGCATTGAAATGATAAAGTCTAGACATGAGAAAAGGGACGAATGAGGATTTCTCTGCAGAAGGCTCAGAAGTGATGTCTGGCTTTGCCCTGAAAGTAGCAACAGGCAATCTTCTTTTTGGCACAAATGAGGGCAAAAGTTCATCTCATAATCAAATGTGACAATGAAGTTGCAAACAGGCAAGATTAATCACTATATTACCAGGAAGAGCAGTGAAGTCAAGAGTTAGGGAATTGAGCTTGGATGGAACAGGAATAGGCCTTTCAGCCCCATGAGCTGCTCTGTCATTCACTAGGAGCATGGCTAATCCGACCTTCCTAACATCCATTTTCCTGCCTTTTCCCCACAACCTTTATTCCCCGACTGATCAAAAATCTATATATCTCAGCCTTAAATATATTCAAGGACTCTCCCCCACCCCAGCTCTCTGTGACAGCTCTCAGTGACAATACTGTATTTACTGTTCCAAAAACAATGTCAATCTTGCCAACATTTAGTTTCTCCTCAGCTAGCAACAAATTGTCAAATAGTTCTTTTCTTCTTTAGATCCTTTCCCACATCTAGCAGCATTTGAGGGAGACTAAACGTATGCTTTTTCCTGTTTCCAATTAATAAGTTCATCAGTCTGAAAATTTAGTAACTAGGAGAACTTAAGAACTGACGTCAGTGTGCATGTGAAAATCAACATGTTACTTTCAAATGATGTGACTGAGGGACAGCATGGAGTTGAGAAATAGGATGGCACCAGAAACAGATCTTTGGAGAACAAATGTAGTGGTGCAGGAAATGAAGGAGGAGCCATTGTAAATGATACTGTGGCTGCAGACAAAATAAGGAGGGAAAGTTTACCTTTCATTGTCATAGTCATGTAGACTGTTGCTTCTGACTTTAACAGGTGATTTGGCACTATGGTAGGGATAGACAACTAGAAAGTTAAAAATTAGAGCAATTCAAGAATGGAGTTCCTGGACAGTTTTGGAAGTCAATAACACTGAAGGACTTGAGAGGGAAGGAAATTTGGAGATGGGGCAGTGGTTTGAAGGAAAGTAAGTTGTTTAGGAGGTAAGGAATGATGATGGTAAATGTAAAGGAAAGTGAAACAACCATTAGCAATATCAGATAACATGGGGAACAGGAAAGAAGATTGGCACTCATTTTGTGAAAATAAGAGATGGATCTTATGGACTAGATGAGCTGAAAACAGGAAAAGAAAAGGAAACAGGAAAGAAACTAGAAAAATATATAAATTCAGGCAAAATCGTGGAGGTTTGTCCAAGTGCACTAGCGGTAGGTTTGCGATTCATAAGAACACTGGGAGTTCCAGAATAAATAACTAGCTTAAGGGAAGGTTAAGAGGTGAGTGGAAGGGATTGCAGAGTGTCTATATATGTGTATATATATCCAAATTTCAATGGTCACCAGAGTTTCAAATTCATGAAAGTGCCCTATTATTTGTTCAGGCTGTAAAGATCCTAATTCTTGGGAAATGAACATGACCAATCCCAATCTAAAGTTCACAAGTAGCCCTCACTATAAAATGTTTATAATCTGCTGCTTAGTAGATTGTGAATTGTTTAAATGATAAAGAGATGCCACATACGCGTTTGATGTGGGAAATGGAAATATCAACTGTAAATACCAACTGGAAACTTGCTTAAAATCTGATGCAGCCCAGATATTTAGTGTGTCAAAAGTAAAATTGTGTAGGTCTTATACAAATAAAACTATTGGAGATGCAAGATTGAACTAAAAGTAAACTTGCGATATGGATAAATGATTGTAAAATTTAATTTATAATTAAAATGTATTTAATTTAGTTTTATAATTTTGCTGCCAGATATATTTAACATTTGATCAGTTTTATTCTAGGAGAGAAATCCCAAAGTGCAGGAAAGCAGCTCCATTAATAGTGAATTTAAAATTCACTGTAAGAGAAAAGTCAACTCTCAAGTATGGAATGTATTATCTTGGGGATTGCTCAGTATGCGCTGGTAGATTGCTGGCATTTTAAACAGTAATGTGTGTGTTTCCTGATATTTTATACCCTACCATAATTCTACATGAAGGAGAACCTGTTGGAGGGTGCTGTCTTTCACATGAGGATTAAGCCAAAGTCTTGCTTGTCTTCTTCGGTGGTCTTAAAGATTCCATGGCATTGTTCCAAAAAGGGTAGAGGAGTTCTCCTAGTGTCCTGGCCAATATGTATCACACAATCAAAATTACTAAAAGAAACAGATTATCTCATGGCTGTTTGTGCATCCCTGCTGTGTACAGTTTTGGCAGCAGCAATTCCCTCCATTGCTGGAATGACTATACTTCAAAGGTATTTCATTTGCTATGCATTGCTTTGGGCATCCCTGAAGTGGGGAAAAAAAAAATTGAGGCTTTGGGAGGTCTCACATTTTCAATGAGCAGATGAGGGATACATGGGAACAAGCAAACAGGTGAAGTCCATTCAGCTGCTCCAGCATGGTGTGTCAAAGGGGACCCTCTAATGATGCGGTGGTAGTGTCCCAACCCCTGGATCTGGAGTATTGTGTTCAAGTCCTATCTGCTCCAGAGGTGTGTAATAACATCTCTGAAAGTTTGATTAGAAAAATAGGATAATTTTGTTTAAAAAGGTGTGACATTTGAAGCAGGGAGGTGACGCTCTAGTGGTGTTATCAATGGATTATTAACTCAGAAACTTAGTTAACGTTCTGGGACTTTGGTTCGAGTCCTGCTATGGCGAAATCATTTGCCTACAGCCATACTAGTCTAAAAATTCCTGTTTTGGAAGCTACCCAGACTCATGCCTGGTTAGAACTTAGATGGAACTCAGCCTGGGAATAGCTTGTGCAGTAGGCTTAATTGAAGGGCTCTTGAGGTACAGAGGGGATTCCTACCCCTGGACTGAGATGCTGGGGTTCAAGCCCCACCTGCTCCAGAGATGTGTAATAACATCTCTGAATTGGTTGATTAGAAAAATAGTTTTTTTTTAAATGGTGTGATATTTGATCAGGCCATAAAAACATAGAAAATAGGTGCAGGAGTAGGCCATTCGGCCCTTCAAGCGTGAACCATCATTCAATACAATCATGGCTGATTATGCAATCTCAGTGTCCCATTCCCACCCTCTCCCCGTACCCCTTGATCCCTTTAGCCGCAAGGGCCATGCCCAGTTCCCTCTTGAATATATCTAATGAACTGGCCCCGACAGCTTCCTATGGGAGAGAATTCCACAGTTCACAATTCTCTGAGTGAAATTCTTCCTCACCTCAGTCTTGAATGGCTTTCCCCTTATTCTTAGACCGTGACCCCTAGTTCTGGATGTGCCCAACACTGGGAAAGTTCTTCCCACATATAGCCTGACCAGTCCCATCGGGATTTTATATGTTCTATGAGATCCCCCCCTCATTCTTCTAAATTCCAGCAAATACAGGCCTAGTCGATCCAGTCTTTCCTCATATGGCAATTTGCAGAGCTTTAAAGTTAATAAACAAGATGTCGGTCAAGTTCTGTTGGATGTGATCTGTAAACACCTGGACTTAATTGAAGAGGAATATTTTGGTTCACAATTATAGATGCCTCAATAGAATTTCCGAGGTGGCTTGAACCTAGGAAACAACTTAAAGGAAGTGCAATAAATTTGCAAGTGAGATTTTTATTTTGTAATAGACCCAAATGCTCTGCAGCAAGAACAGACAAGGCACTTATATTTTTTACAACTGAAAAAAGGATTTTATTGATGGAAGGTTACCTTATCCTCACAATAAAGCAGCCTTACCTGATCGTGTGCAGCCCAGCCTGAACTCAGAAAACACAATCCTTCTGATCATCATCTTAATTATATAGAAAACATCCATTTTATATTTGTTAAAAACCAAGAATTTCAAACCAATGTGATATCTTTGCACAAAATAACACAGTGATCTGAAACAATCAGAATTAAAACTTGATTTCTTAAGTAGAACAAAAACCCTTGGATTTTATGGAGTGGATTGCACAATGCAAGGGATCAAAATAATTTAGAGAAAAAGATTGGGATATCCTCTGAAGGACTACGTGTCTCTTGAAATATGGCTTGAATCAGTTTTTTATCCCTGGGTAAACATAAAAATTTCTTTCAAGAGGAAATGTTTCTTCATTCAGCTAAGAGAGAAACCTAATGAATCTCAAGTGTTATTGGATTTAGTATGCTTAATTAGAGAGCATGTAAAATTCTTTGGAAATCATGTGTAGAGCATCACACATTCTTTCAAGCAAAGAAGCCATTACTCAAGAGAAAAAAACACTCTCAAACTTACGCTAGGCCACACAAACCAGAACAGGACTATTAACAATCATTTCTGTCATCATGTCATTGGTGGCATGGTCTGGAATCCAACATTAACATTAGACAATCTAGTTGAACAGTTGGAAACCAGAAATTTGCCTTCGCACTCTCTTCCACCTAAACCTAATTGGCCAAGTACAAGATTAAGACATGGTGCTCAAAAGTCAAGACATTCTTCCATAGATAACCTTGCTACTGAGATGGCATATATCATAGTGTGAAGAAGTCTTTTATAACTACAGGACAAACGTTCCAGCCCTTGAAAATAAACAAGATATGGAGACCTGTCCAAAGCATGCATCACATACCTGGTCAGAAAAACAATGACCAAAGATAGTTGCAGGGGATGAAATGAAACAATAGTTCTCACACTACATCAAAAGACAGTGGCAATCATTCATACATTCAGTGAATTGTGCAGAAACTATTATACCATGTGATGATCACCTATCTGTGTCTGCTTGTCACTCACCGGATGGTGTTGACTTGCAGTTTCTTGAGGCTTATGGCTTTAAAGCACAAAGAACAAATCTGGATGAAACAAACCCCTGCCAATACTACTGTGATGACAAAACTGATCTGGCAAACACTGATAATGGCTTTCTTTGCGTTCGCACGATACCTGATGGAGGAGAAAAGTTTAATTTCAACTTAAAGGGTGAAGTTGATCAGAAAATGCCCCTCATTGTGTAAGAGTAAGCCCAGGATCATTCAGCTGATGTGTGTGCGCCATAACTGAATGAAGGCGATCAAATTTTGTTGCTTAATGGCAGAAACATCTCTGACCATGCTCATGGCCAAATTGTAATGTTCATGAAAGCAAGGTCATGGCTGCTCCACATCTCATTTCATTCACTTCAGTTCATGTACCTTAATACACTCTTGTCTTCAAAATTTTAGCTGGCACGTATTTGCAGATCCTAAATGGCGTTACTCTGTGGAAAGCATTGCCTTTCTCGGTACACTTCATGAGTCCCCTTCTGCTAACTTTGGCAGCTCATTCTTACATTCTGTTCCTCCCTTGGCACTCCCTGATCTACTTTATCCCTAAAACTGCCTCTGGTGCGGACATATGTGATCAAAAGCTGGCAACAGTTATAATGAATAAGACAGTGTGATGCAAAGATAAATGGTCCCTCAGCCTTTCTACTACAGAAGCAGGATGGATAAACACACTTTGGAGTATATTTTCAATAGTTTCCATTATTAGATAAGTGTCATGTAAGTCTGCTATTGAAGAAATAGTAAGTGCAATTAATATTCCCCAAAGGAAAAAGAGGAGAACATTAAAGATCATCCACTGCTTGGGTGTCTTTAACTGAACCCATACTGCTCAGGATGGGATCTTCAAGCTGTGCAACATTTAGAAATTTGAAGGATTCTTAGTTAAATCTTGCATCTTGACAGTGGACCTATAGTGGACTACCTTGGTCTAAAATCATGATTGTTTTCTGAAGTTTGCCAGAATAATTGGCCGCTATGACTCCTGACCTGAGGGCAGAGTGCGAGAACAGGTTTTTAACGACTTAACCTCATGATGATAGGCTCTGCAAAAGTTAAAGTTGGGTCAGACCTAATTATTAATTAATATCTGCTGATAGAAGAGGAAACAAAAGAGGTAGCAGATGTGTGTAGGGAAAGAGTGTGGCTGTCATTTTTACTTCCGGTTGAAGAGCACAGTTGTTACAATTTCCAGCTCTACAAATAGTACCAGGAGCAAAGCGCCCTAGAACACCAGTGTTTTTTTGTTCTGGGACAGAGCTAGACTTTTGACGGAACCCCCAGAAACAATGCAGACACTGCCAAGTACAGAGGCAGGCTAGGCAGAAGGTCTAGCTTGGCATTTCAGCATTGTGTTGAAATTTTAAAAGAATCAATACCAAATAAAAGCGCTGCAGCCTTCACTCCTTACCTCTACAAATTCCACACGCCCAACCATCCCACTCACACACCTCCCAAGGCCCCCCACATTTTTCATGCCAAACTGTCAACCCTCCAACTCCCACCCACCATTGTCCATCATTGCCTTCCATTACGACGTTTAGTAAACCCTATCTCTTTAACAAAGTTTATGTGGCTTTGTGCCATTCTTGGTTTTATAATGTTCCCATGAAGTTCCTTTGGATTTTTCATTCTGTTAAATCTGCTCTGAGAATATCGCTGTCGTTGAACTTGGAGTTATCATGATCTTCCTCATGAAGCCTGACATTTGCTTACAATGGGTGTGGAAGGAGCAGCACATGAGGGTCTGACTGGATTGGTGGGCTAGAATTTGACAGATCAGGGTTGGTTGAAGTGGGTTGTGGGGGCTGGAGGGAACACAAGTCCAATCAAGACAATGAAATCTCACTGTCTGATTCTACCCCATTTTTCACCGCTATCTTCTCTATCCTGTGTCGAAGGCATATTCAGCTGCTATTTTTCCATCAAAATAAATGGATTGATTTTAAGTCCTTTCACCTGACAAAAAATGAGGTGAGCAAGTAGTTAAGTCAAACCAGGAGATTTTACTTTTTGCTCTGATGTGTCTGGCTGCAATTAGGTCAATGGGCTGAGGAGTGGCAGATAGATTTTAACTCGCATAAATGTGAGGCATTGCATTTTGGTAAAACAAACAAGAGCAGGACTCAGATGAATCATGGTAGGGTTGTAGAACAGAGACCAGCATTTGCCTCATTAAGATGTTGTTTAGCACATTTGCATTCGTTGCTCTGACCATTGAGTATGTTTGGGACGTCATGTTGAGGTTGTACTGGAATACTGTATGTAGTTCTGATCACTCTGTTAGAGAAAGGATTTTATTAAAGTGGAGATGGCTCAGAGAAGATTTATCAGGATGTTGCCAGGAATGGAGGGTTTGAGTTATCAAAATAGGCTGGTTAGACTGGAATCTTTTTTTTTTCACTGGAGCACAAGAGATTGAGGGTGACGTATAGAGGTTGATAAAATCTTGAGGGGCATAGATAAGGTGAATGGCAAGGGCCTGTTCCCAAGAGTGGGGAGTTCAAACTAGGGGGCATAATTTTAAAGTGAAAGGAAAAAAATTTAAAAAGAACCTGAGGGGCAACATTTTTACAGAGTTGTGCGTGTGTGGAATGAACCTCCAGAGGACATGGTGGATGCAGGTACAATTACAATATTCAAAAGACATTTGGATAAGTACATGAATGGGAAATATTTAGAGGGACATAGGCCAAATGCAGGCAGGTGTGACTAGTTTAGTTTGGAACATGGTCAGTGTGGACTAGTTGGGCCAAAGGGTCTGTTTCCATGATTCTGACTGTGCTCCTTTACATATGCCGATGAGGCTGCGAAGATATGTTAACCTGAGGCCTGAATGGAGGCCTAATGGCTGTAGAATCAGTCAAGAACAGTGGCTCTGGTCAGAAGAAGTCCACAAAGGGTAGTCTTTTGAAGTGCTGTACCCTTAGCTCTGATTTCACCAAAACTGACAAATGGCACTGGAACAGCTTCGTGATGGATGACTTGTCTGGGCAGTAAAATGGAATAGTTTGTAAAACAGGTATCCCATCCCAATGGATGCCTAATTCCGTGTCCATTTAGTTAGGTTTGAACTATCTCCATTTGTGTTAGTGCTCCTGCTTCTGTTGGCAAGAATATATGACTCCCTGTCCAAGTTTCATTGCACCCTGACTGGGATTTCCATTCCAGAGCATTTGCCTTGTGCAACGACCTGTTTCCATAGGAACCCTAACAGCAGTCTTCTTCTTTGGCTGGACAGCCACTTGCCACTGACTACCCAGCTCTTTAGAAGATCAATGAAACCAGCATCCCTCATCAACACACATACTGCACCACCCACCCACGCAGTCCTGCTTCTGTGAAATTTGAGCCCCTTATGGATTCCATTTATATTGGTCCTGGGTAAGGAATTTCTTTTTGTTGAACAACATAATTCTGGCACGGAAGGAATGTATCACATTTTGTAGATGTTGATGTGAATGGAGAATATTTTACCCCAGTTGAAAAGTGCAATCACTTACCGTTGTGGATGAATATGAGACCAAAGCTTTCTGCCTGCTTTCCTTCACAACTGTTACCAAAACATGCTTTACACAGAAATATCCACTGCAACTCTTATTTTTACTTCCCCCATTACAATAATGTTAATCAATGAAAACATACATGAACAAATAAGAAACATTACTTGGCATTTTCCCAAAACAGGAAGTCATTAAGGATCGTCATGTTGTTAAACATTTTAGTATGTGAAGCATGTGGTACTTGTATAAACGAAAAGAAAAGAAATAAAGTTTATTGCTAAACTTACAGGCTTCTTAGCAATTATATCAGAGTGGATTTTAGCCTGCACCACTGTTTGGTCTAATGCTTTTTAGAGCTTTTTTTTCCTAATGTGAGATAAGGAGTACCAGAACAAACTGTGGCTAAACAACCTATTATTTCAAATTTCCTTCTAGTACAGCAACACACATGCTATTTCTATTGGAATGGTTCAACATTTCACTCCTCTGCTGAGTACCAGGAAATGCAAGGTGCCTCCACACTCCTGCTTATCCCTTAGTGCAGTTTATTGCCAAACTATCAAGTCTTATTAAATACATTTGCTATTAATTCTCCTTGCACAGTAAACTCGTTCAACTTTAAAGTTGAACTTAACACAGAACCATGTAAAATTTCATACTTAATGAAGCATTAGCTAGCCTGCTAATTCAAGAACATAAAGGCTGATTGTACTCAACAGTTTGTTTCCTGTGTTAACAATGGCTGCCAATTTTTATTAAAACCATAACCTATTTCTGTAAGTAAGACACCAGATGCTGATTAGGTAACAGATACTTAGCTTATATTGCCAAAAACATACAGGGCTGTACTATTCAAAATACCTGTGTCTGTCAACTCTTTTCAAAATTCATTCCATCAGTTTGAAATATTTCCTGCTCTTTACGTCAAGCCAAATCGCACGATGTGCTTTTAGAGAAAAGTTGATAAGATTGAGGATCTAGGCCCGAAACGTCAGCCTCTCTGCTCCTATGATGCTGCTTGGCCTGCTGTGTTCATCCAGCCCTGCACCTTGTTGTCTAAGATTGACCCTAGCCTGCTTTCCTGCCATTTTGGCCCATTATTCGCATGTTGAAGGCTTTGGTCTCTGGCAAGGATTTGAATAAATGATAGGCTGCAGTCTTCAAAATTGCATTAAGAGCCAGTAGGAGCAGGAACTCAGAATTAGACTCTGTTTTGGTGGTTCAGTCCTTGGATCTCTGCCATTTATTAATTGGCACAAATTTAGGGCAGAAATTTCAGGTCCAATGAGCGATATGGACAAAAAGAGTCCAAAAATTACCAGTACCACCTAATGTACAAATTTTCCTTAAACATTTGCAGTCCTGGCCTATTTAACAAAGATAGGCTGGAGTTAGTAGCCTATCCCCATGTGGCCAATTAAGGCAATTGAGAACCTTGCTTGGCAAATTAAAGGATGCAGAGTATAATTTTCTAGTTGGGCCAGTTTCCTAATCTAAAATTAGGCAGTTTTACTGCCTTGAAGTGGACAGCCAATAGCAGACTAGGATCCAGCACTCCATTGCAGGTCTAGAGGCCCTCCCTGCCTGTTAGCAATGGGGTCGCCCAAAGTTGCCCTGGAGAGGTACACTAACCAATACTTTCCCCAGACCCCTGGTTGCTACAAAGATGTTCTGATGACAAGATCTATTTATAAGCTACAATAATGAAAAAATAGGTCAGAGGAAATGTAACATGGAAATATGTTGCATAGGGGAAGGTTCTCAAAGGGCAAATATTGGAGACTGCATTCAGTCCTACCCAATCTTGTGATGTTATGCAATTATGAAGGGAGAGTCAAAGAGTCTGGAGATGCCAATAGGATCTGATGTATAATCCATTGCTTCTGATAGCTCAGTGATTATGTCTAACAAGCCAATGTAACTTGTACGTATTTCTATCATGCAATACATACATCTTGTTGTTAAGACTATTGCTTCTATTTTTAAGATTCACAAGTGGTTCATCTTCTATCACTGTTAGCCAAATAAGTCCTTTGGCCTGATACAGGTTGATGATAGATCTTTACACCAACTATTTGCCTGTCTCCATCAAAAAGAAAGCTAAACACTACCCCTGGACAATCAATGGCGTTACCATCACTAAATCCCCCACTATCAACATCCTGGGGTTACCATTGACCAGAAACTGAACTGGATTAGGCATATGAAATGCTGTGGCTATAAGAGCAGATCAGAGGCTAGGATTAATGCAGCGTGTAACTCCCCAAAACCATCTACAAGGCACAAGTCAGGAGTGAGATGGAATACTCGAGATTTGCCTAGATGACTGCACCTCCAACAAGAAGCTTGACAGGATCCAATCAAAGCAGCTCACTTCATTGGCACCATGTCCCCTCCTTCTGACACCAACACTCAGTAATAGCCATGTTTACCATCTATAAGATAGTCTGCAGAAACTCATCGAAGATCACAGCAACTTCCAAACACCAAACGGCTACCATCGAGAAAGACAAGGAGAGCAGATACATGAGAGCACCAATATCACCTGCAAGATCCCCTCCAAGCCACTTGCCACCCTGACCTGAAAATATTACTTCACTGTTGTCGGGTCAAAATCTTGGAATTCCTTCCATATTGGCATTTTGGATCTACACTACAGCACATGGACTGCAGCGGTTCAAAACATAAGTTCACCATCATCTTTTCAACGGCACATGGGGAGGGCAATAAATGCTAGTCCAGCCAAAATGATTGGTTTCATAGATATACAACAAAGTGCTCTATCTGTATTCACTCTATCTCTCAACCTAGAAAGCTTCTGATAGGCCTTTTAGGTTTGAAAGCTAACCAGTCATCCTTAAGTGAATAGACAACCTGTTATAGTGATTGTAACAAGATCACCCAGGTAGGCCACAGAGAACATGAAACTCCTGCTTGGACCAAATTTACAGCCCCAATCTGGGAGCCCTGGCTGACAGATATAAACAGGAGTGTCAGACATCCTGTTCACTCTGAGAGCTGGCTCTGAGGGAGCTGGATCAGTGTCAAGGGCTCTCTATGTGTAAACAAAGGCTGACTTGGTGACGGGATACCAGCCTCTGTGGAGTTATTTCAGTGGAGACAAGAGTGGGATTAATGATGGGACCATGCAAAAGCCCAACTGGACCCTAAACAGTCATTACAACTGGCTTTATAATTGGAAAATGCGGGCAAGTGCAGCATATGAGTTGCAGGGTATTCTGAAGGAAGTGGACACCCTCACTAGTCCGCCTGAGCTTGGGGAACACCACTTGAGAGAGGACAATTGCATAGTCCCACTCAGGAAACATCCTGAACAGAGGAACTCTAGGTCAGCGCAGAGCAAAACCCCAGAAAAAAAGCCAAGCCTCAGCCAAATGGTTAAAATTTTCTTCAGGATCCAGGCCTGCAAGCCCTTGTCGTTACTGTCAGTATGTAAACTTGAGACAGCTAAAGAGTCCCACCAGACCAAAACTGATAAGAGAACTCATAGGCTGGTATCCAGGAGAGTGCACACCCTGGAAAATCTACCTACATCTGGTTTGGAACTGTTAAATTGCTTTGCAACATCCAAATCAGAACCAATCAAAATAAATGCCTGGTTAAATGATCACTCAGTTCTAATGTAGTCAACACTGGTGTAGTCGTTTCAGTGATCACAGAACCAGTTTTTAACAAATTTGCTCTGGACTCCAACCTTTAAGTTTATGCAAGGCCTCAGCTAGACTGAGAACTTATACCGGGAAACCTTTACACATTAAGGGTATAACCTCAATTCCAGTCTCTTATGAGAAGCAACTGGCTCGGTTAACACTGATTGTAGAGAAAGATTGGGGCCCAAGTCTGATGGGGCAAAATTGGACAAGAAAGATTCACCTAGATTGGCTCAGCATTTTTCAATTAGCCAAAAGTACCCCTTTTTGAGCTACAATATAATGATATCAAACAATACTGCTCCAACGTTCATCAGGCTTTACCTTCAGCTTATGCTTTTCACCTTTTATATTTCCTGAGTTTCCCTTACCACAGACTCCTACACCACCTGAGTCTTAGCTCATCCTTCTTTCCCATACACTCTTACAATTTTACCGACTGGTTTAGTCATACAAATGCTCATGATGGGGAATCTGTATGTCATCCAATGGTCCCTATCACTCAGTCTACGATTACTCCTCCCAGAATCCATATTCTTTCATTTCTGTAACGTTTTAACATTATACCCAATAACACTCTTTATTTTGATTGTAATTCTTACATCTCTTTCACTAATACGACTTTCATTGTTTTAAAGTCAGTTTCTCTATGGATTTTGTGGCAGTGTCTTATTGTTTTTGTGCTCTTCCAAGTCACACTAATCCTTTCGTTAAGTAGGTGTACATGTCTGAGATCCGTTCTTCAGTGCATGTTTTTTACCATCTCGTGTTTGTTACCTCCGAGGTAACATTCACTTTTGCACACTTACATCGGTATCCCAAGACCATGTCGTGCGTTCTTGACTCCCACATGATCTTATCAAATAATCTATGAGGTTTTACTTATCTCTCCATGTATGGTCCCGATGCCTTGAGTAGTGACTTGATCAATTAAAACCTTCTAACTGATTAAAGATTTAACTGCATTTTAGGTTTTCTTTAATACATCCTCATCAGTGGTGTGAACCTTTGATCTTTTTCTTATAAATTCTGTGTCTGATACTACCTCTCTACTAACACCTGAAGAAGTACTGAGGCCCCCGAAAGCTTGTGTTTTCAAATAAACCTGTTGGACTATGACCTGGTGTTGTGTGATTTCTGATCTTGACTTCTACAAGGTTCAGTGCACTTGCACAGCACAGAAACCTGGCCTTGAGTTATCTCTTTTTCTCCAGTTATAATCATCCCCCATCCTTCTGAGGGGGGTGGGGTGCTAATTGTGCTAACATGTTAGCTACAGAGCCGAATCCATAGTCTGCCGCATTCCACCCTGGAATATGGAAGGTCTCCAGAGCATCAGGTTGCTTTTCCCTTCTCTTACACATTTTCCTGAATCCCATCGCTCTTCACCAAAGATGCCTTGGATCATAATGTGTATCCTTGCGGTTCTTTTCAGATTTGGTTAAAAGTAATTAAGAGAAGGCTGAACAACAGCAATTTGCTTAAATATGAACATTTGTTGAATAACAATAAAAGACGAATAAAAAAGGAACATTTATTAAGTGAATAAAAAGAATGAAAAAGAGAGGAAGGAAACAATAGGCCTCATGACCTTCTGGTCATCGGGGACCCCTCGATTGATGTCTGGTCTGGAGGCTGAGCTTGTTCCTGGCACCATTCACCATCCTGGTCTGAGGTGAAGTCCCATGACTTGGAACAAAAACTCTCTCTCTCTTGAACTGTGTAACAAACAGCCAGCACAAAGAAAGCTGAGGCAGAAGACAACATCGAGCTACAGAAAAACAAGTTGCAGGTGCCATTTTCAGCCATAAAGGAATGTCAACAAGACTCATCCAAGGTCATACAGCTTGTCGAGTATCATCAACAATTTTAGCCATTCAGCCAAATGTGCACAATTTATCTTCATTAACTTTTAGCCCTTCAGCCCATCCTATACATCCCTCCAGACTGATCTCAAAGCTCCGACACCTTGGTCTTGGCTCAGCCTTCTGCAAATGGATCCTTAGCTTTCTGACCCATAGGCTGCAATCAGTGAGGATAGGTATCTGTACCTCCTCCACAATAGCACTCAACACTGGAGCCCGCCAAGGATGTGTCCTCAGCCCCTTACTGTACTCTCTGTGCACCCACGACTGTGTTCCCAAATTCAGAATGAATGCCATCTACAAGTTTGCTGATGACACCACCATGGTAGGACAGATATCTAACAATGATGAGTCAAAATACAGAAGGGATATAGAGGGCTTGGTGACATGGTGCAACAAGAACAACCTCTTTCTCAACATTGGCAAATCTAAAGAACTGATCATTGACTTCAGAAAGAAAGGAGCAGAACATGCCCCTACCTGCATCAACGAAGCTGAGGTTGAGAGGGTGGAGAGCATCAAGTTCCTAAGAGTGACAATATTTGATAACCTGTCCTGGACTTCCCATGTATATGTGACAGTCAAGAAGGCACAACAATGCTTCTTCTTCCTCAGGCAGCTCAGGAAGTGTGGCATGCCCACAGGGACCCTCACCAACTTCTACAAATGCAGCATTGAAAGCATACTGTCCTGGTATGGCAACTGCTCTGCCCAGGACCGCAAGAAACTACAGAAACTGGTGTGCACAGCCCAGACCATCACGGAAGCTAATCTTCTATCCATGGGCTCCATTTACACAACTCATTACTGCATAAAAGACTGCCAACATTATCAAAGATCCATTGCACACTGATAATGATCTCCGACAACCTCTTCCATCAGGCAGAAAATACGGAAGCTTGAACACAAGCACCAGCACGTTCAGGAACAGCTTCTTCCGGCTGTTATTAGTCTGATGAATGGACTATCTAGCCTCACAAAATGCTGATCTTGCTAACGTTGATCTTGCCTAGCGCACGCCCTGTTCAATGTAACCTGTATGCCTCTGTCTAAGTCTTTTTGATCTATACACCATTGCTCATTATGATCTGTCTGTACTGCCCGTAAACAAAGCATTTCACTGTACTTTGGTACACGTGACAATAAATCAATCAATCAATCAATCAATGCTGGACACAAGTCTCGCTAAGCAAGAGAGACAATTTACTTCAAGGGATGAAGTTTAGTGTAGGACCCACAAGAATGGCCCTGCATGGGTAAGAGGCATGGTTGATATGAGGTCACACCCAGCGACATATAAAGTTCAGGTAGGTGCGATGGTCCTGAACAAGAAGGTGGATCACATGAAAGCTGCGAACTTGCAAACAACACGGAAGCAAAACATACCTGGCTCCTTGACTGCCTTTCCAATTGTTCCAGAACCTGAGTGTTCTCCCTCTCCATCAAACGTTGTAGATACCTCTGAATCTGAGATGGTCACAGCAGGTGTCACTGCTTTGATGCCTTTGCCACCCGAAGAAGTTATCGTGTATTGCATACAGCTCCTATCAGAGGCAGAATTGGAGGAACCTGACCCAGTGCTAAAATGACCCAGGAAGAACTACAAGAAAAGAGAACCAGCCTATGTCATCGGACTCAGAGGGGGACGTATGTAGTGATTGTAACAAGGTCAGCCAGGTGGACTTCATAGAACCCGGGACTGTTAATCTGTTCCAATCAGGGAGCCCCGACTGACAGATATAAACAGGAGTGTCAGAGGTTCTGTTGACTGAGCAAACTGGCTCTGAGGAAGCTGGATCAGTGTTAAGGATTCTCCACGTATAAATAAAGGCAAGGGATACCAGCCTTTGTGGAGCTCTTTCACCTGGCACCATGGTAATTAACAGGGTGCCTCTGTGAAAATGCATATTATTGACTGCTTCCCTCCGGGGTTGAACTTTGGAGCAAGAAAGGTTTCTGAATGACATTTCCCAGATGCAAATGGAAACACAATCTCTGTGCCATTGTTCTGCGCCCATCAACCTGGCAGCAGAAACTTGGATGAATGCTGTCCACCCATTGCATACAAATGAAAATTTCATTCTCTGTATGGACAGTGATGTCAATAGTTTGTGACCAACTTCCTCTCTGACAGGAACTATTAGAGTTTGGGTGCTTTACACAGTAGATAGGGTAGCACTGTGCACATATATGTTAACTTTCACTTCATTTTAATGGATTTGGAATCCAATTAATCCTGGAAATCAACTGATGTCTGGTCCTGTTACATAAGCTTTGTAAACAGGGGCTAGAAGAAAAGCAGGTGGTTAGGAATGCATTCATTTTGCTGTGCAAAATATTTTGTAGTGATAATACATTTGTACATCTCTAGTGATATGATAGTGAAATAGTTGTATGACCTTGAAATAGTCTTGTGATAAATCAAGTCTGTAACCTCATGGTGGATATTACCCTCTAAATCCTGCTGGTCTATCTGGGACAGACAATGTCTTTTCTAATTTGGGGTTTGGTGAATCTCTGTCCAAATCCCCAGGAGTCATAAAGAACAAAGGACTGCAGTTCCCATGCAGTAAAAAAGTAAATGTAGATCTTGCCATGAAAGTTTAGTACTTGTACATGTCTTCAAAGTCCCATCCAAAATTCAAATTTACCAGAACCACTCGTATCTGTTCCTCACTAGAAAGTGAGAGTTCTCTGGTCACAACTGGCTTATTTTACTAAATTAGAGACTATTTGAGCTTCTTTCCTAGTGGTTTATTCCATCACAAACCTTATTATATTTGATTTGGAAGATTGATTCTCAAATATTTATTCTAAGAGTGACAATCAATGAATTATTTTCTTAGATAATTTAAGTGCTAATTTTACAAAGGTCATAAGTTTCTTTTATTTCATGTCAATTGAAATGCAATTGAAACTCAATTTTTAGCTTTAGAAAACAAAGATTTTATTCAGGTTATCTGTCAACAGTGAATGTGTGATCTTTATGGATGATAAAGTGTTGCCACACATTTGCATCGTTCTATAATGTACAGTCAGTGATTTATGACTAACTTCTGGCAGGTTAAGAGGTTAGCTAAATCATTCATTAATTATTTGCATTCAAACAGAAGCAAATTGGTTTTCAAAGCAGAAAACAAAGAATTTTAAAACATTGAAGTTATGCTTTTAATTAGTTTGTTCCAATCTTGTTCATGTTTATATTTTTGTTGCTGAATTTACTTCTGGCAACATGGAATAGTGCAGGAGATGAGGTGATATTGAAGGCTAGTTATTTGGAAATAATCCTAGGTTTGGTAAATTTACAATAGAGTACATTCAGCAGATCTCAGGGTCACTTTCTTTCAGTTTTATACTTTTCTTACAAAGGATACAGAGTGTTTCGAAAATATTGATTTCTCAATAATGCATGAACTATGTACCTTCTGGCTTTAGCACTTAAAATCATGAGTTTTATATCAACAAAAAAGCAGAAAAAAATTATTATTTGGAGGTAGTTGTAGAAATGAAAAACATTATTTTATCAGTTCAAATTAAATTATATTGCTGTACTGATATCACATTAAAAAGGAATCTGAGTCCTCATTTTATCCCAACAGCAACCGATGTGGAGTGTGATAGAATCCAACTCGCTGATAATTCAGCAGACCATATCAATAGCTTTTTTGCCTGGCTGGGCAACGTGGGATATATCCAAACCATTATCCCTTCCTGTTACAGATAGCTTAACCAAGACTAGTAATCGAGCACTACAGAAAATATTGTAAGTATGAATGTAAGTTAAGACTGCCACTTGAACTCAGGTACTTGGTTTGGGAGTTCAACACATTAATATTGTGTCAGAATGAAATATAGTGATTGTTTTTATTTCAATCAGTCTTAAGAGATTATACCGAGACCAACATTCTGAAAGCTACAGGGGAAGGAAAAGGAAAATCAGGTGACTTGCTCAAGAAAGCTACTGACTGCCACATGATCAGTTACAGAGCCATAGATAGAGGGCATGCCCGTCTTTTCTTGAGTCTTGACAAGGGGAAGCTAAGCCTGGAAAGATAATATTAGCGTGAATTTTGATTAACTCCTTTATCTTTGTTTTTATGGTTGATTGATCAATCGCTTTGGTGAAGTCAGTGAGCCATTATTAGCACTTACGACAGATGATTATTAACCTTGAACAGGCACTGCCACTTTTAATTTGATTAATTATACCATTTTTCATGGCCATGTTTCTAGAATTCCAGAATGTAAATGGTGAAAACAAAGAAGAAATTGAAGCAGTCATTGTTTGAGTGATACTTCTGTCAATAACTCTGTTTAACTTGTGTCATTTCCTTTCCCCACCAATTGTAATATGAAGGCGATGTACACTAGCAAGTGAGCAGGGCCATGACCTGACTCTGTGTGCCACAATCATGCATTGTGCATGTAACTTAATTGCCTTCAGTTCATGTTTTAATCCTAAATGTTCTGCCAATACTGACCGAATTGGCAGCCAAAAATTAGATAAATATTGAATTAATAAGCAACCTCTCTTACTTACCAATCTCCTGTAGAACACTGAATAGAAGTGTCTCACGTATATTTTACAATGGTCTTTTGAAGTCAAATCTGGACCATAAACCAAATATTACCCCAATTTGATCAACACACCAATTCTGTTTATTGGTGCTTCATTGCAAATTTGTAATTTTGCTTCCAATACACAAGTGTAAAACTAGAAATGTTTTTCCCAAAATACTCAGAACCATTCTGTAGATAGTCACTGATATTCCACAAATTTACTGAGTTTAGGTACCTGGATTTTGTTTCAAAAGAGCTCCTAAAATGTCATCAAACTTTACAGCTTGGCTGACTGTAATCAGTGCCATGTGGAACAGTTGCCAGTTGCGTGCAGCGGGCTCAGCAGGAAGGTTGAGGTCAAACTAATGAACATTTCTTTCTTCCTCCTGTCCTGGGAGCATTGAGGAGAAAACTTACAAAACAGACCCGCAACTGAAGGTACTGTAGGCAACACAATAGAACTATGTGTCATGGGATTGAACAGAAATGTAACAAGTACATGCAAAGCTTTCGGTCAAAAGTTTTGACTTCTGTAGTGATTGGTGCTAGGTTTTTCTACCTGATTCTTCTCTTATTTTTCATCTTACCTTGTTTTATTTGCTTTCAACCCTTTTCAATGTGGACTTTTGAGAATTTCAGATATAGATTCAGGTATTTTTGGTGTCAATGGTGTTGCTTTATTCTGTACGCAGTCACTGTGAATTTAAATATATGAGAACTGTGAACTGTGGTACTTCAATAGTTTGGGGTAGTTTTATGCTCATGCCTGCATATGTATCTATGTTAAAGGCTGTTAGTTCAAGTTGCAGGAGAACACTATTCATCCATTGATCCCCTCCTTTATGTTGCTTTAGTTGCCTCTTTATTTGGCGATGACATTACAGATTCCAATATTTCCATGGATCAATGATTGCATTATTGAGATAAAGGAGGTTACTTTAACAATGTACACAGAGGGAGATACTATATAGCATGCCACGTCATAATGCTGTGTGAGTGGCCTTTTGTGATATAGTTGCTGCAATCACTTTCTTTAATTGCAGAAAAATGACAGGACCTGCTTGGTCTGGTATGGTAGAACAAAAACACTTTCTGATCTAATTAGGTGATTTCTTAAGGAGATATGTTTTATTACAAGTTCAAAATTAGTTAACCATTACATTAACAGATAGTCATTGCTCCAAACACTTTGAGGAGGGCCAGATCCTAAACCGTTCTGTCAACAGGCCCACATGACACCATCATAGCAGTTGGTGCTTATGGCTTACCTTAGTGTTCACCCTTTCAAATCCATATACAACAGGAGCCAGCCTGTGGGAACTATTCCACCTTCAAGGTGAACTAATTAAGGTACTCAATGTGCAAGATCTAAATTGATCTGCTGCAATTTTGCTGTATGGAATGAGAAATGTTGGATCAATCGAGTTGTTTTTGCTATTAACTACATGATGAATAAAATACCCATTGGCAAATTCTCTCTCCCAAATGTCTAATATTAAATTTGGATGTTATAACTGACAGCTTCAAATTGTACAAAATTCTTTATGCTAATATTTCCAAACGTCTAGTTCAAATTGGCTGAGATTCCAGGGAGAAAAAAAATCTCTACAATAAGATACCAACTTGTTTTAGAATTTTAAAAAGTTACAGTATTTGTTTTTCTTGTTAAATTGCTAGCAATTCTTACACCACCTTCGTACTAATAACTCACATGGACAATCACAGCTCTGGAGATGAATATCTCTCTCTGTACTTATCAATACAGGAATCGTGTTCATCACTGAAGCCAATGTCTGCTAATTCTTAACTCCTTCTGCAGGTTAGGAATGTGCACATCCAACTTGGAACGTGCGCAGATGTGTTGGTGTGAGAGAGAGACTGATTTGAGACTCCAGGTCTCCATTAAGGTGCGGGCCACTGAGTTGGCAGGAGAACAGGTCTGTGCTGAAGGGGAGTTTAATTATTCACAGCTATCTAGTGAGAAAGCCTCCAAGCAGCTATTCCAAACCACACATCAACCAGCAGTGTCTTAATAAAACCTCGGATGAGGGAGGCAATTCACACAACTCTAACAAACTTTTATTTTTTCTCTATTTTCTTCCAGTTCTTACTTCAAAGCCAGAACCAAAAGAAGAAAAACCATTTCCTAAGCCAACACCTAGCGGCACCTCTCAGCATATCTTTAGGAGAAACGTGGTCAAAAATCACACAACACCAGGTTATTGTCGAACATGTTTATTTGAAAACACAAGGTTTCGGGGTCTCGCTCCTTCTTCCGGTTTCAGTGAGAGAGGTGGCAACAGACACAGAATTTATAAGCAAAAGATCAAAGGGACATAGAACTGATGCAAATGTATCAAACAAACCTAAGATGGCTGTTAAATCGCTAATCAGTTAGAAAGGAGGTGCAGGTTTCAATTGATTAAAATGCAAATCCCAGAATTTGTTTGAAGTCACTGCCCCGAGATAACTACAAATTTTACCAGTGTATACAAGAGGTGGCATCTCAGGTCAGGCAATGCATTTTAGGTGTGAGGCCCTGTTTAGAATCTACCTGTGTTTTAACTTGGAGTCAGACTGGTTTTATTTCCAAAGTAGAAATTTATAAAATGCCACATTGACTGCCTACAAATTGTGTGTCTTTTGAACAAAATAGAATGTATCTGCAAATACAAATCTGCGAATGCACATTCACCCCATAGATTTGTATGTGTGTGCGCGCATGTGTTTGTGTGAGGGAGATGGAGAGAAAGAGAGAAAATGTGTATGCTTATGTGTATGTGAGAGAGCGAGAGCAAGAGAGTGTCTGACCTGAGATGTCATCTCTGGTATACTGATAAAACCTTTAGTTATTTCAGGGCAGTGACTTGAATGAAATTCTAGGATTTGCAAATTAATCAGTTGAAACCTGCATCTCTTTACTAACCTGTTGGGCTATAATCTGGTGTTGTGTGATTTTTGACCTTGTACACCTCAGACCAACACCAGCACCTCCACACCTAAGGAGAAACAGTCATAAGGCTCAGAGGAAAGATCGTCAAGGCCAAAGCAATGACATTCACTTCAGTGGATAATCTGTCTAGAGTAGCTCAGTGTCACGTCTGGTCAGCATGGCACTGACATAATCCCATATCTGGTGGAGGAAGAAATAGTTAATTTCTCTGACACTTGGATGCCTATTGGAAAACAATCCCCTGCTGAGGCCAATACAGATGAGTGACAATAAAGGCTTCTGAATATCTATTATGGTCAGGTGACCCATGACCTCCAGGATTGTTAAAGAAATATTGACATTTTTGCATGAGCATGGATAAAAACTCGAAAAGTGGAAGCCAGGTTTAAACGAATCCAGACTCTGCAATTTGCAAACTGTAGAGCTGGAACAGACATTATTCATGCAGCCAGGCCTTGGTCGATCAACTTCCCATCAAAACCAGACAGGCCTGGAACTGCCTGACCAGGTGCTAATGACCACTTTGTTTCAGAACAAACTGTTGTTTCCATCTCCAGTGAACCTGCTTTGTTCAAAGAATGTTACACAGATTTGGTGGCACCCAGCTCAGTTCGAGCCAAAGGCAGAGCATAATAAGGACAACACTTGGCAGCTGAAGGTTCAAAACCATATTCTATGACCTCCAAATATGAAAAGTAGTCACCTCATTGGATCTTCCTGCCCCCGCCCAACACTAGTATTGGACACAGGCCACAGAATCTTGAGGAAGGGTGTGAAGAGGTGGGAGAAAGGGGCAACTTGGAGCCCCAGCTATCTCTCTGCCCCTTGCACCTTCTCCAACTGTGTCATCAGACAGCACCTTTGACTGGCAGCCGAGCTGCCCAATATCTCCAGTTTCTTGTACCTTGTGGTATCTTTAGATTGACTCGACCGAGACAGACAAAATGGTGAGATTGCCCAAAGACTGGAACTAGGATGTGGGGGGCCCCAGGAAGACACTTAACATTTAATAATGACAGTCCACCCAAGTATGCATCCAATATGGTGCCCTAGCCCAGAGAGAGCCAATCCCTTGACAGAGGCAGTCACTCTGACTCTCCCACCTGTAACATGGTGGAGGAGCCAGTACCAGGCAGCCAGAGCCCTGCCAACTCAGCTGAGGCCCGCTCTCACACGCATACCTATACACACACACTCTCATATACATGCAGACGCATACACAGAACGCTCTCTGTTACACTCTAACCCTGGTGCTTCACCAATCCATCCTGATCATAGAGGAACATTGTTATAAACTTCTCCTACCATGGTAGCTTGAATCTGTCAGACCATCCTGATCGTACAGAGCTACAGAACCATACAGTATGATAGACAGTCATCTTCATTATTTTCTTGTTTTCACCCTTTGGCCATTTTTCATGTTATCATCTCATCTTCATCCTATTTGCAAGTTTTGAGTCACCTTATCTTTTGCCCATTTTTCATGTCATCATTGAAATTTGAATCATCTGGACTTCTGATGGTGCTGACGCACTGACCTGCTTCTGATCCCCCATTTTGGGTGAACAAACGTCAGACCTGAAGTGAGGCCTGACACTGACAACTCACTGACAAAAAGGGAATTGGGAGAATTTGATAAAAGCAAAGTTTGGGAAGACTTTAGCTGAGTGTAAGACCAGACAGAGTTAGAAAAATTTCCACAGGAAGATGGCAAGGAATCTAAATTTGGTCCGATATTATAGAAGGATAATAACAAATGCCACCTTGATTCCTTCTCCAGGATGACGACAAATACCTGGTTGGTCTACACCCATGGCTCGATTGCCAGGAGGTGATTGTCAGAAGTTCTAATTGGGTAAGAGTACACATATCCTTGCTGTATATGGGTTGCCCCACAAGAAACAGGTGAATGTGAAGGTGATGTTTTGAGCATCTATCCCAACACATCTCAGGTTGTGTGTTAGAAAACAAATAGGAGCTCAGATTGTTGCTGAACCCAGACACAATGGGCGATTGGTTAGGTTTTTCCACAAATGGATGTACAGAAATGGGATGTTTAGCTACCAGCCTGCCATAAGGGCTAGAATTGAATTGAATAAGCTTCATTGTCACGTGCACTCAGATAAGTACAGTGAAAAGTTTACAAGTTACCACTTGTGGCGCCATGTTAGGTACAAAGGTACTTCAGTACAGAATCTTCAATCCAAGCTCTTAAGGAAAAAAAATTAGAAAATATAGAAATAACATTGGCAGTGATGCCCCGGGAAGATTATAGGGCGGAGCTATACAAAATGAGAAATGGGCTAAATCCAGTCAAAAGTGCACATCTACAATTTTGTCTGAGGACTACCCTAGGACTGTAAAATGTGGTGGTTTTAAAACACACAGGCAAAACCTGGATACAACAATTTATGCCATGACTTAGAACTGGTGCTGTTAGATATATCTGTAACCCAGCTGCCAGAATGGTGCCCTTCTCAACTTCAGAAATTATACTTGTCTTTGACCCATCCTCTATTAGGACGGAAAACAGGGATTGACACAGGGGAGGCCAGACCCAGGTCAGCAGGGTGTAGTAACAGAGATATTTTGAATGATTTGGCAGCAGCTAAAGAAGCAGGGATGTCTACAGTCAATACTCTTGATTTCAATAATTTGGATAATAAACTCTGATTTTTCGCGCAGCAAGTTGCATAAAATTATTCTGAATAGCCGTCAAGATGCCGAGGGGGATTCTAAAAAACATCCAGCAGACCAACGACTGGTAACAGTGCTAGAAGGACATGCCAGGACCACAAAAAAGATCAGCTGGGCAAAGAGAGATGGTGACAGTAGGCAGCAGAATAGGATTCTGTGCAGCATCTATAGCCAGTGAGAGATCAAACAGTTGAGGGAGAACCTTGAGCAGACTAAGCAAGGACAGGTGCCATCTTGGATTCAGTGGCGAGCAAATACAGCACTTGTTTCATGGAAAGAGACACCACAATATTTCAAATTGTCAGTTACTATGACTGACCAAGATCTGGTTTAATGACGATTGTAAGGGGACTCCAGGAAAGACCCTGGGGAATCGTACTGGGGTCCCGATCATAATGTCAAATCAAAATGAATTACAAGTCTTTGAGGTGGAAAATGTTGGAATTGTTCAAGACAGAGTTCAGTTAGAATATGACGGCATCCTTCTGTACATTGTTGAGAAAGAGGGAAGTCTCATAAGTACCACTGTGAATAAATGTCAGCAGGCAAAATAAATAATTGTGTGCCCTTACTCCAGATATTCAAAAGAATATGTCTTGTGTGACTTTTGGATGAATGCCACTCTAAATTGTAGAAATCCAGAGATGGCCACATGAGGAGTTAGATCATTGTCAATGTCAATGACAAAGTCAGACAAACTAGGGGATTGTTGAGAGAAGTACAAAACTGGCATTGAACTCTTACCAGAGACATTGCAACAGGCCCAGGCAAAATTGTTGAAAGCACATAAATATTTTGCAACTGTTATTCAGCAGACTGAGTAAATCCAAAAGGGTATCAGACAAATCAAAGTGATTAATTGATGGGATGACTTCTGGGACTGGGCTCAAACATACACATACTCCCAAGGGTACATCTCCTATCACACCTGACTGCGATGTTCATCCCATTTACTTTAATCTACCTCACCATTATCACGGTCAAATTCATCAACTGAGAAAAGGAATTCATGCAGAAACTAAATAGGGTCATTATGTTCCTTCACGAGAGCCAAGAAATTAATAAACAAGGACTATGTCATGAAAGGACTATGTAAATTGTTGCGCAGTATGAATTTTATTCCATTAAGTGTTATTTATTACTAAAGAGGCTTGAGGGTGAACCAGTGTATGCAAATAATGTCTAATTCTTAATTTGTGTGTTGTTATTTGTGTATAGTACTGTGAAGCTCATTGATGTGTGTAAGGAAGATAGTTAGTGCATAGCATATTATTGTCTATATACAATGGGGAACCCAGATACTCAGGGAGTAGTGAAGTGACCACGGGCCCAAAACTGGACATTCTAAAGTGATCCACAGCCGAAGAAATCACGCCTGACAGAAAAGTGGAAAAACTAAATTAAAACAGCCAGCAGCTATTGTCTACAGAGAACAGTGTAAATCAAGATCAAAGAGATTACAGGAAAATCAATTAAAATGAGCCTGAGGTTTGTGTATTTGAGAAATATCGATCAGACTTTCTGACATCTTGACTTCCTGTGTATGTGCACTTTACTCAGCATAGCAACAGTGAAGGGTGTTGGCACAACCCTCTTGGTTGATTTAAATCCAAATTACGATCCCATTTGTCAAAGACCACAGAACATTCTGAAAGCTTTGGAGCAAGTGGGAGTAAAAGCTCACACCTGGAAACCACCTCCTCAGTGAAGAATTGTAGCATGGCCCGTGGCCATGTGACAACACAAGAAGACCCAGGAGAAGATCTGACCTGATCTGTGAGACCCACCTTCATGGAAGAGAGCCAGCCCTACTTCAGAGAGGCAGGAGATGCCAACAGCCCAGTTAAAAAACATGGAGCATGTGGCTAATATCCTTTCTGAGACAGATAGAACTAGACAGGTAGTAAATATCGTGGAAATTTGGGAAATGCTCACAGAGTGTTTTTAATCTTTTGTTCATAAAATCAAGTTGAACTGCAAACCAACTTCTGCGTTCCTTTGTCTGCCTCACTAACAAAAACACTTGGCTAAAGTGTTTTTAGTCAAGG
Source organism: Rhincodon typus (assembly GCF_021869965.1). NCBI lineage: Eukaryota > Metazoa > Chordata > Chondrichthyes > Orectolobiformes > Rhincodontidae > Rhincodon > Rhincodon typus. The sequence continues at coordinate 97,558,641 of NC_063332.1, read as the reverse complement.
AACTGGTCAAAGTGGCCAAAGCACAAACATAACTATGCTTTCCTTTTAGACTACACTTAGAGGCAATGGTTTAGACATTTTAAATCAAACTGTTCAGAGGTGTTGTTGCACACTTCTGGACCAGGAAGGCTGTGAACCTAGGCCTCCTTGCTTAGTGCTAGGGACATTACTACGGCATCACAAGAGCCCCTTAGCCATGAAGGACAGATATTTCCTAATCAAACTGTTCAAAGACATTATGACACACCTATGGAGCAGGTAGGAATTAAACTTGGACCTCCTGTCTCAGACGCAGGAACACTAACACTGTGCCACGAGAGCCCCAGGGTAATGATTTACCCAGATACTCACAAATGCATCAGGTGCTGCAATTAAAGAGAGCTCAGGCTCTCATTCACTATGATCCTTTGGAAGGAACATAACCTCTGAAATATAAGAATTTAAGGTAAATAGAGGGGTTTTGGGAGTCAATCAGCCTATTTTAACTTCTCTACATCTCAATGTTAGATGCATGCTCTTTGTAAATTGTGTTTTGAGTGCAATAAGTACAGTTCCGATGTAATCTTACATAATGCTTTGGGCAGGAAACTGAACATGTGGTAATTGGGAATAAATTAACAGACAATATATACTCCATGAAGTAGATTCATGTTTTAGAATCATAAACCAAACATTCTCTTGAGAGCTGGAATGCTTCTGCATCATAATTGGTTCATTGTCGTACCCTACCATGTTATTCATCCTCAAGACTAGCTGCTATCAGGCAGGCCTATCTGGCTCATTTAATTTCTACGCTGTCTTCCTCAGCAGTGGCTCCCATAGCATCTCCACTCAACTCCCCTTCTTGCTTATCTGAGGACACTAGTGGCTAGACCAGGGCGGCACAGTGGCTTAATGGTTAGCACTGCTGCCTCACAGTGCCAGGGACCCAGGTTTGATTCCACTCTCGAATCTCTGTCTGTGTGGAGTTTGGTTTGCACATTCTCCCTGTGTCTGCATGGGTTTCCTCCCACAGTCACAAAAGTGTGCTGATTAGATGGATTTGCCATGCCAAATTGGCAATAGTGACCAGGGATGTGCAGGTGAGGTGGATGAGCCATGGGAAATGCAAGGTTACAGGGATGGGGTGGATCCGGGTGGGATGCCCTTCAAAGGGCCAGTATGGACTAGATGGGCTGAATAGCCTGCTTCCATACAGTAGGATTTCTATGATTCTCGTCCATCTCCTTCCATTCCAAGCTCTCCCCTGTTGTTGAGTGTATGCAGGGTGCAGCAAACAATCATGAACATATCAATGAGTACTGGAGTTCTCCACCTGAGAGCTCCAGGCAATGATAGCACAGGTTTAGAATACCAATTGTCTGTTCAATGATGGGTGCCAGTGGGGTGTGTGTGTGTGTGTGTGTGTGTGTGTGTGTGTGTGTGTGTGTGTGTGTGTGTGTGTG
>NC_063332.1:97507693-97557186 GCF_021869965.1 Rhincodon typus | reverse complement strand
GTGTGTGTGTGTGTGTGTGTGTGTGTGTGTGTGTGTGTGTGTGTGTGGCATTACAGTGCCGTTCAGCATCAGTCTGAGGGATTCACACTGGGATTGTTAGCCATGCCTTCTTGGATATGTCCTGTCACCAACAAACCAGCCCTGGAGATGATGCAGGTGAGCAAACATTTGAGGAACTTGAGATTTGTGCAGAATGCAAGCGTCATCACAGCTCCCTGTTGTCTCTGGTCATAAGCAAATATGTCATTGAGGGAGGGAAATCTCTTCCTATTCATGTATCTGGCTGGATGATGCAGGGAACTTTGTGCATTGCAAAGTGTTGTCAATAGTCCCTTCTAACCGAGGAAATCCAGGACCAATGACAACAACACTGTAGGCTTGGCTCTCTGGATCGCTAGCAACTGGACAAACTCTATTGCTTTCCTGTAAAGGTGGACTAACATATGCACTTTTGCACTGCTGATTGGGCAATGCTGCTCAAGTCCCCAGTTGAGATTTGAAAGGAGCAGATGACGAGGAAGGTCAATGCTGCTGTGAACTTCAACAGCACAGGCACTGCACCTCATCTCAAGCCATGTAACTGCAGATCTGCCTGCAGGAAGCAATGATACATGTGATTGCATCCCAAGTCATGCAAAAAATGTCCCCAATGCTGCCTTTCTGTCATCTGCCAGTTGTTACAAAATCATCAGTAGCTTTCTCTTTGTGCACTGCTCAATGGCCTTGATGACACTGGATCCCTTTTCATACACTGTTTCCCTTTCCACCACTCCATCCGCTTGATTCTCACATCTTGAGTTCTGTTGGTGTTATTCATCCCTTTTTCTCTTTTTACTTCTCAGTTTTAGTGAAGCTAATGGAGCTGCTGTGTTAAGTTGGTCAAATTAAGTTGGTCAGGAACTGATCTGTGAAGAAGTATCGGGAATGAGTTGTATGCTTTCCATGTTAGATTTTGACAGACTCAGTCTTGAGGCTTTCAGCCCTTATCAGGCTGTTCAACTGTTTGGACAAAAGTCTGCTCCACATGGTGAGTTGCATGCTCTGTGACCCAGATCTGACTTTCCCCTTTCTGATGTTGCTGTGTGCAAGATACTTGTAGCTTTGATCTTTACATTGATTTACGTGAATGTGTTAATTAGCAAAACTTGACTCTTGGTAGATTTCATTATCTCTTGTGAAACAGCCCTACAACCTTGGAACATACAGCCTCCATAGTGATTTCATTCTCATGCCCTTAAATTTCACAGACCAGTCTGTGAAAGTTTCTGCATGACTGAATATGGAATAAACCCTGCAGCACAATCACCACCTCTGGTGCCTTTAGGGCCTCTTTTTGCCAAAGGTTACTGAATAATAGGATACGGTTGAGATGTTGTTGTTTGGGGCTGGAAGAGCTCATTTATCTTTATTCTGCTGTGAATGGTTCCCTTCAATGCTAGCACCCTAACTGAGTGTTTGTGTGGCAGTATTTTTCAGTTTCCTGGTTCGATATCCTCAGTTGAGTGTGTTTTTGCAGGAACATACGTAAACAGATCCGGCCCCCTCCAATTTGTAGTGCACATTCTCTGAGAGTCCTTATAGAATCGTAAAATCCCTACAGTGTGGAAGCAGGCTATTCAGCCCATTGAGTCCACACCGACCCTCTGAAGAGCATCCCACCCAGATCCACCTCTCTACCCTATTCCTGTAACCCTGCATTTCCCATGGCTAATCTACCTACCCTGTCCACTAAGGGCATTTTAGCATGGCCAATCCACCTAACCTGCACATCTTTGGACTGTGGGAGGAAGCCAGAGCACCCGGAGGAAACCCACGCAGACACGGGGAGAGTGTGCAAACTCCACACAGACAGTCGCCCAAGAGTGGAATCAAACCTGAGTCCCTGGTGTTGTGAGGCAGCAATGCTAATCACTGGACCACCGTGTCACCCCATCTTGGTGGATTTCATTATCCCTTGTGGTACAGCCCTACAACCTTGGAATATATAGCCTACATAGTGATTTTATGTTGAAACCAAATGACAAGAAGTTGGTTGTACAAAATTTTCTTTGCAGTCATTTATCCTTCATTCTCCCTGTATAATGCAATTCTCCTCTCGTAATTATAGATGGTCTTTTCTTTTCATTTGGTGCCTCCTCTTCAAATCCCCGTGAGCATCAGCCCTTTCACTGTTTCCTTTAGCATTCCTTCTCATCATCCAGGTCACCCTTCCATCCAGACCTGCATATCCAGTCTTCAACTTAGACCACCCCTTACTTAATTCACCTGTTTCTCCCCGCTCCCAGTGCAATGAATTACCCCACTGTGTTCCCAACATTCCAGGAAATCTGACCCATCTAAAGGCTGTTGATTGAAAACCTGAATTTTTGCCTCATGCCCAATCAAGCTGTCCTGCCTGCCCTTGTAAAAGCTCCAGATGGGTCTGAGAGATTCAACCCGCTGCTCCAGTTAAGGATGAAGCTGAGTCTTATGGAGGCTTATCCTAACTTCATTAAAAAACTGAAAGATGCTGGAAATCAGACACAAAAACAGAAATTGCTGGAAAAGCTCAGCAGTCTGGCAGCATCTGTGGAGAAAAATCAGAGTTAACATTTTTTCAGAGTTGACCCTTTTTCAGAACTGATGGTAGCTAGGAAAATTTTTTTTATATGCAGAAGATAGGGTGGGAGTTAGGGGTAACGAATAAACAACAGGTCGAGATGGATCCCTAAGAGAAAGAAAAACAGTTGGATAGGCAAAGGAGCGGCTAACAATCAGGCTGAGGGGATGATAGCTGTAATTGAGCCCTATTAATAGCTAACAATGGGTTGTTAGCAGACTATGTGATAAGAAGGCTTGGGGAAAAGTGTGAGAAAGGTGCTCAAGCTCTAAAATTGTTGAACTCGATTGAGTCCAGAAGGCTGTAGAGTTCTCAAGCAGAAAATGAGGTGCTTGTCATTATTCTCGTCAACCCTTTCTGTTACTTCAAAAAAAAATTCAACAAGTTTGTTCAGCATGATTTTTGCTAACAAATTTAGACTGTTCTTCCATTATTACTCCACATATTTTTTCCAGTTGTCTCTTAATTCTGTCCCGGATTATCTTTTCTAAATACTTTCCACCACTAGTGTTGAATTAACTGGATTGTAGTCACTAGGTTTATATTTTCATCATTTCTTCAAAAAGGGTGTGACATTTGCAGTTCCCTAGTCCTCTGGAATTGCCCTCTATACCTGAGGAAGATTAGAAGATCATGGCTAGTTCATCTACAATTTCCACCTTCTTTCAGTATTGCCTGATGTATTTCATCTGATCTCACCTATTTGTCAATTTTAACAAGAAATAGTCTATGGAAACCTTCTTTTCTCACCAATTCATTGTCTCAACAAGATTGTCTTCCACTTTGACTTGTGTGGCATCTTCTTCTTTTGGAAAAACAAACATAAAGTATTCATTTCGTACCTCAACCCAGACCTTTTGCCTCAAAGCAGAAACTCCATTGAGGCCCTAACCAGACCCAATCCTACTTTTATCACTCTTACTATTTATATGTGTAAGATAGCTTTTAGATTCCAGGATTTTTTGTTAGTCACCTTTGTTTTTTCATACTGTTTTCTTTATTTGTAATTTGTTTTTTCAATTCTCCCAAGAGCCTTTGATATTGAGCATGATTCTTAATTGTGTTATTAAACTGATATTTGTTCAGTTCACTCTTTCTCTGCTTCATTTTACCCTTTATTGCATTGATTATTCAGAGAGCTCTGGATTTGTTTGTTCCTGCATTAACTCCTTGTGGGAAGGTATTATGACTGAACCCAAACTCTTCAAACACAGCCTATTACAGTTTTAATATCCAAACTTGGATTCCAGTTTACCTGGTCCAGATCGATTTTCATCCTGGAAGTGGCCCAACCCGATATCATTACTTTAACTCTTGGTTGCTTTCTTTATGATACAATGATGGCTGTCCCTAAATCCACAATCCCAAAACACAGATCCTTCCCCATTGGAATATAAACATGCTGATGTAGAAAATTCTTACAAACATCCTTGAAACTCTTGCTCCACCCGTCATTTATACTACTGCTAACCAGTCTATATTTAGACAATTAGTTCCCCATGAAAGCTAATTTGTAAATCTAATTTCCATCAAAATTTGTTATTCTATAACATTCCCACTAGTGGGTGTTTTATAAAATATACCAAGTAATACGTTGGTACCTCTATTGTTGTTTAGCTCTAACAAACAGAATTTGTCATTGGATCATCCTTTCTCTCTAGCATAATTTTCTTTTTAATCAACCCTGGTATCCATCTTCCTTTCTTTCCTTCCTTATCTTGTCAAAATACGTTGTGTCCCAGAATATACAATACTCAGTCCTGTCTTTTTATTTGAGCCAGTTCTCCATTATCACCATAACATGTTACTATATGGCTATCTGGACCACGGATTAACATAAATCTAATTTAGAATTTATTTTATTCCCTCTTTCTTTGACTCCACTTAATGCTATACTTTTTTCTATTCCCAAGCCAGCAGACTTTGCGAATTCACTGTTCATCTTGGTTTTCCTCTCTACTATTGCCACATCCCCACCAAGCTAGTTTATCAGAACACAATAAAATTGTATCTCAAGGACATTGGTTCCAGCTCTGTTCAGGTGCAACCTGCCTGTATTGTACTGGTACCATTTCGACCAGAACTGGCTACAATGTGCCAGGAATCTAAATCCATCTCTTTAGCCATGCATTCAGTTCTCTCTGTGAACCTACCTCTAGATATGTTAATCAACTTATTCAGACATGTATGACACACATAGAAACAAAGAAGGTACAAGCAGGAGGCAGCCATTTGGCCCTTCAAGCCTGCTCCGCCATTCTTCATGATCATGGCTGATCATCGAACTCAATAGCCTAATCCTGCTTTCTCCCCATAACCTTTGATCCCATTTACCCCAAGGGCTATATCTAGTCACCTCTTGAATACATTCAATGTTTTGGCATCAACTACTTCCTGTGGTAATGAACCACTCTTTGGGTGAAGAAATGTCTTCTCATCTCCAACCTAAATCATCTACCCCGAATCCTCATACTGTGACCCCTGGTTCTGGACACACCCACCATCGGGAACATCCTCCCTGCATCTGCCCTGTTCAGTCCTGTAAAATTTTGTAAGTGTCTATGAAGATCCCCCTCATTCAGCTGAACTCCAGAGAAAACAATCCCAACCTAGTCAATCTCTCTTCATACGTCAGACCCGCTATCCCCGGAATCAGCCTGGTAAACCTTTGCTGCACTTTCTCGAGAGCAAGAGCATCCTTACTCAGAAAAGGAGACCAAAACTGCGCACAATATTCTAGGTGTGGCCTCAACAAGGCGCTGTATAACTGCAACAACACATCCCTGCTCCTGTCCTCGAAGCCTCAACATATCATTTGCCTTCTTTATCACATGGCTGGAACAGGTAAGAATTGACCCCGGGCCTTCCAGCCCAGACGTAGGGACAAACCACTGTGGTACAAAGCCCTCAAAGCAAATCTTAAAAAGCTTTGCTAAATGACTAGATGACAAGGAGACAGTAAGGACTGCAGATGATGGAAGCAAGAATCAATAAACGTGGAGCTGGGCAAACACAGCAGGTCAGAGGGGCAGGTAAGTCAATGTTTTAGGCTGAACACCTTCGTCAGGACTGGGGAGGGGGAGGGGAGATGAGAAATCAATGGGGGAAGGTGGGGTTGGGGAAAGTTAGATGGGATCGTGATAGGTTGATGCAGGTAAGGGGTTATAGTGATTGGTCAGTGGGAAGGGTGGAGTGGATAGGTGACTATGAAGATGGACAAGTTAGGGCAGGTCAGGGAGGTGGGACATGGGATAAAGCTGAGGGTGGAGAGATTTTGAAGCTGGTGAAGTCAATACTCAGGCCCTTGGGCTGTAAGCTCCCAAGGTGAAATATCAGGTGTTGTTCCTCCAGTTTACACTTGGCCTTACTCTGACAATGGAGGATACCAAGACTGTTCAGACATGTTATAACACACCTCTGGAACAAGTAAGACTTGAGCCTTCTAGTTTAGAGATAGGGACACTGTCACTGAGCCACAACAGCCTTATACACTCATCTCTATTCTCTTTCAAATAAAGAAAATTAACCTCTGAATTTTCATACTTGCCCACTTACAACATTTTTTTACAGGAGTATTTGAGATTAGCCTTTAAAATATCAGCCAGGTTAATTAATGCGGTAAAATATCACACAGTTCTGTAGAATCTAGTGTACCCATGGGCAATGCAGCAGGATATGATGTAGTATGTTTAATAATTAGTCATTCAACTGAGACTATCAGCCAGTCAGCATAGGAACACTAGATCCTGTGAGAATATCAGTCTTTACTGAAGAAATATTGACAACGGGCCCAATTTCATACATATGCTGGTCTTAAACCAAGGCCTGAATTTTGGTAATGACAGATATCCTTCTTGTTTTTGCAAAGCATGGTTATGATGGTTCAAATCTGGAAATTCCACTACAGAATATACCATTTTCATACATTGGGCAGGATAGGGGAACAGAATGAAGTTAAGTGCTAACATGTTCATTCATATTTCACAGAGACAATTTTGCATGTTAAAGTGTAGCTGCATCAGGTTAGTCCAATTTTAGCTAGTGGGATGTCTGAAATACGACTTGCGCAGTTTAGATCTGATAGGTAAAGGTCTCAAACTGTCAGAGTCCTTAGGAAAAGTAGACTCCACTTTTGAAGAGATGCCGTGCCCTTTTTGATATGGTGCTGGGGTCACTTTAACAGAGTTAAGCTGCCTTTTGAGAGAGGTAGTGACTTCAGAGAAAGTTAAATGTAAAGAAGCTATTAATGTAACTGGCAAATATAGAGTCATCAACTATTAAGGCGTTTAAAACTCCCAACTTTTCAAGATTTAGGGAAAAAAAGGGTCTGGAATGTTTAAAAAAAATCATTGCTTGTTTTTAAGAAATTAAAGGGAATTAAATGTAGTGAATGGATTTTTATCAATGTGTGATTTTTTCAAAGAATGCATTCTTCAATTGTCGCGTAAGAACATTATTTTTATCTCGTCTCAACTTGGCCCTGAAGTCTGCCCATGGTAGACACTGTGTGAGATGGCATGGTTGGCATCAGGACAAAGGATGGCAGTTGGGTGTCTGGGTTGCTACTAAGTTGGAACTGGGTTTATAAATGGCTTTGGAGTTGATAGAGCCATAGGCTGGCATGAAGAGTATGAGATATAGGGTGGGTAGAGGGCGTAGTGTTAGCGTGGAGATTATAATGGGGCCATGGGGCTGGGTTGATGACATGAGATGATATAGATGGGGCCTGGTGTGTTTGTGGGGATTGGAAGTATGAGGGGTGAGGACTGGTAGAGATTTCTCCCCCTTTTGTTCAGATGTTTTACAAAGTGCCGATTTACTGAGGCAGGGCTTCTGCCAAGCCCAGTTCCGCACCCAGCAGCCTTTGCACATGTTCCAAGGTCACCAGCACAAACCAATAAAATCCCACTGCCCCAATGATTGAAATCTCAAATCAGAGGACACTACTTTCCTGGGCCAAGTTTGAGGACTTTTGGGAACTGTATCAGCTCTGCACTGCCATGGAAAGTCAGGCCTTACACATTGATCCAAAATGCTATATGGCTATATCAATAAACATTTATAACCCTTAAAATAATAAAATTCCCAATGATTCTCACAAAGGTATGATAAACCAATATATGCCACCAAGGCAAATAAGGAAGTATTAAGACAAATGATCACAAGCCTGGTTGAAGAAATACATTTTAAGGATTGTCATAAGGAAGATAGCAAGATATCCAATACAGTTGAAGGAACAGTGACCAACAGAGGAGCATTAAAATCAAGGATGTCCAAGAGGTCAGAATGAGAGGAATACAGATGTCTTAGAGAGTTTAGGGTTGGAAGAGATTGTGCTTCATAAGGATTCCCTTGGGTTTGAGGATGACTTGCTTTACTCCAGTCTTATGAATTCTTAAATGGCTGTTAAGTCCAAACTGTGTGATTTTATTGCTCTTCCAGTGCACCATGTTGCTATGTGTCGGGCATTTAATGCTTGAAGGGTCAAATAGATGTTGGAAGGTTTGTGCACTCTCTCCAATTCCTTACTTTCATCTTTGTAAGCTCCTGACAACTTGCTTGGTGTGTTCAGTGTCTTTCTGAATGAATGACTCCTGCCCACTCACAATTTTGGTTTATCATAAAGTAGGGACTCCCAATCTCTTCATGATGCTTTGAAGTTTTCCCTAAATAATTTACATTGACACTCTCCTCTTGCAGTCATGTTCTGACTAAGGTACTGGCTTTACAATTTCAATGTCAGGTATACAAACAACATGTCCTGTCTAGTAGACTTGGTTTTGAGCATTTAGTGCCTCAATGTTGGCTTGGGAAAGGATAATGCTGTTGAACTTCACATCTTTAGAAATTCTTGAGAATTGACCACTTCTTCCAGTCCCTTGAGCTTCTTGGTGTAGATTGTCCAAGTTTTTAAAAGTACTTAGTATTATGGGGGTTACCGTTTTCCAATAAACCATGACCATACTGTGGCGTTATCTTCAAATAATATTTTTTTCTGTTGACTGCAGGGTGAGCTGTCATTTTGGAGATACTGTTGAATTTCATTGTCTATTCCTGCCTTTAATGAGAGGAGGTTTCAATGAAATGGAAAATGGTCAACACTTTAAAGGATATCATCCTTGACCTTAATCAATTGAGGAAGTGTAGGATTGTATGAGGTGTTTGAAAGAAAATCTGGGTCTTCCAGGTATTTATTGAAAGACTCGTTTACTCCTATACTTCTGGGAACGAGTACAGATATAGGAGTCATCCATATGCTGAAGATCTATGACTAAGTTTGGAGTGATTTGGGTTTTAGATCAAAGAGAGTTTGTGCTGAACAATTCCATACTTGTTCTATAGATTGTCTCCATAGGTAATTTGCAGGAGGGAGGGATGCAGAATTGCAGTGAGGAAAGTGGAGAAGAGTTGTGACAATGAGATAACATTGGATAAACTCAGTCGTCATTGAAGTAGAGACTGTGGTGGTTCCGATGGTGAAGATTATAGCTTCCCTGTCATCTTGGATTAGATAGAGGATAGTGACAACAATTTGAGGGCAGCCAAATTTTAGAATTAAAGTCCATAACTGTAGAGTGTCCATGAGACACACTTTGTGTGATAGGCATCTAAATTGTGTCAACATTCCATTTGCATCATGGGAAGCTTATGTGCACTGATTAGAAATTTCATGTTAAAATAGTAGTGAAAAGCAAATGGAGAAGCAAATGAAGCACTCTACCTTTAGCTTCTCTCCCATTCTCTTTCTCCTGGTTAAAATAATCTCAATCCTTTTAAGGCCAGGTTTTTATCTCTAAAACGATTACTACTAGAACTCATCAATTCATTTGAGAGTTGATCGGTTTCTCATCTCCAGGCAACGTCAAAAAGACTGCCTGGATAAAATAACCAGATTTGTCTTCATTAATGAGTTGTGCAATTCAAATAAATGTGGAAACCATTCTTAAAATATACATTTATATTCCTAAACAAAAAGCTACCATGAAAACTTAACCTTTCACAGGGGTTTAGAGAATGCAGTGTCTGTCAAGATTTATTGACAAATTCTGTTTACCACTGGACAGGGTCAATTTTAATATTAATGCAATGAATGCTTTTAGTGAAAAGGTCAATTTAAAAGAATTCTGAAGTCAATTGAATCAGATGATCACAAATTTTGAATCTTCAGGTTTTTTTTGGAGTTCTGGCTTTAGATTCATGGCAATTCCTGACATGTGGTCACAGAGGCCAGAGGTTTTAGTCACTGAGAGAGAAGGTCTGAAAGCAGGAAGACAACTTAATTAGGTCAGGTGCTGGCATGCCAGAACCCCACTTCCTTTATGCCTTCATTGTTATTAAGTTCTGAGTGTGAAGGCCTAAGCCAGGACATTGAGAGCCACATCCCTGATATTCTCTCTCATCCCTTTGCTTCACCCTTCTCCATGACCCTCAAGCCTAGAGATCACACCTCACAGAAAGTATTGACGTGAGACCTGGATCCTCGAGGGGCCGATTGTCCCATTGGCAGCAACTGCAACCTTCTCAGTGGCACTGCTTATTTTGAGACCCAGCGATTTTAATTGGTTTGCCAGCTCTCGCTGGCTGGGAGCTCCAACTTTCGGAATTTGATTTCAGAGAAATGACAGCCACCATCCACCAAGCAACCTGATTGGACAAAGATTAGAGGCATCCGACTGAGGCTAGCACAGAGTATGAGCAGAACAGAATCAATGGGATTCAGATTCACATAAACAGTAAAAGAGGTGATGCATTATGGTACAAAGAATGTGGACAGGCAGTATACAATAAAGGGTGCTATTCTAAATGATTTGAAGGAGAATAGTAATCTGGATGCTTATGTCCATGAGTCATTTAAGATGACATGACAAGTAGAGAGCTCTTACTGAAGCATATGGTATTCTGGGCTTCATTAACAGGATATTGAGTACAAGAGCAAAGAAGTTAAGGTGAACTTATATAGGACACTAGTTGGACATCAGCTGGAGTACTGCGTACAGTTCACAGTACCACACTGTTTGTTTGTGTCAACATAGTCTCACCAGACCATAGAGCCACTCTCTCATGAGAGAGAGACAACTGGTGGTGATTCAACCTGAGGGCCACTATTCCTCAGGTGAGGGGAGATGTTGAGAAGGAGAGTCCTTCATGGTAACCTCAGCCCATTTGAGGAATGAACGCATGCTGTTGGCAACACACTGCTTCACAAAGCAACTGTGCAGCCAACTGAGCTAAACTGATCGCCACACTCTAGAAAGGATGTGAAAACATCAGAGAGACTGCAGAAGAGTTTACAAGAATGTTTACAGGAACTGGATACTTTCATTATGAGGTTAGATTGGAGAAGTTGGGATTGTTTTCTTTGGAGAAGAGAAGATGAAGAAGAGATTTGATGGAAGTTTTCAAAATCATGATGAACCTGTACAATATACATGGGAGGAACTGTTCTGGTAGTAAAAGAATCAAGAACTATACAGAACAAGTTTAAAATGTTTTGCAAAAGAAGCAAATATGAGGTGCAAACACATTTTTTCATACTTTGAGTAGTTAAGGTCTAGAATGCACTGCCTGGAAGAGTGGTGAAGGCAGGATCAATTGAAGTATTCACAAGGTATTGGATTATTATTTGAATGGAAACAATCAGCAGTGGTATAGGGAAAGGGCAGGGGATTGGTTCCATCTCAAACGGCTCAGAGAGACAGTTCAGGCACGATGGGCTAAATTAACTCTCTCAGTGTCATAACAAATCTATGATTCTGTGAAAATAAAATCTCTCTGCTGGTTGGAGCAAAACCAAGCACAAAGGAAGATGCTTATAGTTTTTGGTAATCAATCATCTTAGTCCCAGGACATGGCTGCAGCAGTTCCGCAGGGTAGTGTCCAAGGCTCAGTCATTATCAATCATTTCATTAACAGCCTTTCCTCCATCTTAAGGTCAAAAGTGAGAATGTTCACTAGTGACTGAGCGTTTGATTGTTCAACTGAGCGTTCAACGTTTGATCAATAAGGAATAAGGGCTTTGGTAAAAGACAGGAAACAGTCATGATCTCACTAAGTAGTGGAGCTCTTGATGGTCTGCTTCTGCTCCTAGATCTTATAGTTTTACAGCCTAAAACCCATCTATCCAAGGTAATATACTTGGGATTATCTTATAAGGGGACTAACATGTGGTACTTAATCAAATTCGTTTTGAAAATCCAAATGATTATATCCACTGCTTGTCTTTTTTCTAAAACAAAACAAGGAACTGCAGATGCTGGAGATCTGAAACAAGAACAGAAATTGCTGGCAAAACTCATCAGATCTGGGAGCATCTGTGGGGAGAAAGCAAAGTTAATGTTTCGAGTCTGGTGACTCTTCATCAGAACATGCCATTGACTCTGCTTTCTCCCCTTGAGATACTGCCAGACCTGCTGAGTTTCACTAGCAATTTCTGTTTTGTTCCCCTTTACCTATTCTGTTTGTTAGGAAGAGAAGCAGTGCTACAGCCTTGAAAACTGAGAGTATACATATTGATCCTAAGGGTCTTAATGAAGTTTTGAAGAGATACCACTACCCTATGACAATTGTTGAAGAAATCTTGCATAACTTGCCAATGGAAAGGCTTTTGTTACTCGATGTAAAGTATAGTTACAGACAAGTGAAGCTCAATGTAAACAACAGTTTTCTAGCTTCCTTCCACTGTTCTAGATGTTTATCAATGCAGATTGCATGAGATAATGGAGGCTATCATGGTTGATCTGCTAGTCTGTGGGTATGGAGACACAATGGCAGAAGTTATGGCCAGATATGAGTACAATTTCTAGAGGAAGCTCACCAGACGAACCTGAAACTGAACAAGAAAAGGATACAATTGAAGATGCCTGAAATCAAGTGCATTGGTCATATATTGATATCAAAAGGTCTTTGCCTGATGCCTGACAAGGAGAAAGCTGTAGCAGAAATGCAGTGACTAATCAACATGAAAACAGTCCAACAATTCATTGGATTCACAATCTATTTAGCAAAGTTCTTACTGAATTTGCCTGGATTAAATAAATGAAGCTGTGAGTGAGAGCATCCCAGGTCTCATGCTGCCAAGGTGGAGAGAGTTTATTACTGCATGTACCATTGTTGGCTCAAGTCAAACTTAAATTATATGCACCAGAGTTTCAACATAACTCTGGTGTTCAAGTCATTATGTTCTAGATTCTTCAGTTCATAATGAAGTTATGACACTAGCTTGACTTGAAGAAACCTGATCACAAAGGTCTCATGCAGAGTAGATTTCGCTTTTTTCAAGAGCAGTTTAAATCTGGCACCAAGTCAAGGAGTCTTCTTTTCTATCAATAATGATGTCAACAATCAAGATAATCAGGCAATCACAGTGAAAGATGTTCATAGACAGCAAATTACAGAATAACAATCGTTTCAATTTTAAATTCTTGGAGGGTGAATAAAATGACTCAAATTATTTATTAAGATAAAGGTTAGAATATCAACCAGACTTCTTAAAAATATGACTTTTTTTTTCAAGTGGAACAATTTCACGTTCCAAAATTATAAAATCAGCTTTTCAGAACCAGTGAGAGTGGTGTGTAGTAATTAATACATTTGTGGCTTATTAAAATCCCAGCTACACCTCAATGAGCTGTAACTTCTTCAAAATTTTTGCAGTAAGACTAACAAGAAGTTTCATTAAAGAAAATATTATTGAGGGATTTCTGCCAAGAGACCTCAACAGCAGACCTTCTGACATCAGCTTCTGGATTTCTGTATGATGGTGGCATACATTGACATTATTGCTATCTTAATGTGCAAACATTTTGATGATATAGATGTGGTAATTAGTATGATAATATTACAACTACAAATGCTATGTTAACCTTTATTGCAACTGTGTTGGAGTTCAAGACTAAGTTGCTGCAATTCCGAAGGGTTTTGACTTCATAACGGAGTCTCCTTCACACATATCCACTTCATTAAGGGAGAAACAGCACATGATTTCTGAGTGAGCTAATAGATATCCCACCAGATTTAAAACCAGGTCCAAAGATTAATGGACAGTGTATTACATGCTGTGTTACTAGGTTCTCCACATTCTTAGATTACATACAGCATGTAGCGGAGAAACTAATACAAATATTATTCTAAAATTAACAAATTGTTCCTCCACATACATTATCCTGTACGTATTCTGTGGCTTTAATCCTAGTTAAAATCTAGTCTAAGTAATTAAGTGCAATAAGACTTCACACAGAGAAGCTAAACATGGCTGTTGTGTAATCAAATTTTGCAAAATGTGGTAGCACTGTGAGCATAATAAAATATTTTGAACTTAGTACATTTTTTTAGTCACTTTTTGGGTTAACCATCTGCGAGTTGAATAAGGTGCTATTGCCTGTAACACAATTAAGGTCAAATTTTTTATGATCATTCATGGATGGCAGCCATTTTCCTAATGCAATCTGGAGATGAAAAATGTCAGTATTTGAACAATATAATACTTCATTAATTGTAGTTTACAGTGTAGTAATTCCTTTGTATATCTTCAAAAATAATCCAACATCATCTGTTGAATAATTAAGAAGCAGCAATTTGAATCTATCATTATTTTCTAAGGAAAGAAAGACCTGACTTTTGACTTGCTATTGAAATGTAATGGTAAAAGCTGAAGTTTACAAATAAATAAATATTCAATATGAAGTCACAGCTGCTTGCAGTACTGAAATGAAGGGATTTATGTGTACTCATAAGTCATGACAGTAAAGCTCAAGTGGCAAATAATATCAGCTGAACCCCAAGATCAAATTACAGGCTTGTAACATGCAAACCATGCCAACTGTTATTACTTATGATTGGCACACTTTTCTGTTGGACCATTAGAACTGAAATTATACATACTTACGCTTCAGGTTTCATCTTGCGTTTGAAGGATTTGAATATTTAAGCATAATGCATATCTTTATGAATCATGATGGCTAGTGTTCAAGTACTGCAGGTAATAAAGATGGCAAATGGGGTATGAAAGAAAGCAATTGTTTCTGCAATTGTACAAGGCATTAGCGAGACTGCATCTGGAGCACTGTGTACAATTTTGGTTTCCTTACTTGAAGAAGGATGTTGTTGTATTGGAGGCAGTTCAGAGAAGGTTCACCAGATTAATTCTAGAGATGAAAGATTTCTCTTCTGAGGAGAGATTGAGCAGTTTAAACTTATACTCATTGGAGTTTAGAAAGATGAGAATAGATCCAATTGAGATATATAGGATACCAAACGGGATTGACAAAGTAGATGTGGAGCAGATGTTTTGCCTTTTGGGACAATCTGGGATGAGAGGCCAAAGTTTTATATGAAGGGGTAGCAGAAATGAAACAGAAATGGGGAGGAATTACTTCTCTCAAATGAATCTGTAGAATTCACTATCGCAGAGTGCAGTGGATGCTGGGATGCTGAATATGTTTAAGGAGAAAATTGGCTGATTTTTAATGAGCAACAGGTTAAAAGGTTTTTTGGGAGTAGGCAGGAGAGTGGAGTTGAGGCCGAGTTTAGATTAGCCATGGTCATAATAAATGGCAGAGCAGGTTCAAGGGGCTGAATTGCCTATTCCTGCTGCTAGTTCTTCTGTTCTTCTGTTGGCAGCATCTCTTAATTCAGGCATCATAGTATGAATAGAGATACACTATATGCTGCTGAACTAACCTGGTTCTTGAAAAAAATGGAAGAACTAGGAAAGGGTGTCAGAAAGGAAAAGGAACACATACAGAGTTTAAGAAGTGGATAGAGAGAGAAAAAAATAAATTGCACAGTTATTGTTTGTAGACAATTGACATATATATTGATTGTGTTGCAAGTTGTTTGCAAGTCTGAGAAATAATTATTTACATACAACTATGATATATAAGTCACTGGACATACAGCAGTTTACTTTTAATAGCACTTATGCCAGCATAGCAGAATTCCATAGCAGGCAAGAAAAGCAGCAAAATTGATTAATGATGGTAAATATGCACAGATGTCTGTGGTAAATATGCACAACCCTGCTGATAGTTCCTTGAATTGAGCTATGCTTTCCATCCTCAATGATTAAAAGGGCTTGTCATTTTTGTTTATTCTATTTAAAACAAGAAGATGAAAATGACTTGAAAAGTGCTCAATAAGAGTCTAAGTGTTAAAATCTACTAAATAGCCACTGGATTTCTCAATGCTGTTTTCCAGTGTTAATATTTGGAGATCCAGTGATGCATGAACGAGCAGAAATTTGCTCCAATTAACTGTGGGAAGATGAAGAAATCATCTTATCACAAAAGTCATTCCCTTGCCACTGATTCCCAATCTTTTCTTGGCAACTGCCCATGGTTGAATGTACCTTGTCATAACTGATGTGATGCTGTTTTCTATATGTTAGCCAATGAAACAGATAACATTAAGGCTAGGGTTCATATTGAGACAGGTATCTGCAAGTTTATTAATAATTAATTGTGTACTGTGTTGTAACATTTCAGGCTGAGATATAGTCTGGGTTGTATGCTTACTTATGTTATTCCATTAGAATTAGAATTAGGTTTTATTGTCACATGTGCTGAAGTACAAAAGCACAGGAGTACAGTGAAAAGTGTAAAATGTCACCATATGCAGCACCATGTTAACCAAAAAGTACCTAGTTATAAATTTTAGCTGCAAAAATAGAGATATAAAAAAAACTATAAGTTCTACATTACAGTTCTTCATGGTATAAGTTAGGAAAATAAAGAAAGAAAATTAAAAAGATAGACATTACAGTCCTTCTATAGCTTGTACTGCTCCATGCTGGGGGATTTCCACACGTGGTCTCACTATCCCCTGTGCTGGGGTGACCCCAACTCACAAGAGTGAATTTGAGGAGAACCTGGATATAGTCACCAGCACCTAAACGAGCAAGAGAAAGGAGGAGGCTATGCTTCTGAAATAGAGAAGAAAGATAGTAGTTTCATAAAAAGCAGAAGACAGCAGAATAATTGGCTTCTCAAACAGTGTGAGGGAGCAGGTCTGCAGCTTCATTAACAGGAGGGCAGCAATGGTGGGTGGAGAAAAGAACTATGGCAAGGAGTTTCCACAACTTGTTTCATCCTGTAGGAGATGAAATGTGGGTAATTGGTGGGTACTTTGTTTCTCTTGCTTGGTGAGTTGATTTAAATCAGGAGCAGTTATTGCAGTTGAAGAGAACAACTGAGAAATTCAGCTTTAAAATATTTAACCACCAAATGGATTGATTAAATTGAATAGAGCTGGCTGGTTAGGTGATATTTTGCAGCTGTCGTATGTAAGGTTAGTGGACATCACGGCAATCCATAGTGAATGCATCTGCAGCAAATATTGGCTGCTTAAGAAACTTTATCTCAGTAATGACGCACTGGAGTCCAGGCTGGAGACTCTACAGCACATTGGAGAGGGGGAGAGGTAACCAGACACCAAGTTTCAGGAGACAATCACACTAGTTTAGATTAATCAATTCAGACTAATTTGACCCATGGTCAGGTACAGAACGGTATGCCTGTTGGAGCATGAGGAAAGTATGGGAATCCAGAAATTAGCTTTCAAGGACCCTGAGCCAGTGCCCTTGTCCCATAAGTTTGGGTTTCTTGTCCACAATGTGGACAAGGGCACAGAATACAGAGAGGATGAGTGAACTGACCAAAGCGCTATAGTCCAGAGTGCCATTCAGATCAGAGAAGAAACAGATATGTAGTAGTAGGAGGAAATAGCACATCTATGGAAGTACATACTGTTCTCTGCAGCAAAGAAAGAGAGTCTCAAATGTTATGCAGCCAGCCTACTTCATGCCAAGATTCAGGACATGTCTTTTGGTCTGGAGAGGAACTTGTAGTGGGAAAGGAAGGATCCAACTGTCATAGTCCATGTAGGTACTAACAACATAGGTAGCAGTATCATAGAAATGAAGTTCTGCTGAGGGATTATGAGCAGCTCAGGGCTAAGTTAAATAAGCAGATCCAGAAGGATAATAATTTCTGGATTATTACCAGAGCCCTGTGCAAATTGGCACAAGGTAAGTAAGATAAAGACTGGACAGGATGTCTGACAGTCTTGTTTTATATCTGCCAGCCAGTGTTCTCTGAATGGACCAGATTAACAGCCCCAATCAATGAACTCATATTCTATGAATTCCACCTGGCTGACCTTGTTACAGTCACTACAGAGAGTTCAGTGCATGTTCAAGGCTTGGTGCGGGAGGAAAGGGTTCCAAGATATGGGACACTGGCAGCAGTACTGAATAAAGAGAGAGCTATTCGGTTAGAACGAAACTATTCTGGGACAAGTGTCTTCGCAAATCATATAACTAGATTAAGAAGTTGTAGACAGGCTTTTCAACTAACTAGTGGAGGGGGTGGTTAATTGAAAGAAAGTTTAAAAAAAATAGTTACAGGATATAAAGAGGAGAAATTAAAAATAAAGAGAGAGATGAACAATAATCAAAGAGAGACAGGAGGGGTAGTAATATAAACAGAACAGTGTAGAAGAAATTGAAACCAGAGTAATTAATAAGGTTAAAATGTCAACTATTAAGGCTCTTTTTCTGAATGCCCACAATATTTGTAACAAAATTGAGTGAGTCGATGACACAAATAGAAACAATATGAATATAACTTGATGGAAATGTAGTTCAAGGGTGACCAAGGCTAGGTACTGAATAATCAATGGTATTTGACATTACAGAAGAATAGGCAAACAAGGAAAGGAGGTTGGGTAGCATTGTTAGTAAAGGATGTTATCAGTGCAGTGGAAGTAGTGATATGCGTACAATAGGTCACAATGTAACTTGGCTCGAAATAAGACAAGAAGACAAAGTAGCAGTAATTTATAGGCCCTGAAGAGTTGCCTCATTATAGGACAATTTTAAATCAGGAAATAATAGAGGTGTGTAAGGAGGGTAGTACAATTATCATGGGTGAATTTAATTCAGTTAAAAAGGACTCGATGAGAAGAATGAATTATGGTTAACAAAGGCAGCCAAAGAGAGCATCACAAAACTAAAACTTATAAAGTAGTAAAAGTTAGTGGTAGGTCAAAAGATTGGTAATTCTTTAAGAACCAGAAGTGGATGAGTAAAATGTTCATAAAGAAGAATAAAATTGATGATGAAAGTAAATTGGCAATAAATATAAGAACAAACTAGAGCTTCTACGCTTTTATAAGGAAAAAATACATTAGTTAAAGTGATAGTGACAGCTTCGGAGGATTCAATTGGGGAATTCACATTGGAACAGGTTAATGGCAGATTATTACAACCAAAAATTTGAGTGGTCTTTACAGTGAAGGACACTATAAACATTTGAAAAGTAACACATAAGCAACATACTAATAGGAGGAAAGATCTTGTAATCGTGTCTATCAAGAGGGGAAAAGTATTTGACAAACTAATGGTTTGTCAAATTACAAGATCTGGTGGCCTGCAAAGAATTTAAAAGAAGTGGTTGCAGAGAAGGAAATGGTTAAAATATTTTAGAAATCTCTGGATTCCAGGAGGGTTCTAGTGGATTAAAAAAAAACATTAGTGTGATGCCTCTGTTCAAGAAGAGAAGGAGACAGAAAGCAGGAAATTATAGGCCAACTGGAATAACAGCTATCATTTGGACAATGCTACAGTCTATTATTAAGGAAGCAAAAGGACATTAAGGAGATTTAGAAAAGCCTAATGCAATAGAACAATTTAAAAGGGTTTTGTGAAATGGAAATGATGATTGATAAATTTTCTTTTAGAGGATATAACAAGCAGGGTTGATAAAAGGAGAAAGGAATTACCTAGATGTAGTGTATTTGGATTTTTAGAATGTATTTGATAAGGTGACACATAAAATATTATTGCACCAGATGGGAGCTAATGGCATTGGAAATAATTTATTAATATGGATTGAGAATTGGTTACATACAGAAAACAGAGATCTGCATTTATTGGGTATTTTTCAGATCGGAAAAACATAACTAGTGATGTGCCACTATAATCAGTCCTAGGACCTCAATTATTTACTGTCTATGTTAATGACTTGGAGGTGGCAGCACAATATAATGTATCCAAAATTGCTGATGATACAAAAATAGATAGGAGGGTTTAAGGAATCTGCAAATGAATGAGTGGACAAAACATGGCAGATTGAGTTAAATGTGGGAAAGTGTGAGATCATGCATTTTGGTCAGAAGAATCAAAAGGTCATCAATTATTTAAATAGAGAAAGACTCCAAAAAGTGAGCACAGAAGCATCTGGGTGTTCTTGTGCATAAAACACAAAAAATCAGCATGTAAGTGCAGCAAATAATTAGAAAGGCAAATTGAATTCTGTCCTTTATCACTATGAGTTTGAAGTTTATAAATAGAGAAGCTTGTTACATCAGTACAGGCAATTGGTGAGGCTGCACCTGGAGTAATCTTCACAGTTTTGTCCCCATATTTAACACAGGATGTATTGGCATTGGAGGCTGTTCTAAAGAAATTCCCTTGGTTGATTCCTGGGATGAAGCATTGACTAATCAACAACTGTTAAATAGGACAGGGCTTTATTCATTAGACCTTAGAAGAATGAGGGTTGATCTTATTGAAACATGCAAGAATCTGAGGGGGCTTGACAGGGTAGAAATTAACAAGAGGTTTCCATGAGTAAGAAAGTCTTGACCTTGGGAATGCAAGGAATTTCCTTTCCCAAAGAGAAGTAAAAGTCTCAACTTCTTTGTCCTGGTGAGTTGTGGAGGCTAGATCACTGAAAGTATTTAAAGGGGAGGCAGATAGATTTCTGAAATATTGAGGAGTTGAGGCTATGTTGAGCTGGTATGAAAGTGTAGTTGAGGCTTGGTCCAGATCAGCTGTGATCTTGTTGAGTAGCAGAGCAGACAAGAGAGGCTGAATAGCTTACTCCTGCACCCCTGTCTTCTTAACTATATAGTTGACTGTCAAACTAGCCTTAACAGGCTGACTGTCTGTCTAACTGACTCGCACAGATTGACTGACAGACTGTACAAAGGATAAAATACCTTTGATACTACAGCATCAAATGTTGTTAGGTAAGCTAGCTACCTGAAAGGTATAATATCCTTCTGAGATCTGAGCTGTAATACAACAGTAATCCTGGTGTCATGATTGAGTTTAAGATGAGCTTTCTACCACACTGTGTTGTTAACACGAAGACTGCTGATTTCAATCTTGTCTCAGCTTATTTGCTGCTGAAACCCACTCTGAGACCTTTCTTACTTGTAGAGATATTCATGCTAAAGTACTTCTGGCTAGCCTCCTCCACTATTTAAAACTCCTCAGTCCTTGACCCTAGTTGTATATAATCCCATCTCTTCTGCACTTGCTGACCTGCCTTGTTTTCCAATCAAAGTTCCAATTTTAAAATTCGCATTATTGAGTTCAAATACCTCACTGTCCTTCTCACCATTCCCCACCTCTGATCTTCTTCCACTTTTTGGGTAGCACAGTGACACTGCTGCCTCACAGCGCCAGGGACTCAGGTTTGATTCCAGCCTTGGGTGACTGCCTGAGTGGAGTTTGCACATTTCCCCATGTCTGCGTGGGTTTTCTCCGGGTGCTCCAGTTTCCTCCCACAGTCCAAAGATGTGTAGATTAGGTGGATTGGCCATGCTAAATTTCCCATAGTGTGCAGAGATGTGCAGGCTAGGTATATTAGTCATGGGAAATGTAGGGAAAAAGTAGGGTCTGGGTGGGTTGATCTTTGGAGGGACGGTGTGGATTCAATGGCCTGAATGGCCTGTTTCCACATTGTAGGGATTCCATGATACCACTGACCTAGATATCTTCTTTCCACCAATTATGGTTTCTAAAGTCTGCACGATTTTAATCACCTCATCACTGATATCTGTGATTTCATCTACAATGGCCCTAAAACTCTCATTACACTCACTGATTCGCTTTCCTTCTTTATGACACTCTTTAGCTCCTTCATCTTGGATCGAGCTTTTGGTCATTGGAAATAATATTTCTTCATGTGTGTGTTAAATTTTGTTCCATTCTGCTTTGTAAAAGCTCTGGTATATTTTGTCATGTTAAAGGCGCAAGTTGTCACTTTGATCCTTGTGGCTGAGATTTATAGCTATTATGGTATCTCAACTTGAATCCTTAATATAAGGAGAAGTTATTAACGTGGCTTGGCTTTTGCCGAATATTCCAATAAGGCTTCTTCACAAATATGGAGTTGGATTTTCATGCTAATAGCTCTCATAGTGGGTGGGAGAAAAACCATGCCCACTTTTTGACAGACATATCAGTTGCTAAATGCCATGATTTAAAGATTCAGAATCACAGACAGCCACTTGGACAGCTCATGTGAAAGGGTAAGGTTAGGATACTGGAAGGGTAGGGAGCAAAGCAAGTAGACTGCCAGGCAAACAGTGTTCCAGGTGCGTAGGGTGCCAGTTGGGTTGCAGTAGGATGTCAACTAGATATGGTGCCAAGTAAGTAGGGTACTAGGCAAAAGGGTGTTAGGTAAGTAGAATGCCACATGGTAAGGTCCTGTTACGTAGGGTACCAGGAAAGTATTGTGCCAGATGGGAGGGGTGCCAAAGGATAAGGTGCAGGAGGGGGCTAGGTAAGAGATGGAGTGTTTTTCATAGGTCAGGGTGAGTGGGAGATATCAGGAGTAGAATTGTTGTTGAGTCCTGAGGTGATGGCAAGGTGTCAGATTCTGGTGGGGTGGTGCCAGGTCCAAGGGTGGAGGATAAGAGGGTATTTGGTCCTTGTGATGTTGCAGGGCAGGGTGGAGTGTCCAACAGCAGGAAAGGGGTCTTATTATGTGCAGAAGCATGGTGAGGGGTATTGGATTCCTGGGAGCATAGGGGTGCCTATCTCTGGGGAAGCAAGGAGTGTTGGATCTGGTGGTGGTGGAGCAGTGTTTGGCCCGGGGGAGGGCTCCAGGTCCTGCAGATGGGTGTCATCAGATCAATATCTGGGGGCTGTAAGAGCGTCAGTGAGATGGGGGAATCTGTTGAGCAGTTACTCAAGAGTTAGAATAGGTTTCTAATAGTTTAACTTTTCTTGAGTAACTATTTGTTTAATTGCAGCAAACTCTCTAAATTCTCTGATTAAAAAGTATACTTGCAGAAAGTCTTAGACACAGGGATATTAACCATAGGAATCGTCAATTCCCCAGGCAATTTCTTCAAATTCTGCTACTTCGGGCATTCTATACGGTCCCTATGCAGAACTTCCATTTACTCTTCAGAAACAATTACTTGGCCATTGAAAGTTCATGACCCATATTTATACAGTCCTAAGTTGTTTGACAATTAGCTTGTATGTATTCTGAAATAAGTATCAATTGTAAACAGTATCTTTTGGAGAAACTATGATTGCTTCTATGACACAGGATTGAATTGAATACAGGTTAGCAAATATCAATATTTGCTTTCTCTACTGACAATAACGTGATTTTTCATTTCTTTTGTTATGCCATGCAGTATGAATTTGTCTAACTTTAATTTAGTTATTAATGTGTGAAATGATACCAAACCAACTGTCATAGAACAGCTAGTGTGGAGGATAAGGAGACCAAACTGGTATAGTAGGAAAACTCTTTTGACATCAAGATAAACTGCATTGATGTGGGCGAGTATTGAGAATTTACTTACAGCAATGCCATGACTTCTCAGAAAGTACTTAACATTGATTGTGTGAAGTAACTGTGTTTCGATCCTGGGTGGTCTGGCTGTTCTGTCCTTTGGTCTGGAGGAGGAGGAGTAGGAGGAGGAGGATGAGCAGTGAAGAAATCAGGTGAGAGGCTGGAGGAGTTGGGAAGAGGGGAAGGATTTAGCTCAGGAGGCTCAGTGTGTGATGAGGAACAACATTAATTCCTCAACCTGACTGGGGAACAAGTATGAGAGAGTAATGAATTTCACTGTTACCCAGTGAAGTTAGGGTATAGTAAGTACTCCATGAAAAGTCAGTATCGATATGATCCCTTGTGCAGTACTTCCTTCCTCCCTCTGCTTACAGCTGTTTCTACTTGTTGCTTGCCCTCCTCTTCCAGTTCAAAATAGAAAATTACCTGGCCACCCATTGTGAAATAAAATCTTTTCAAGGTGAAGAAGCAATCTACCATCAGCACAAAGCAGGTCCCAAAGCTCTCAAACTTAAGAAAGGGTCAGAGAAAACGTCTGCAGAAACTGTACAAGATTTTGAGCAACAGCCAAATAGGATAAACCAGCAGTTAACTTCTCTGCATGATGAGGATCAGTCCAGAACTCCTGCTGGGTCCTTCTTATGGGTTAGTGCTTACATTGCTAAATACAATTATCATGTGGCCTGTCAGGTCCTGGAACTTGATCCAGTAAAAATGCTGAAGAGGATAGCAAATTGGTGTTAAGTGGAGGTTTGAGACAGGCAAGGAGGAATCTACTTAAACTGATTTACCCAAAAATACACTCCATGTCAAAACAAAGTGCCATATGAAAACATATAAAGCATGTCCTTTTTATTCAAATTGTTCACAAAACTAGCCTGACCTTGTAAAAGAAACTGAAAAATGCTGGGAGTTAGCTCCAGCAAAGCTGAGTAACCTTTGTCTGCTTGGTGTGCATTCTTGGGATGAGTGCAATATAGTTTACCATATCATGAATGAAGTCAAACATATTTTCTGTGTTTTTGTGCTGCAGTCCAGAATCCTCAATGGTCTTCAGTTAGGGAAACAGGCAGGTGAGTTGGAATTTCTCACAATCTTCAGGGTCAATTGGCTCCTTGGTTAAAGAATGTTCTACATCTATAATTGCCTTATCTGTCAGTGCCCTTGTTGTCTTCCATGGTATAAGTTTCCTTGGTTGGCTCTACCAGAATTTCCATGTTGTTCTCCTGCAAATAAGCAAACAGCCTTGTTATCAGGCTGTTGGCCTCACTGTGCACTTCCTTACTTTTGGTGCCTGACATGGTGGCAACCAATGTGAACATAGTTGAAGAATCATTGTGGTTTCTTGTAATATCTGCCTTGACTTTTTCATCATGAGCATGGCCTCTAGGACAGCCGGGTTATACTCTGCTTTCCTATTGATGGCTGTGAGAGATGGGGCACTGTTCATTGGAGTTTTCAATTTTCTAATCAGTCCCTGATCCATTGGCTCTAGCTTGGCCATGGTGTTGAGAGGCACAAACATCAACTTGATGGTCCTGAGTCCAGAAATGGTATCTTCCATTTCTTCCACTAATTTCTTTTTTGACCACTTGGCTGATCTGTGCCTCAAAAAGAGGTGCTCTAGGCTGTTTCCTTAGCCTTGTATTACGATGATGGTGTCTTGACTTTCACAAAGCAAGATGGCTTCTTAGACCTTCTATCACAATGTCATCCGTATTGGTGCCTACCTTAGTGGTGACAGGTTCCTTATTTTGATCTTTACCACGTTTTGTATTTAAACTAAGGAGCAATCTGATAAATGATGGTAAAATATTTGGTTTCATCCATACTAAAACTATTTCATTATCTTCACCTCATGTTTTGAAATGGTTGAGAAACTCATTGGTGAAATCTTGTACTCCTTTCTGATATCAGCTATTTACTTTGCACCATTTTTTAAGTTGCTCTAACAACTTCTCCTTCCCTCCAATCAACAAGTTTTATTTCTCTCACAGGTTTAGCCATACTAACAAAGTTTGATTCTTCCACAGGGAGATCTTGATGTCAAATGATAGCTTGCTCAATTCTCCATAATTTCACAGTTTTGTGTGCCCTTACTCTGTGTGATTGGACAGTGCAATCATATGAGAAGTTTACACAAATGCAGCAAATCTGGAATTACCAGTGAGGATTTTCAGCTTTTCACAGGCATCGTTCTTCTGGACTTGCTGTATTGTTGACGGCAATGTTGAGAAATTTGACACAAACAGAATTTTGTATCCAAATTTGACTCATTGTAATGTCATGGGAACTTTCACTCCATGAAAGTCAAAGGGATACAAGTCAGGCAGGACTACAATAGACAGTTGGTCCATTCCACTAAGTGGGAGCCTGGGGGAAGAGTTGAAAATTACCTCCCAATATAAGTTGTATTTGTAAGGGGAAGGCTGATTCATCAACACATAAGTAAGGATTGTTTATTTTCTCTGATGTCATCTTAGCCAGAGGCATTAATCTGAACAAGTAATGTGAATAACTACAATGAGGAATGCAATTCTGACTTTTCACATTACCCACCATTACAGCAGCAATTCAGCAACATTTTAATGACCAGTGGATAAAAGAACTAGCAGTTATGATTAAACATGTCCACTGATGCCCTGTCCTCCATGCTTCTTCAATTACTTAACAATTTCCAAGCTTGTGACCAGGGAAATGGGGCTGAACCCCCTTATACATGTACTCAATGGCACCAGATAGACAATTGCTTCATTTGATTAAGACAAGCGAACTGGCATGACTATTCCTGCTGCTGACCTCCAGCTCAGTGATTGGCAGAGCACGAAATCAAACAGCACTGGGAACATTTAAAGCGGTCACTCATTTTGCCATTAATCAATTGAAACAACAATGAACAGTACAAATGGAACAAGTCACAGGTGGAGCAAAACATCATTGACATAATTGAAGAAAGCGGCAGGATTTTCTCACAGTGCTGTTTACCAACGGAGAATCAACACAGTGTGTTGTGCTGCTCATAGTGCTACAGCGCAATGAATATTTTCCACATAAGTAATAAGAGGATGGTCAAGAGAATTATGAGGTCCTTGGGAATAATGAAAAATCATCTTGTGGAGGGTGAAAGCATGGGTGAGGTACTGAATAAATACCTGCCATCTTTCTTCCCTAAGGAAGAGGATAATACAAATATCAAAGTTAAGAAGGAGGTGGTAGAGAAATGGAATAGAATAAAAAATATATGAAGAGAAAATATCTAAAAGCACTCAAAGAAGAAAGACAATTGATTCAGTTAGAATGGATCATAAACTGCTGTGGGATATAAAGATGGAAATTGTGAAGATCCTGATATAAACTGCTCTGCAGGAGGGTCACTGGACTCACAATGTTATAACTCTGCATTTTCTCCACATATGCTGCTTGAGTTTCTCCAGCAAGTTTTGTTTTTGTTTCAGATTTCTACCGTCCACAGTTCTTTGTTTTCTTAAAATCTCCCTGTCTCCTTAGACATGGGAGCAGTGCCAGCAAATTGAACTATTGAAATTGTACGCCTCCTGTCAAACAGGGATAAAGTCGACAATTACAGGCCATTCAGAATGCAGATCGTGAGGGGAGAATGTTTAGAGATAGCAGGCGCAATCTTCTGGGCTTCTCCACAGCTTTTTGAAGCAGAGACAGAAGAACTTAATTGAGGAGGAGATGAATTGGTGCCAGTGCCAGGTTAAAATTTTGTTTCCTGAGAAACTTTCAGGCAGGTTGGGTTTCACAACATTCATTGTCAAGAGAGAGATAGTGGGAACTGCCGATGCTGGAGATCTGAGATAACAAGATGTAGAGCTGGATGAACACCGCAAGCCAAGCAGCATCAGAGGAGCAGGAAAGCTGATGTTTCAGGTCTGGACCCATTCATTGTCAAGAACCTGCTTTTCATTCATTGGCGTGTCCTGAAAATTCATTAACATCCAAACCCATGGAACTACATTCACAGCCACAACTGGTTAGTCAATAAGGCAAAACACATGGATCTACAGACCCAACTATATGAGGCATGTACCTAAAGGACTAGCCTGCTTCAAGCTGCAGTAAGAAAATGCACACTACAATAAAAATAAAGATATTACTGGAGAAACTCAGCAGGTCTGGCTGATCTGTGGAGAGAGAAACAGAGTTAATATTTCAAGTCCAATATGACTTTTCTTCAGAACTAGCTCAGTCATATTGGACTCAAGATATCAAGTCTGTTTCTCTCTCCA
Organism: Rhincodon typus; assembly: GCF_021869965.1. Taxonomy (NCBI): domain Eukaryota; kingdom Metazoa; phylum Chordata; class Chondrichthyes; order Orectolobiformes; family Rhincodontidae; genus Rhincodon; species Rhincodon typus. Next base: position 97,529,734 of record NC_063332.1, on the reverse strand, counting down.
CAGATCCAGCCAGACCTGTTGTGTTTCTCCAGGGCTTTGTTTTTATTCCATAAATCCAGCATCTTTAGTATTTTGCTTTTAACGTCTTCACTAACTTGGTGTTTTAATAAATAAGTTATGTTTTTGATCAAACACTGACAATGTAAAGGATAAAGCAGGACCAGGTCAACCAGAGTCTGAGATGAATCAGTCTTATATAATCTACCTCCTTGTATTTAAAGGTTTCCAGTGTTAAAGGGTCATCGTAAAAGGGGGATTGACAAAAAAGTGTGAATAAAAAGGTGGGGTAGGTCAAAAGGAAAGGGATGGAATGATAACTAAACAGGGCAGTTGTCAAAGGCACTGCAAGGATCCTGGGGATATGACGAAGCAAACTGGGATACAGAGGGGAAAGTGAAAGTGTTGGGCCAAGTAAAGTAAAGAGCCAGTCAGATGGGCATGAGCTTTGTTTGCATGTGTTCTGAGACAGCACAAACACATCCGACTGACGGAACTGGAACAGAACTGGAAAAATACTGTTGCATGAGCCTTCAGATAAGCCCTTGCACTGAAGGAAAGCAATCACTGCTTAATTTTTGTTTTATTCATTTGTGGAAGATGGCTGTCTCTGGCTCGGCCAGCATTTATTGCCCATCCTCTAGTTGCACTTGAGAAGGTGGTGGTGAGCTTTTGTTTTGTACCGCTCCAGTCAATGTGCTGAATAAACAGGCCTGTGCATATGGGTGCTAAGGGCACGGGCTTGAACCTGTAGATTCCAAGGCTGTAGGTCTGTGCCATCTGAGATAAGGCTAGGCAACAAGAATCACATTGTGCTAATTTCCATATGCATGAAAAACAATATAAACATCACCTACACATGGCAGAATGAGAAAGATGAAAATCAATCATTGGTCACAGAGATTGCTCCTCACCAGGTAGATGTGGGTAAAGGACAGTCTTTCACCCAATGTATCAGAGTCTGATGAGGGCCCTAAGGAGCATCTCAAATAGAAAGTATTCACCTCACTCTGGATTATTTTTCGCAGATAAGTACTTCCACATTACATGTTTACTCAACTTTATCGAGCAGCAGTTGAAGACGAGAGAAAAAAAAATAAGAGCAACATAAAATCAGTGACAAGAAGCTGAGGGAGCTGCAGTTGTGGATGAGCAAGCAGTGCATGAAGAGGAGAATGAAAAGCCTCAGCATTATTGAGAGAGAGGATCCCCTGAAGACATTACAGTTATCTGCAGATGAGTGGATAGCAGTTCTGGAAGATCTTCAAGTTGTCACCTCTGTTCGCACCTCCTGCAGCCAGGTTGGCAACTTGTGAGGAAGTGCCATTCCTGTGAAGATCATAGCCTCACCACCTTTCAAATCTCAACTGGGCACCAGTGAACCATCTCCCGATTGGCAGCCCCAAACGCATTCATGACTTCACCAATGCCTTTTCCATAGTTGAAGTGCAATTTCACCCATTCACGATGGGCCCAGAGATCCTAGGTGCCTGAGGAATTGATTTGGAGCCATTGCTAGGTTGTCACAGGTACAAGGGGATTTTGCTTATACCCATCTGGCTCTCAGAACTCCATAGCAATATCCAGCCAGATTCCTACACACAAAGGAGTATGGCTCCCTCAATGTCCGGCTCACTTGTGACCATAGACACCAATGTGAGTCCACTATTCAGGGAGCTGTCATGGTACTTGTGTTCCAGACAACTGTCAGGTTTCTTGAATATTTGTTCCCACATTCCCTGAATCCTCTCCAGGTCTGGCCCATGGGTAACAAGTGGTACCTGTGCCCCTCTCCATCTTCTGACCCCAGTGAGAAACTGTCAGACTGATGACACACAGAACTATGATGTTGCCCCACAAGGGCCATCACTGAACAGAAGTTGGTCTTCTGAAGGTGCACTTCCATTACTTGAACCACTGAGGAGGAGAGCTCCAGGTGCCACCAGACAGGGTCCGGGAGAGTGATCACTTGCTGCAACCTGCACAAACTAGTTCAATAACCAGGTGACATCTTAGAAGCGGGAGAGGCAGAGCAGCCACATATCTCCTCTGATAAGGGTGAAGGGCCATCTGCTGGAGATGGTGAGGAAGCCATGGCAGTATGGAGATGAGGTAGGCTAGCCTTCCAAAACCTGACAGTATCAAGACTTCAGGCCAGATGATTTTGCATGTGTATGCATGAACCCCCAGCAGTATTAGCCAATTGTGGCATAGAGGCATCCTGCCATCAAGGGAATTCTTGTTTCTTAAATATTAACCTTTAAGATACTTTAACTATCATTAATGGGAAAGAATTCTTCTCACCTCACACCAATAGCCTCCTGCAAGCCTCCTGCCCTGTGCATCAGTATGGAGTTCTGTAACCTTACATGGAGCCCATACTTGCATGACTCAAACTACAATTTGCAAGAGGTATCCATCTATCATAAAGATTTTGAGGTACTTAACAATCTTGATTGATTACCAAAATCCAAGCATGTAGCTCAACATCCTGCTTTCCAGAGGTTTGCACTGCTGCCCACGATGTGCATGTCAGCATCAAGGGTAATCATTGTAACACAAGGTAGTCCATAAGAAAACATGAACAGTCAGAATTCTTAACAAATTGTGATACACCAAAGGAATTTAGTACAGTGTGCTGTATGAGTTCCAAGTACCGTGCTATACAGAAGGTTAACACCCATGCTGCCAAATTTGTTGAATTGCTTGCTTCCAACCGTTATACCTTGGTGCCAAGTTGAGCTTGAAGAAGTCTACTGAAAGCTTTGCTGTCTCAACATAGCTAATTTTGAGTAGGTACTCTGTTGGGCCAAGACCCCAAGGACTCCAGCCTGCTGCAGGTCTCCTGCACAGTTGCAGGTGTAACCTGCTTGACCTGATGTGATGGAGGCTTTTCAGTCACAATCAAAGTGGGTGTGGGTGGTGGAAAGTACAACAGAGCACCTCTGGCGGGTCCTGAGATAACAGTCTCTTGGTGCCCAGATCTCGTTCTTTCTCTGTGTCAACACACAATCACAGTTTCTTCATTCCCTTGAGGAGATGGAGCATCTGGAGAGTAACCAAGGTCCTGCCTAGTCAAGACAGTGATTGAAAGAATCCAGGGTTCGAGCTGTGGAGTGAATGTGCCAATGTGTAAGCAGCTGGTAGTGACAGCTCTGCTGGCTCTGGCAGTCCGTGGTTTCTACCACCTGGTCCAGACTGTTAGCCATATATTCATACGCTAGAGCTGTGGGCTGTCCTCCAACAGGTCACTGAGCCTCAGAGACAATGACTATTTCTTCCTCCTCTGGCTAAAGGTCTATGTCAGTACCATTTTCATCAGAATGTGAATAGACTCTAGGTACGTTAACAACTAAAGTGAATATCGCTACAGTGGGGGAGGATCAGAAGGCAGGCCATGACAGTGATTCCTCTGAGGGTCCTCAGAGATGTGCTATAAGCGTTTACTAGAAATAGGCCCAGAGACTGAGGCTCCGCTATTTTCAAACTCATGGCTTGGGAGTGGGATCAGGAGGCAGCAAGTAAAAACATAAGGATTGTTAATATTGCAATACTACTTGAACTCAGGATTTCATTGAGATGCTACTGCTTGATTTACAGATCAAATCTTCTTGGGGCTTTCACATGAGATGACCATTGATACTCAACCTCCCCTTCAGCAGAGACACATTCCCCTTTGATGCCTGCCAACTCAGCCATTTGCCCCTCTAAGTGGGTGAGGAGCTGTGTGTCAGGCAGGTAATGATGTAGTGATACTATCACTGAACTTGTAATCCAGAAGTGGGGCTTAAATTCCCTAGGGACCTGGGGTCAAATCCCACTAAGCAACTGGAATTTATGAAACCATCTGGATTTGAAAATTAGTTTTAGTCATGTTGGCCATGGAGCTATCAATCAACTGTTGTCAAAACCCAAATGAAATGGTGGTGAATGGCTGTATGCTGTGTTATAACGTTTTTAATGAGTTTATGGTTCAGGCAGATGCCTGAAACATGTTCCAGATCTCTTTGTTCTCATTTCACAGATTTATTTTCCTTCATAATATAGACCCTAAAGATGTTGCTTACACTTATCTGCTTGAGTGTTTATTGCACCAGGCCTGAATATATTCCACCTGTTTACCAAGAACTGGTCACTGATAATGAATTTATGTCACTTCTAGTGAACACAAATAAACCATGTTATGAGCTCAGCTGAGTATCTTAACTTAATTATTGGTGTTGCTTTTAGTGCAATTACATTAAATACGAGCAAGGAACAAGAGAAACACTTGGCCCTTTACCTGTCATGCCATTCAATAAGATCATGGCTGATCGGATTTCAACTTCAACTCTATATTCCTGCATATCCCCAATAATCTTTCCTCCTTTTGGTAACCAAGAATCTAACTAACTTTGCCTTAAAAATATTTAAAGGTTCTGTATTCACTGCCTTTTAAGGAAGGGAATTCCAAAGACTCACATTATGTTGTGAGACTCACATTATGATTGTGTTGTGATCATTTAAGATTTGGCAATCTTGCGTTTATTTTGATGAGTGCGACATTTTGATGACTTTTTTGCAATATTCAAGACCTGTTCTACCAAGTGACATCTGGATAAATTTTTCAAAGTGTTGGCACACACACAATGGGCCAAATTGTCTTCTTTTGTGCTGAATTACTCTATGATGAAGTTCCAATCTTGTAAATCAAACCAATTATCAGTGATTGCAGGTCATAAAATAAAACTGATATATTTGAACAACTCGGGAGCCATTGAACTGCTGAGTACTTGTCTAATATTTGATATGTCAATCCATCAATCTTGTTTTGCCAGCATGATCCTATTGTAGCTAATATGATCAATTTATCACCCAACTATACATGAACACCGATGACTGAAATTTTGCCTGTCATCCAGATTTGTTTGTATATGACGGGGAGCTTGTGGAAGTAACTGTTTAGCGTTAACTTCTTCTCCAACCTTTGAAAGTTAGTCTTGTTACTCTAGCGTAAGGCTTTGTTTATTGTTGTGGATAAATGAACTGCCTGTAGTTTGGACCTATTTTGGTGAACACATATCCATTTACTTTTACAAACAAGTGATGATGTGAAATGAACTTTTTGGTGGTAACTCTTCTCAGTTTGCTGCTGTATTAACTTAAAAGACCAGTTGTGGCTGGGAGTCCAAATTATCTCATTTGTCTTTCATGCTGGCTAAGTATTTATTTTTGAACTATTAAATGCATCACTCTATAGTGATGTAATCTTTGGATTAAATGTGGAATATTGCAGGCAGGTGCTTCCTAGGAAAACTGGCCTGGAATCAGTTTAATTACTATATGTATTAATTGCATTTGCTTTTGCAAGTGAGAGTGCTGATTGAGCTACTGACATTAAAAACCGTGGATATATCTAAAGCTTTTCATAATGAATTAATTCTTAAGGACTTAATCCCACTGACGTTCAAAAACAATAACCACCTCATTCTAAAGAGCCAGTTTTTTACCATTACTTAGCAAAAAATGGAGTGAACTTAGCTCAGACAAAATCTGGGTTTAGCTGTGTGTGGGAAGCAACTGTTTCTATCTGTCTGGGAAGGATGTGCTGTTTTGCCAGTTGCACTTAGTTTAGTCAAGCTCCTGTAATATTTTGGATAATAAATTCATTTTAGACTTTGCTTTTCATATGTAAAATTGTGAGAAATTTCCAAATTTCAGATCAAGTATTGGCAATAATGTTCTTTGACTAGTAGACATGGGGGGAAAATCTTTAAAACAGAAGTTGATTCGCATGTAGAATGGATTTCCTGTGGAAGTGGTGGATACGGCCACAATTACAACATTTAAAAGACAATTGGATAAGTACATGAATAGGAAAGGTTTGGAGGGACAAAGGACAAGAGCAGGCTGTTGGGAGTAGCTTTGTTTGGGATTATGTTCAGCATGAACTGGTGGGACCAAAGAGTCTCTTTCTGTGCTGTATGACTCTATGACTCATAGAATGAGAAAGTACTGAAGGAGCCATTTGGCCTATTGTGTATGTGCCCAATCTTAGAAACAGAGCTGTCCAATTAGTTCCACTTCACTGCTTCTGCCCTGCGGCATGTTTTCTCCCCTCAGGCCCAATTTCTCTTTGAAAGTTACAAACGTACTTGCTTCCATTGGTCTTTCAGGTTGTATATTCCAATATAATCATAACAACTCATTGCATTGCTATTTTGTTGTTTTAGATCATCTCCTCACTTGTTCTTTAGCCAAATACCTCAAATCTCTGAACTCTTTTACATTTTTTTACCTCTATATTGAACATGTTATCTTGAATGATTTTTTACCCAGTGCCAAATCACCTCAGATAATCTGTTCTATTTTTACTAAGCCTTGGATGCAATTTCACTTTATTTATGCCATCAAAACCCCTCATCATTTCGAACACTCCTGTCAAATGTCTATTTAAGCTTATCTGCTTTAGAGGGAGCAAACCCAGCTTCTCCATACTCTCAAAAACCCAGAGGTCTTTCATCCCTGCTCAATTAGATAGTGATACAAGGGATTAAATTTGAGGAAGATGTGTTGAATCAAAGAGTAGAAACATGGGAAGAGAGGAAGATATTAATATGGGAAATAATTAACAGATAAAGACAAAAAGAGTTACAGATACCGATCCATGAGTAAATCAACAAATAGGGCTAGAAGTTGCAAACTAATATAAGGGCAAAACCAAAGGCTCTGTAACTGAATGATATCATTAACCAGTGTCTTAAAAGAAATAGCTTGTGACATAGTCAATGCATTTGTTTTAATTTTTCAAAATTTCCCAGATTAGGGGAAGCTACCGTTAGCATGGAAAGTATCATAGAATACCTATAATGCAGATAAAGTTTGCACTGACCCTCTGAAGAGCATTGCACCCTACCCCTGTAAACCCCACATTTACCATGGCTAACCCACCTAGCCTGAACATTCCTGGACACTATGGGGACAATTTAGCATGGCCAATCCACGTAACCTGCACATCTTCAGACTGTGGGAGGAAACTGGAGCACTTGGAGGAAACCCATGGAGACATAGGGAGAATGTGCAAGCTCCACACAGTCAGTTGCTCAAGGCTGGAATTGAACCCAGGTCCCTGTGAGGCAGCAGTGTCAACCACTGTACCACCGCAGTAAATGTAACCTCTTCCTTCAAAAAGAGGGAGTGATAGTAAGCAGGAAACTACAATTCAGTTAGCTTAACATCTGGCAGAGAAGATGTTAGAAACTATTAAAGAAGTTATAGTAGGAAGCTCAGAAAAGATCAAAGCTATCAGGTAAAGTCAACATGGTTTTGTGAAAGGGAAGTTATATTTGACCAATTTATTGGGGCACTTTGGGGAAGCAATGTGCTGTGGATAAAGGGGAACCAGCGGATGTATTGCGCTTACATTTCCAGTAGGCATATGATAAGATACCACATATTGTTGCAGAAAGTAAAAAACTGATGGAACAGTTGCTACCAAATTAGCATGGACAAATCAATTGTCTAGGTTGGTTGCTTGATTTTGGCTTTGCTACATTAGCCATGCTACAACTTCAATTTATATTAGTTCTGTGGCCCTTGATTTCCTTTCTGCAGTTGTGTCAGAGGGTGATTGCCCACGTTAGTTACAACACTCATTGTGAACTGTAAGTACTCCTTTTTGATTGATAACCTCCTCAGCCAATTCTGCCACTAATTTAATGTTTTTCTCTTCCCTACAAGAATTTTTAATTTTTCTACATATATTTAATGCTTTCATTGAACAGAGGGAATGGGCTCTTTAAAGTTCAGATTTTAAATTCAACAAGTTACAGCTACATCCTATATATTATTTACTAAAAGGTCCCATGGCACTTCACAGGAGGAAAACAAAATATGACGAAGCCATGTAAGTAGATGCTGTCACACATGACCAAAAATTTGGTCAAAGAAATGGAGCCATACAGTCATACAGACCTAGACTCACACAGCACAGAAAATTGACCCTTCAGTCCAACTAGTCCACATTGAACGTGTTCCCAACCTAAACTAGTCCCACCTGCCTGCATTTGACCTATATGCCTCCAAACCTTTCCTATTCACATAAATGTTGTAACTGTACCTGCATCTACCACTTCCTCTGGCAGTTCATTCCACATACTAACCACTCTCTATGTAAAAAAAGTTGCCCCTCATATCCTTTTAAATCCCTCTCCTCTCACATTAAAAGTATGCCCCCTAGTTTTGAACTCCCCCACCTTAAGGAAAAGACCTTTGCTATTCACCTTATCTATGGCCCTCATGATTTTATAAACCACTTTAAGGTCACCTCTCAACCTCCTATGCTCCAGTGAAAAAAGTCCCAGTCTATCCAGCCTCTCCTTATAACTCAAACCCTTTATTCTTGGCAACATCCTGGTAAATCTCTTCTGAACCCTCTCCAGTTTAATAATATTCTTCGATTAACAGGATGACCAGAACTGTGCACCAATGCCATGTCTTCAACCTCAATATGACATCCCAACTCCTACAGTCAGAGGTCTGAACAATGAAGGTAAGTGTGCCTTCTTAATCACCCTATCTACCTGTGACACAACTTTCAAAGAATTATGTACTGAACCCTTGGCTTCTCTGTTCTACAAAACTACCCAGGGCCCTACCATTAATTGTATAAGCCCTGCCCTTGTTTGTTTTACCAAAATGCAATACCTTACACTTAACCAAATTAAACTTCACCTGCCGCTCCTCAGCCCATTGACCCAACCGATCAAGACCCCTTTGTAATCTTAGATAACCTTCTTCACTGTCCACTCTGCCAACAATTTTGTTATTATCCACAAACTTACTAATCATGCCTCCTATATTCTCATCCAAATCATTTGCATAAATAACAAAGAAAAGTGGACCTAGTACCAATCCCTGTGGAACACTACTGGTCATAGGCCTTCAGTTCAAAAAACAACTCTCTACCACCACTCTCTGTCTCCTACTGTAATGCCAATTTTGTATCCAATTGGCAAGCTCACCCTGCATCCAATGTGATTTAATGTTACTAAATAGTGTACCACGTGGAATCTTATCAAAGACTTTACTAAAGTCCAAGTAAACATGTTTTACAATTTCCCTTGCACAAAGCCATGCTGATTCCTTACCTCTCCAAATGCATGTAAATTCTATCTTTCAGAATCATTGCCAACAACTTGTCCACCACCAATGTCAGACTCACACATATAGTAGGAACTGCAGATGCTGGAGAATCTGAGATAACAAGGTATAGAGCTGGATGAACACAGCAGGCCGAGCAGCATCAGAGGAGCAGTAAAGCTGACGTTTCGGGCCTAGACCCTTCTTCAGAAAAATGTCTTCAGAAAAAAGACTCACACATGTTTAGTTCCCAGCCTTCTCCTAACAACCTTCTTAAAGTAAAGGCACAACATTAGCCACTCTCCAGTTCTCTGGTATTTCACCCATGGTTTATAGATGATACAAATATTTCTGCTAGGGGCCCCACAATTTCCTCCCTAACTTCCCAAAATGCCCTGGGATACACTTGATCAGGTCCTGGAGACTTATCCACCTTTATGTTTTCTAAAACTTCCAGCCCATTGTCTTTTGTAATGTAATCTGTTTTCAAAACATAAATATTTATTTCCCTGAGTTCTCTAGCCTTCATTTTTTCTCCACAATAAAACTGACACAAAATATTCATTTAATGTCTCTCCAACCTCCTGAGGTGTAACACAAAGACGACCTCGTTGATTTTGCTCTCTAATTGCTCTTATGCTCCTAATGTACTTGTAGAATCACTTTGGATTATTCTTAACCTTCTCTGCTAAAGCTACAACATGGCAAAAAGAGAAAGGAGAGAGATAGAGAATCTTAGGAAATATATTACAGAGCTGAAGGCCTATGCAGCTGAACAGTTGCAAATGGTGAAGAAATAAAATGAAATATCTGTAAGAGGCCAGAATTGAAGGATGGCAGAGATAATGAAGGTATCTAATGTTGGAGGAGAGATATTAAAGCTTTCTAATGCTGGAGGAGTGATTATAGAAATAGAAAAAGATGAGGTCATGAAGGGATCATCATCCAATTCCCTCTTCACAACAACATCTTAGCATTCTCCATGGTTACCTTTGTTCACATCAGCTTGTTTTGGCAAACCAATAGCCTAAATATCTCATCATTCCTGCTCATGGCCCATCTCACAGACCATTTCTAGATTTAGATTTAGATTTTAGATTTAAACTTCATTGTCATGTATACTCAAGTATAAAAGTACAGGAGTACAGTGAAAGGTTTTCAATGGCACCATACATGGCACTATCTTAGGTACAAAAATTTAAGATAAAGATAGAAAATAAGGAACTAAGGTAAAGTTGGACATTAAAGTCATGCTTAGAATAGCATAAAAAAAGAAATAAAGCTAAAAGTTCAGACATTGCAGTCCTTCATAAATGTTTAGCCTTGTTGGGACTGTAAAGACTTGATGTTTTAGCATGCTTTTCCCACATTGGATCAATCTCCCCTGCTCTTGTCATCACGGAAGATGTCGGGGGAACTTCCATCATCGAGTTGGGCTCGGTCCTGAGATCTCAGACCACCATCGTCCCAATCCAAGCCTTTAGCTGTTGCCACACACTTTCCCCAAAGCCCCAGTCCAGGCACCATCCTCACCAGGCCTCAGCCTCGCCTTCGGTCCACATACCCATCATCGGGAAAGCACCGAGAGTCCTGGGTCAGGTCCCCAGCCTCTGCCTCATGCTGGAAATCTAGCCAACTGCCAAATTCAACAATAACAATATCACTGCTGCTCCTTCTCTCCAGAAGGTAAATTAGTAGGAAAAAAATTAAAACTAAAAAAATGGACAAAAAAAGGAGAAAATAGAGAAGGAAGAAGAGGAGAAGACGGAGTGGACCAGCCTACACTGCCGCCATCTTGCAGAGATGCCTTTAACACTTTGGAGCTCAAGTACACCTAGCATTTGAAATTTCTGCCAGATCACTTAGTGTGCATGGCCAGCATGCATCTCATGCATCTTGATGGCTTTCAGCTTAACTTCTTAGCACTCACTCAATTTGCACTTACCTGGAGGCTTTCAAAGCACATACACACTAACTTCAGCTCTGAATTACAGACTGCCAGGCTCTATGTAGCACACATTGCTTTCTTTCAACCGAGGCCTAAGCATCCTCAGTTACTTTATCACAGATTTTCCCTCCATCATAAATTCACTGACGATTGCACAATATTCAGCGCCATTTGTGACTCCTCAGATTACTGAAGCAGTCCATGGTCAAATGCAGCAAGATCTGAATGATATCCAGGTTTAGGCTGACAAGTAACAAGTAACATCTTCAACAAGACATCACTCATTTGCATTCAATGGCATTATCATCATTGAATCTGTGCTATTAACATTCTGGGAATTACCATTGACCAGAAACTCAACTGGACTAGCTGTACAAATACAATGGCTATAAGAGCAGGTCAGGGGCTAAAACACCTCATCAAGTAACTCACCTCCTGACTCCCCAAAGTCTGTCCACTGTCAACAAGACACAAGTCAGGTATGTGATGGAATACTCCCCACTTGCCTGGATGAGTGCAGCTCCAACAATACTCAAGAAGCTTGACACCATCCAGGACAAAGCAGCCTGCTTGATTGGCACCACATCTACAAGCATCCACTCCTTCCACACTGACACTCAGTAGCAGCAGTGTATTGTCTACAAGACGCCCTGCAGAAATTCACTAAGGCTCATCATACAGCATCTATGAAACCACCAACCACTTCCATCTAGAAGGACAAGTACGGCAGATACGTGGAACACAACCAACTGTATGTTCTTCTCCAAGTCACGCATCCTGACTTGGAAATATACTGTTGTTCCTTCAGTGTCACTGAGTCAAAATTCTCAAATTCCTTGCGAACATCAAATGAACTGCTGCAGACCAAGGAGCCAGCTCACCATCACCTTCTCAAGAGTAATTAGGGGTTAACAATAAATGCTGGCCCAGACAGCAAAGCCCACATCCTATGAATGAATCTGAAAAAAAAGCACTGAGTCTTCAGTGGTCAGTTATGGGTTACTATCTTTTGTGGCTTACATTACTTTTTACAACACACAGAGAGATGCAAGCAAATTGTGATGATATGGAGCACGCAATGGTCAAGAGTGCGAAAATGTCATTGGGTAGCATAGTGTTACATCTACAGCATGTGCCACCAATTTACATAGCGATCTCTGAATATGCACTTCAGGAACTCAGTGAAAGGCAAAGGGGAGCAGTCCTATTGCAGTTAAAAGGATTACTGACAGTCAGAAGGGGTTTCTGCGGCCAGTCAAGAACTTTGTCCAAATCCAGTCAAGTAAATTGGCCACAGTCAGTCAGGCACTTGTTTCATCATGAGTCCTCCCAGACAAGGTAGGTCAAGTGCCACCAGTTCAGGGATGCAGGTAGATCATTCGGGGTGCTCTGGAGATATCAGTCTGGGGGTGGGTGGGCCATGGTCAGTCAGGCTTTCATGCCACCTCAGTGCAAGATGTGGGTCTCAGTCACTTTGAGGGTTTTCTCCATTATGGTTAGGGGGCTTCTGAGGGGGAGCCCAGGAAGTTCTGTGGAAGAGGGACACTCATGTCTAGTGGTGAGCTTCATTGGACTGGGGCTGTGGGAGAGTGGTGATAGTAATTACCAGGTGATTATAGATAGCAGGGTAGGGTCTCAAGGTGAAGAGCAGTGGTCCGCAAACTCTGGAAGGTATTTTTGCATGGGCCCTGATAAATGTGGCCTCTACATGGGGAGTGTGTAGAGCTAACAAGGGCAGGGTAATCTCCAAATTCATGTTGCATACTTTATCTCCAAAGTACATTAGTAATCATATAAAAAGAGCTTAAGGAAACAGAAGAGGCTGAAAAAACATTATGGCCACAGGGGTAGCAACACAAAAAGATTTGTGCATCAAGGTGGATCATGGAACTCACTCACACTGAAACAAAATTAGAAACTTGCCATGTTGGATGGAAAGTGAACTAGGCAATAACTGCACAAATGACCTACACTACATGCAAAGTGGGGGGAAAGTGTTGTTGTTTCTTTTGAGGGGGTAGTGTGAAACTTTGGGAATTTGAGGCCCTGCAAGGGGAAATTACTTTGATCATTCTTTCACTAGTTCAGTCATGCCATTCATCTGGCTTCAATTTGTGACTTCATTGCCAGGTCATTAATTAACCAAGAATGCACATTAAGAATTCTAGCCTCAAGCAATCATGATGATTACGCTGTATGCAGTACTTGTCTCTTTGTTACATCAGTTAAGTAAATGTAATCAAACAAAAACACTTAAAAGTTGTTTTATATCAGAAACACACACATATTAAGCATTACAATACAATGCTTCACAGCTGCCACATTCGCACACTGAATTGTAAGAATGCAAGAACATGGTTACTAATTTGGAAGAGGGTCTTTTCTTTGGGGTTTGGGATTGACTATCGTGGTGGCTTATTGGCAGAATAACACTCCCACAATATTGCGTGAAATTTTGGTTGTGCAACATTCTTTTGGGTAAGGTGACATTCTTCAGAGTTCCTTATGGAGTCATGGCAATTAAGTACTTGAGAAGCCTCAATGACACACTGTTGAGGTCATAACATAACGTTTCCTTGTGATAAATTTGAGGGATGAGGATTTTGTTCAGTAAAATTGTCTTGCCTTTCTGACATTCCCCATAGATTACCTGCTCATGTTTCTCCAATGGAAGTCGCCTGGAGTGGCTGCAGTCCTTGATCCTTGCTGCAACTAAAAAGATAAAGTTAAGGATACAAGGATAACTACTTTGGCAGGAAGATCAGTAACCTCTAGTAACCTGCCACACAGCCTCCAGAGAGAGAAGCAGCAGGTGAAGATCCACCAAAAGAGAATGAATAGACCCCACATCTACAAGCCTCACCGTCATTTTCTACAGTTGTCTGGAAGACCTTGCAGGCATCTATTAAAGACATCTTGACCCACTGTCACATAACTATATTTTTTGCGGGAGTAAGACTTGTGCTCAAAAGAATTGGGTGGCAATCCCATCCTGGTGGCTGTCAACATCACATTTGGACTGAAATGTTATGCCAGATGCTCATTTCAAGAAGCAAGTGGGGACCTGGGAATTTTCCTTTAATGCTTGACCCACAAATGTAACTGGGATTCAGTTGATGCCATTTTCTGCAGATCACAGCCCTAGGTCTCCTTAAGATGATATTTCAATGCCTGGATGGCTCTGACAGAGCTTCAGCATGGAACTCAGTGAAGGTTTCTCACATCAGTGTGGCAGCCACTATCCTTCACAACAATAGTAGGGGAGAGTGGAGAGGGGGTTGTCCTGGATACAGACAAAAGGGAAGAATTGAAAGCAATTGATTATGATTCTGTCTGTAATCTGCTAGGGAAGCCCTATATTTTGCAGTCTTTATCTTTTTTCGTTGCTGAATAAATGTCACATGATCCAGCTGATTGTACATTTGATAACTTTGGGTGAATCTAAATACCTACACTTTATATATCTTGCTTAGTGTAAGGGGAAAAGAAGCAGCCAGGGACCAGTGCACTAACCTTCTGTCAGGATGCTATAACTGAGTGTTGTGTATTGAAGTCTCTCATAATAGGCAGCAGGTTGAGAGAACTCCTGAGGAAACTCCTTTAAACTCTTCTATCATCAATAAGCCTTCACTGTTTCGGAATGCATATCAACAGCTAAGTTGCATTAAAATGATTGAGATCCTTTAGGACAGTGTTGAGTCTGCAAGAGGCAGTGCTTTGTACTGCCTTTCTTGGCACAATGAGTAAAAGGCAAGGTAGACATGTGTAAAAGGATAGAAGTTTGTGCAGATTAATAACAGATTGGTGCTGGTGGTATTGGGAGAGCAGTGGAGCACGGCACAATGAGGCTTACTGGGCTTCATCCTTACATAAGCAGTCATGATCTTAGCCAGATAGAACCAGTATTCTCTCCTTGTAAGGAGTAAGAAGCATACGTGCAACAATCCTCTGATATTTTTGGCCCTCTTAAGCTGACTGTGGCCTACAGTAACACAAAAAGAAGTATTGAGTAGAATGGATGTGATTAGAAAAGCAGTTAGCGAAAATGCACAAACAGGAGAGCTGGTAAGATGAGCCCATTGAGTGAGTAGGAAGCACAGAAGGCAAGAAGAATAGTAGTTTTGGAGGAAGATGTAATGATACCATTGAGTGAATATGATCCATTCATTAGTGAGAGTTAAGATGGGCCTTGGTGATATGAGTGTGCAATGGCAGAGTTAAAGAGAATGGTGACCCTGTGAGTACAAGAGAGCAGAGAGAAGATGGTAGCACTCTTTGTGGAAGGTCACTAACCTTTTATCCTCTACCATTGAGTTCTCCTTTAAAGCCAGTACACTGCACTGATGTAGTCCACAGTTTAGTCCAGGCTAACTTGCTTTGGTGGTGTATCGTCCCTTTGGTGATCCACAGGAAGAAAGACTGTCTTCCTCTCCACCACCCTGACTCCAGGTTCTTACCCTCAACGTGAAGAACAAGCTTTCTTTTCCTCTGGACCATATCCTCCGTAATAACAACTGACCACCACAGTGTGAGGGAGTGGTCCTGTCTAACAGCATCTACAATGGTACACAGCTAGGCTTTAAATAATGCACCAGTGGCTTGTACACTGGAAGATCCCAGCAGTAGCACTGGGTCAAAATCCTGGAACTTCCTCCCCAACAGCATTATGTGTCAACATGGATGGCAGTGTTTGAAGAAGACAACTCACCACCTTCTCAAGGGCAACTGGGGTGGCTAATAAACACTAACCCAGCCTGTGATACCCAATACTTGTGACTGAATAAAAGTAAAAGTTGCCAGCGGAGATATCTCCTCAATAAGCACCATTTATAACACCTCAAATACTGAAGCAGTCCATGTCTAAATGTAACAAGACCTGGACAGTATCCAGACTTGGCCTGAAAAATTGCCAGGGACATTTGTGTCACACAAATACCCATAATGACTATCTTCAATAAGATACAATCTAACCACCACCCCTTGACATTCAATTGCATTACCATCACTGAATCCCCCACTATCAACATCTTGGGAGTTACCATTGACCACAAATTGAACTGGACTAGCCAACAAATACAATGACTGTAAGAACAGATCAGAGGCTAGAAAACTGAAGCGAATAGTTCACGTCCTGACTCTTCAAAATCCATCCACTATCCTACAAGGCACAGTCAGGAGTGTAATGCCTGGATGAGTGCAGCTCCAACAACACTCAAGAAGCTTGACACCATTCAGAAGAAAATAGTCCACTTGATTGACAGCACATCCACAAATATTGGCACTCCATCATTGATACTCAGTAGTAGTAGTGTGTACTATCTACAAGATGCTCTGCAGAAATTCAGCAAAAATCCTTAAACAGTGCCATCCAAACACATGACCACTTCCATCTTGAAGGACGAAGTAGCAGATACAACACCACTTTCAATTCCCCTCCAAGCTAGTCTTCATCCTAACTTAGAAATATATCACCATATATTCAGTATCATTGGATCAAAACCGAGAATTCCCTCCCTAATGTCATTGTGGGTTAATCTACAGCACAGGTCTACAGTGATTCAAGAAGGAAGCTCACCACCACCTTCTCAAGGACAACTAAGGATGAGCAATAAATGCTGGCCTGGCCAATAATGCCTATGTCCCACAGGTGAATGAAGAAATTCTACAAGATGTGGTCATCAGAAATAGATTGGACTGAAGTAAATGCAAAGGTTTGAACTTGTTGTATTTACCCAATAGTTCTGCACTAAAATCTGATAAACCTAGGGTTGATACATTCTAAAAGAGTGACTATTGATTGCTCCTTCAGCTTCTAAATAGTTCTGAGATGGCCAAGATAGCGTGTTAGGCTGAAGCTCAGGTTTAGCACAGGACTCCACTTTGGTGAGGAGCTGAGGCCTTTGTATGAATGCTGAAATGGGCTCCTTCCCCCATGATGGCACATGACCATGATGGTATCTCCTGGAGACATCTTCCACCACTGCTTCCAATAATTCTTCCCATAACTGTACTATCCTCCTTGGTCCCTGAGATATCACATAATCTGTTGCTGTCCGTCAAACAACTTAATCCAATATCTTCAGTTTGAGTGAAACATTGATGTATAACTCCATCAAATTGAGTTGAATCTGTGCCTGTGTAATCAAACCTGCAGCATCTTCCCATCTTGAGCCATTAGGATTAACGATGAATGTAACACCACTTTCTCATGGACGTGTTTTATTAACGCACCATGCATTTTTGGGAGACTGTGGTACAGTACTAATTACACTGGGATAGTAATCTAAGGGCCCAGGCTAATATACTGGGGTAATAAGTTCAATTCAGCTGGTAAAATTTAATTTCAATTAATAAAGTCTGGAATTTGAAAGCTAGTCTCATTAACAGTGACAATGGTACTATCATCAATACTGGAAAAGCTTTTCTGTTTCAATCAAGTCTCTCAGGGAAGGAAATCTGGTGCCCTTAAATTGACTGACCTATTAGCGCCTTCCTAACCTGGTTGACCCTTACTTGACCTCTGAAATGACCTCAAAAGCCACACTATTCAAGGAAAGTATGGATGGGAAACAAATGTTAGCCTTTTCAGTGTTGCCCACATCCCACGAAAGAATAAAAAGCTCATCCTTTATCTCATCCTTCACCAAAATAACCCAAGTTCTGAACACTGTGATAAATGCTGATTATGGTGGAACAACCTCTCGTCCTGAAAATTGAGTTTTACCCTGATAAGTCTTATTCTTTCAGAGGAAAACTGGATTTGGAGATGCTTTCTTTACACCTTTTCTGTTCTTTTGTCTATGTTTCTACCTTTCTCCATAAATTCCATCTATATTTCACAAATTTTAATTCCTTTTCCATATAATCATTTATATTTCCTGCTTTTTACTTCCTGCTTTATATTAAGCAGCCTGGACCTTACCTGGTGACAAGTCATTTGCTGAGGGGATGAATTTGTTGTGGCAGGAACTACAGGCTTCCTACAAGTGGGGTTCCAACAGGCAGCGTGAGCAACCAGTTGGAGGCTTTTTGCATGGGAAGCCTGGTTCAATGGGCCAAAGCCTGTGAGTGCATTTAGGTTTACAGAGGGAGTGAGAGAAATCATGCAGCTATCCAGATAACAAGGGGATTTCTGATATCAAGTGGGGGGGAGATATCTGAATTGAGAGGGGTCATAACCACTCAGCTGCCCTTTGTTGACTACAAGGTCTGGACTTAAACGGTGGCCTCCCATTGGTCTGGGAATCCTGCTAATTGCGGGGGGAAGGGGGAGTTTGAGGATAATGGTCCAAAGCATTCATAATTGCAGAGGACAATCTGTTGGGAGTGAGAAAGAACAGACAGTTTACAGGAGGCAGTTTGTTGTGAAGTTTGTTTTGCACTCCTGTTCTTCTTAGCCCAATGATATCAGTTTTGAAACGTTTATAGGAGTTCTTCAGAGTTGTATGCTAGGCCTGAACACCCTCACTGCTTCATCAAAGATCTTCTATTCATCATAAGGTCAGAAATGGGGATGTGAGCTGGTGCTTGTATAAAATTATGTACCATTAACAAAGCCTCAGATACTGAAACCGATACTGTCCACAAAAAGACCCAGATAATTTTCAGTCTTGGGCTAATAAAGTAGCAATTTCATAACACACCACACAAGTGCCAACAATGTCCATCTCTAGAAAGAAAGAATCTGACCACCTCCCCTTGACATTCAATGGCCTTTCCATCGCTGAGTTCCCCATTCAAATTTCTGGGGGTTCTCATTGATCAGGAGCTTAGATGGTCCAAGCATATAAATACTCTGGCTATAATAATGGTTCAGATGCTGAAAAATCTTTGACCAGCAACCCACTTCCTGACTCCACAAATCCTGTCCAAGGCACAAGTCAGGAGAATAATGGAACTTTCTCTATTTCCCAAATGGGTACAGCTCCAACAAAACTCAAGACACCCAACCTCATTCATGGAAAAGGACCATCTGCTTGACCAGCACCCCATTGATCAGCTTAAACATTTACTGTCTGTACCACCATCTAACATCTACTGCAGCGACTGACCAAGACAACTTCATCAGAATCTTCCCAGTAGCATGTGACCTCTACAACTTAGGATAAGGACAGCAAGTATGAGGACTAAGTAGAAGTGGTGGTAGTGATGTCGTGGTGTAGTCACTGGCCTATTAACATGGAACCCAGGCTACTGTTCTGGGGACATTGGTTCATATCTCACCATGTCAGATAAAATTTGAATTCAATAAAAATCTTGTCATTAAAATGATAAGTTAACAAACACTATAAAAACCTATCTGGTTCACTAATGCCATTTAGGGAAAGAAATATTTCTTTACCTGATCTGGCCTACATGGAAGATCAGACCAACACAAGTCTGGTTGATACTTAATGAGCAAACAATTAATAAGTTAATAAATGGGGCTAGCCAATGACACCAAAGAACAAATAAAAAATGTACCACCACCTGTAAAGGCACACACCATCCTAAATTGGAACTATAATATTGTTTCTTCACTGTGACCTGTTCACCACCAACGGCAAATTGACTTGGAGAATTATTTTCTATTTATTCTTACATCCTCTGATGAATGAAAAGGAAGTTCACATCAGGATTCAGTCTTCCATGCTCATTAAGTTGCCAATTTTCCAAAAGCAGCATGTGTTTAAAAGTAGAATGAATGTTGAAATGAAGGCATGTAGTTTCAGTCTAATGTCGCTATGATTAACTCATATTGTGAGTGGGTTGGCTATCCGCCACACCTTCTGCCTCTATTAAAATTATAATTTTCCTGCTTTGAGGGTATACTTAGTCCTTTTTCCAGATTGTTTTGCAATTTAAACTCTGATACAATTCAAACCCACACATTTTTGAGAATAAGATTTAGCCATGCAGGGAGCACTCTTCAGTCTAATTGGTTGATGAGCCTTGCTACTTCTTGCCCTCTGAAGGGTGACACTGCCACTTTACGATAAGACGTCAGTAACTCCAAACTCCAGTGCACACCAAACCTTTGTGGGAAAGTCAGTAAGATAAACAGAGAACGCTGTTCCTTTGGTGTTGACTGAAACCTCCGAGTCACTATTTTAGATATAATTGTACAGCCAAATGTACCCCTGCTAGAAGAAATGCAACATAAAAGGGAATACGAGTTGTAAGGTGAGACTTTTGTGTGCATAAAATAACAAAATTATTTTTTGACTGAAAATGATTAAATAAGAACCAATTTGTTGATAGAGTCTGATTATACTTGCATAACTTGTGACTCAGAAAAAAGTGCTCAATGTTTTATTATGCAAATAAAATTTTGATTCAAACCAGTGCTATAACCTTAAGCTTAAAGGCAAAATACAGAGTTTGCATCAGTGCAATGAATTAAGCACTGTCCTCTTAACTTGTAATCTGAGTTTAAGTCTGTTAATTCTGATGGGATGAAAATGTTCTCTGCTGTGGTCTTGTGAAAAATGATTTTAAATGAATCTATCAAATTTATGAATGTCATGAGCCCACAGCAAGGAGCAATGCCTAATTTAGCACTAAATTGCTGAGCTCAGTAAAAGGGGTGTTGGAAATGTAGCCCTAGGTGCAGTGGGAGAAATGGGCTATCAGCACAAATTCTTCTAAACTCCTCCTAGTTGTGACTGAGTGGGGTGAGATTTAAACTCATTCAAAGTCCCACTGACTTACACAGACTTAAAGGTTTGCCCTGACATCTGGCAAAAAATAAGCTATTCTACATAAACATCCTTCACATTGATGAACACAAATAGTAGTTGAAATAAACCAGTCTCACATTGTAAATAGAACAACATGTGATAAATTAATCATGACCAGTTTTACGCCACTCTCGTTACATTTCTGTAATATTAGAGTCATAGAGTCATACAGCATGGAAACAGACCCTTCAGTCCAATTCATCCAGGCCAACCAGACATCTGAATCTGACCTAGTCCCATTTTACAGAGTTTGGCCCACATCCCTTTAAACCCTTGCAATTCATATGAACTGTCCAGATGCCTTTTAAGTATTGTAATTGTACCCACCTCCGCCACTTCCTCTGGCAGCTCAATCCATACATGCAGTACCCTCTGCATGAATAAGTTATCTCTCATTTAAATTGTTTATGTGCAGCATGAAATCCATATTTTAAAAGAGTATTGACGTTTTACATTGAACTCTTCAATATCAACTATCCTTTTCTTATTATCAAATTGCAACAATATTTTTGTTACCCGACAGTGCGCAGAGTACAGATTAATGGGGGAACTGAGTACTTTATAAACAGAGTATTAAAGTTAAGAATTTTATGCAAATGGAACCTCTCTGGTAAATATTTCTCAAGCTGAAATTAAGGTTAACACTCACAGCTTTAAAACTGAGACAGAAACTGCAAAAATGATGCAAGAATTTTTTTTTCCACACCAAGAGTAGTTAGTGTTTTGAATGTACTGCCAGAGATTTCGGTAAAGTTAGATGAATTCAAAAGGGAAATAAGTGGTTACTTGAAATGGACAAATATGCAAAAGTCTGAAGAGACACAAGAGAATAACACTAAGTACATTTTTTATTTGAAAAACAATGATTGGCTAGTTTTTCTCTTTCTAACCAAACAGTTCTGTGATTTAGAGATAAGACAAAGTTTCCAAAATGAGCCATTGATTGTAAAAGATTATTAGGCCTTCTTGATGTACTTGTCATTAATGACAAAATTGCTCTTCATCTGTCCAAAAATCCCTTAGTTCTTGTAAAGCCGGTGAATCACCTTGTGCAGACAATACACATGCAGAGCATTGTTAAACTAGTTATGAGCAAATGCTAGTTGAGATTATGGTATGACTAGTATTATTTATGGCTCATTTTCTCCAAACAAGAACACACCAACAGTCTGCACTTTTATATGAAATCCCAACATTCAAAATTTATAAGATAACAAGGTGTAGAGCTGGATGAACACAGCAGGCCAAGCAGCAAGG